>NC_092392.1:22275568-22579264 GCF_030028105.1 Mobula birostris | reverse complement strand
GATACAGTGGGATCGGTTACACACATGGACAGAGAAATGGCAAATGGTGTTTTTACCTGGCCTAATGTGAACTGTGGCACCTTGGCAGAAACATAAAGAGACACACACTGTTAAGAGGAAGGCCCTAAATATTGTGGATGAGCAGAAGGATCTTGAGATCCAAGTACATAGCTCCGCAAAAGTGGCTACACAGGTTGATAGGGTGGTTAAGAAGGCATATGGCCTGCTTGCCTTTATTAGTTGAGGCATTGAGTTCAAATGACAGGAAGATATGTTACAGCTTTATAAAACTCTTAGTTAGGCTGCATTTGCAGTATTACGTACAGTTCTGGTTGCCCTTTTATAAGAAGAATGTTGAGGCCTTGGAGAGGGTATAGATGGGGTTTACCTGGTTTCTGCCTGGATTAAAGCATGTACTATAATGAGGGGCTGGACAAACTTGGATGTTTTCTCTGGAGCAACAGAGGTTAAGGGGAGATCTGATAGAGGTTTATAAGATTACGAGAGGCATAGTTAGAGTAGATAAACAGTATCTTTTTCCCAGGGTTGAAATGTCTAATACCAGAGGGCATGCACTTAAGGTGACGGGGGTTAATTTCAAGGGAGATGTGAGGGGCAAGATGTTTATACAGAGTGGTGGGTGCCTGGAATGTGCTGGCTGGTGTGGTAGTAAAAGCAGATACAGTAGGGACAGTTAAGAGATATTAGGCACAAATGTGAGGGAAACAGAAAGATATAGATATTGTTAAGGCATAAAGGATTAGTTTAGTTAGGCACTTGGTTATTAATTTATTTGGTTCAGCAAAACATTGTGGGCCAAAGGGCCTGTTCCTCAGTTAATCCAGACAACTGTGAGAGGAAAGTGTATAGTAAGTGACAGGACATATGGGTATTGATGTACAGAGGGATCTTGTACTGAAACATACAGGCAAGCTGACTGGCTTCCTTTGAGAGGAAATTAAAGCACAGGTTGTGAATCTTAAGGCTGCAGATCAGAATGGAAACTTTTATGGCTCCGCACACAATTCCCAGCTCTGTAATGTTAAAACAGAAGGAGATTTCCAGTTTTAGAAATTGATTGTGGATTTCAAGAAGAGAAAGTCGACGGAACACATACCAATTATTAAGGGTTCAGCAGTGAAAAGGATTAACAGTTTCAAGTTCTTGGGTGTCAACATCTCCGAAGATCTATCTTGGGCCCAATATATTGATACAATTACAAAGGAGGCACAGCGGCGGCTATAGTTCATTAGAAGTTTGAGGAGACTTGGTACGTCACCAAAATCTGACAATCTTCAAGAGGTGTACTGTGAAGAGCATTCTAGCTGGTTGCATCACTGTCTGGTATGGAAGGGCCACTGCACAGGATCAGAAAAAGCTATAGGAAGCCACTAACTCAGCCAGCTCCATCACAGGCACTAGCATCCCCAGCATCGGGGACATCTTCAAAAGGCAATGTCTCAAAAAGGTTGCATCCATCATTAAGGACCACCGTCACCCAGGACATGCTCTCTTCATATCATTACCATCAAGAAGGAGGTACAGGAGTCTGAAGACACTTACACAACAGTTTAGGAACAGCTTCTTCCCCTCCTCCATCAGATTTCTGAATGGACGATAAAACCATGAACAAGATATTTTTTGCCCTTTTTTCACTCTTTTAGTGCTACTTAACTATTTTTCCTATATACATATTTTCTTATTGTAATTTGAATTTTTATAACAATTTTGTATTGTATGCTTCTGCGGCTGCAAAACAACATATTTCATAGTATATGCTCATAATATTAAACCTGATTATGTTTCTGATTCATTTTAGCATTCCTCATCCAAGAAACAACCAAAGTCCAAATTTTTTGGGACAGTGTATCTTCACGAAACATAGAACATAGAACAGTACAGCATAGGAAGAAGCCTGTTGCCCCCACCATATCTACACTGAACATAATGTTTCTGTATATCTATGTTTTAAGGGTCCTGTCATTTACTGTATTCTTTCCTGAAACTTCATCTGCCATTTCTGGCCCCAATTTTCAAGTGGTGCATATCTTCCTGTATCATATGAAAACCATTCTTGCTATTCACAACTGCGCTAATTTGGTGGTACTAGAAAACTGATGTATACTGAGCAAATTGAGCAGTATTTTAAAGCAAATGGAATAGCCAATGAGAAACGACTATCAATTTTGCTGAGTGTAATGTGTGGGAAAGCATACAGTTTGCTAGGAAGTTTAACTGCTCCAACCAAACCAGCCAAAATGAGCTTTACTGATATCATGAAAATAATGCAGGATCATTTAGAACGGAAACCATTGTCAATTACAGAACACATTATCTTTCACAAGTAGAATCAAGAGGAAGGGGAGTCCATTTCATCATATGTGGCTGAATTGAAGAAGTTGTCTGAGCATTGTCAGTTCATTGATGGGGTTAATGATGCACTGAGAGATCATTTAGTTTGTGGAATCTTAGAAAAAAGTATTCAAAAATGGCTCCTAACTGAAGCACAACTCACATTTAAAAGAGCAGTTGAAATTGATGGAAACAGCGGATAAAGGCGCAATTGAGTTGCAGTCAGTTTTGGTGAGTTGGGTAGTCTTGAGGTTCACAATGTGAAAACTAACAATAGACAGGCAATATGGCTTTCACCAGAAGTGAACAGCAATTAACTAAAATGGAATCGGCCGCTTCAGTCATTCTACAAAATTCCACAAGGGGCGACGTGGTAGCATAGTGGTTAGTATGTCGCCCTACAGCACAGGTGACACGGGTTCAATTTCTGATGCTGCCTATAAGGAGAGTTTGTATGTCATCCCCATGACCGCATGGGTTCCATCGGGGGTACTCCAGTTTCCTCACACAGTGCAAAGACATACCGGTTGGTAGGTTAATTGGTCATTGTAAACTGTCCTGTGATTAGGCCAGCGTTGAGCTGGTGAGTTGCTCTCAGCATGGCTCAAAGGGCCAATTCCACACTGTATCACAATAAATAAATAAAGATGTACTAGAGAAAAGATAACTCCAGTGGGAATAACATTTGTAAGAGTGTAATACAACAACCAACAAGAGTCACATTGAGCTTGCCTGTGTAAAAAAACAGGAGGACCAGCTTTGTGGGGATGTGATTGGCTGAGACAGCTACAACGTGACTAGAGACATATGCATGCCACATCCCTTAAAACAGAATCAACTGAAAGTGAATGAAGAATGATACTGAATAATACCGCAGCAGTGTTTAAGGATGTCATTGGAAAACTCAAACATATCAAGGGTAAAATATTGTTAAATGAAAATACTATACCCAATTTTTAGAAAGCCATCCAATTCCTTATACAATCCATGGTAAAGTAGCCAGTGAGCTAGATCACATGGAGACTGAAGGAATTCTTTCCAAGTTTGAGTGGGGCTCATGGGCAATGTCATTTATCCCAATAGCTAAGGCAGATGGGTCTGTCAGGATCTGTTGTGATTTTAAGGTCACCATCAAAGCAGTACTGAAAGTAGATCAATACTCTCTGCCCAGGATAGAGGATATCTTTGCAACCCTTTCTTGAGGGAAAAACTTCAGCAAAGTGAATTTAGCAGACCCCTACTTACAGATGGAGATGGAAGAATAGTCTAAAGTGTTTATCAACATAAAACTCACAAAGGGCTTCATTGCTAAAATAGGCTTACTTTTGGAGTGGCATCTGCACCTGCACTCTGGCAGAAAGCTTTGGACCAGGTGCTGCAAGGATGCCTAGGCACTCAGTGTTACATGGACGACATTATTGTTTCCAGTAAGGATGACAAGGAACATCTCCGAAATCTCAAGACAGTGTTAAAAAGTTTAGAAGATTATGTGCTCAGAGCACAACGCCTCAAGAGTGGATTCTTTAAACCAAGCATCACTTACAGTGGTCACATCACTGACACACAAGATTTACACAAGTATGCTGAAAAAATTCAAGCAGTGGTGGATTCCCCAAGGTCAAAGGGCATGTCTCAGTTGGGGTGCTTTTTAGGATTTGTCAATTACTATAACAGGTTCCTGACAAACCTGGCTACAGTGCTCCTCGCCGGTAGTCCTTGGCAAATTTTTTACAGGAGTCTTTTGCCATTGCGTTCTTGTGGGCAGTGTCTTTATAAGATGGGTGACAAGGGGTGTCACTCTGTTTGGCAGGAGAGACCTGTGGCTGTGAAACAATCTCAGGTTCTGGGGCCTCCTCCATGGTGGTTGTAGGAGCTGACTTTGGGACTGCAGAGAATGATCCTGACAGTTCCTGGTACCTTTCTTCAGAATGTGATGGCATCCTGAGCAGTGTGCGGCAAGCTGCTTGATCTGCTGATCAATCCCAGGCCACCAGACAAACTTACATTTTGACCATGCCTAGATGTCCAGCATATAGCTCCTCGAACACTTTAGCTCTCAGCTTGGATGGTGCAATAACACAATCCCCACATAAGACACTCTCTGTAAAGTGCAACCTGGAACTGGTAAAAAAAATAGGGCAACAAAAAATAGGGCAACTGGAATAGGGCAACGTGTAGACCTGAGACAGAATGGGGTCTTTTCTGGTTTCCCTTTGGATCATCTCTGCCGTAATAGGGAGACTCTCAATTTGCACTAGGGAGAACACATCAAGAGGAGTGTCTTCTTTCATCAATTTTGCAGGTATTTCCTTCTCCAAGGGTTAATGGGACAATCCATCAGCATTTCTATTATTAGTCGTCCTCTTGAATTCGATCTTGTAATTGTGTCCTCCAAGACACACAGCCTTTCTCTACATTTGTGCTGCTGCTGTTAGTGGAACAGCCTTCTGAGGTTTGAAAATGGCCACTCCTGGTTGATGATCAGTAATGAGAATAAATTCTCCCCCATAAAGGTATTGGTTGAAACATTTCACACCACAAAGCGGACTCAAAGACTCTCTAGAAGTCTAGGGATACTTGCGGGCTTCCCCAGCACATCTAAACCCGTATTGGTCCTTGACGCAGACGAAGCATTTCACTGTATCTTTCGATACACATATGAGAAATAAAGCTAATCTTTCATCATTATTGGCTCACTGCTGTTTTAACATGTATAAACCTATCAGCTCTGGAATGTGGGAAAAGTCTAAGGTTATTTTCAACTGCCACCGCCTCACTGTGCTAAAATAGAAGATCAAAAATGTCAGACCTTAAATTGGCATTGTGCAAATACTAAGCTGCCTGAATTAGTACATTGATTGAAAGAGGAATTTCATCCAGATGTTGCAGCAATATTTGCACACTGTAATTTTGAGGACATGATGTCAATTTTTAAGTGCAGACATTGTGTATGGAATACAGTTCTCTCTGGGACTTTGTTCTTTCTGTCTTCAAACAGAACTGCAGTGAGGCCTATTTTTGCTGATGTTTTGCCGATAGGAATTGCGCATTTGGATGCATTCTAAAATTAAACTGGCCACCCAGAAACTGGGACTGATCTCACTCATTAACAGTAACCATTCATCCTTTGATCTGAAATGAATAAAACAAGACCGTATCACTAGCTGCTCACCCTAAGCACCTCATAGAAGTTGATGTGTGTACGCTTTGAACTGTCATTGATTGCTGTTAATCTTTAATGTCCTCTAGGATGACTAATACTTTTGGAATTCTGGCAAAACAGAATTTATGCATGAGAGTAAAAGGCACATTTTAGAAATATGGAGACTCAAGAAACTGTAGTCGCTGTAATCTGAAGCTTGGTAGCATAACAGTCAACATTACAGTTTAGGGCTTCAGAAGTTCAATTCCGGCTCTTTCTGTAAGGAGTCTGTATGTTCTCCCCGTGACTGGGTGGGTTTCCTCCAGGTGGTTCAGGGTATACACTACACTGACTTGGAAATATTTTGCCATTTCTTAACCCTCACTGTGTCAGAAATCCTGGAACTCCCTGCAGAACTGTGGGGTGATGGGTGTAGTAGTGTGATCATTCAAGTCAAGTATGTTCTCCTAAGGGATTGTCTAATGGTGTGTCGTCAGGAGGCTGTAGAGGCAGTTCCAGGATCTACATAACTCCAGGATGTTAGGGTGGATTCCTTTAATGGAGGACACCTGTGCATGACTTTGTTTAATGTGGGGAGGTTAATGCACTTTGGTCGTCATGCGCTTTGGTAGAAGAAATAAATGTGCAGACTATTTTCAGCAGGGAAAAAAATCCAAAAATCTGAATTGCAAAGGGACTTGAGAGTCTTTGTGCAGAACATCCTAAAGGTTAACTTGAAGGTTGAGTCGGTGGTGAGGAAAGCAAATATAATTTTAGCATTCATTTCAAGAGGTCTAGAATACAAGAGCAGGGATGTTATGCGGAGGCTTTATAAAGCACTGGTGAGGCCTCATCTTGAGAATTGCAAAAAGTTTTGGGCTCCTCATCTTAGAAAAGATGTGCTGGTATTGAAGAGGGTTTGGAGGAGGTTCACAAGGATGATTCCGGGAATGAAATATGAGGAACACTTGATGGCTCTGGATCTTGTCTTGCTGGAATTTAGAAGGATTAAGGGGATCTTATTGAAACCTTTTGAACATTGAAAGGCCTAGACAGAGTAGATGTGGAAAGGATGTTTCCCATGGTGGGGGAGTCTAGAACAAGAAAGCACAGCCCCAGGATAGAGGGGTGTGCATTTAAAACAGAGATGCGGAGAAATTTCTTTAGCCAGTAGCTGGTGAACATGTGGACTTTGTTGTCACAGGCAGCTGTGGAGGCCAGGTTTTGGGGTGTATTTAAGGCAGAGATTGATAGGTTCTTGATTGGACATGGCAACAAAGATTACAGGGAGAAGGCTGGGGTGTGGGGCTAAAGAGGGGAAAAAGGATCAGCTGTGATTGAATGATGGAGCAGACCTGATGGGCCAAATGACGTAATTCTGCTCCTATGTCTTATGGTCTAATGGAGAGGGTCTTGTCGCATGGAGTGCAAGATGACTGGTGATCCTTCACTATAGCAGCCTTCCTCCGACTTCACTGCCGTTGTGATCTGTCATCACCTTCTGCCAGCTCCACTGCTGAGGGATTGTTTGGATCACTCTGTGGTCAACCTACCAGGAGCTAAATGCCAGATGGCATTGTTCTTGGGATCTCAGGAATGCTCAAGTCTCTCCACCACCATGACAAGCTAAATATCATTGGTGTACCCATACATCAAAGACTGCAGTAATTCAAGAAGACAGCTCTCTGCCATTTTGTCAAGGATAATTAGGATAGGCAAATAAATTCTGGCTCAGCCTGCAAAACCCATGTCCATTGAATGAATACAAAATAAAATTGCTATGCATGAAAACTCTTGAATCAATTAATATTAAGAGTCAATTAAACAAGCTCCAATTACTTACAAATTAATATAAAACTGTAGGACACTCAGATGTGACTCTGGCCGATTAAGACTTTATGGACGTATTTGAAAATTTTTGCCTTCTGGAAAAATATTGCAAAATATAATTTAAAAAGATAAATGCAGAAGAATCTTTCATTTTAATCAGGCTGTATCAAGGAATCTAATATATTGTGAGATTTAACTGCGCTGTAGTATGCATAGTGTTAACAGAGACCTTGTCATTGTGATGGGCCCCGCAGAAACAAAGCTCCTTTTTCATGTAAGGGAGATGACATTAAACAGTCATCTCCCCGTCAAGTTGTGTGGTCAGCAGACAATCTTGCAAATGTTAAACAAGTGATCAGTTATTATTGTGAAATGGAAAGAGTACAGGAGCTGAAGAAATATGAAATGTCCACTCATTCTAGGTTGGGTTGCTTTGTTTTATATCTGGTTTCTCTCCTGATGCTAAATCGCATCTGTTCAATGCAACACATCCAAAACAACACTGTGTCCGTCTTCCCCATCATCCGCCCTGCAAACTCCCCTCGCCCTCTCTCCCTCTTCAGCAATTCTAAACATGCTTTCATGTTTCAGTTTGGGATATCCCGTATAAATATATGATCCATAAATATGTTAAGACATGGAAGGAAATTTCACAACGGTTGGAAGAAGAACAAAGGAAATGATCATGATGACTTGATCATGGCTGGGTTACAACAGGAATATTGATGCATATAGATTACAATGTTCTTTTTCTAAATTTTATACATGTAAACAACATTTAACAAGAAGAAAAGATAATTACTGAACAAGATTCTCATAGTGTAGTTATCAGATTCATAGTGTAGTTATCAAATTAAACATTAATTTTAAATATTAATTCACAGTACTCACAGAACTTGTAGGCAATACCAGCATTTTTTGTCCATCCCTCTCCGCTCCAAGTGAAGGAGGCAGATGAGAGTCAACGATATTGACGGATGCAGAGTCTCCTAAGTTCCACACCACGCAGGGCAGCCAATTTTCAATGCATTTCATTCTACGTAACTGTGAAAAATAAATTAATTTGATCTGGATTACAAGGCATCAGAGTTGACCAGAGAAAAAGATAAACAAGAAACTGCAGATCCTGGATTGTGGAGCAACACATGAAGACCATAAGACATAGGCCATTCAACCCATCAACTCTGCTCTGCCATTGCACCATGTCTGATTTATCACCTTTTACAACCACATTCTTCTGCCTTTTCCACGTCGAGCAGCTTGGGGTTGAACCCAATAGGAGAAAGGCTACTCTGGATTGGACATTGTGTAATGAACTGGATGTTGTCTACTTGGATTTTCAGAAGGCCTTTGGCAAGGTACTACATATGAGGCTGCTTAACATGGTATTACAGGAAAGATACTAGCATAGGTACATCATAGGCTGATTGGCAGGAAGTAAAGGATGAGAATAAAGGGGACCTTTTCTAATTGGCTGCCCATGATGAGCGGTGTTCTGCAGAGGTTGGTGTTTGGGCTGTTTCTTTCTACATTACATATCAATGCTTTGGATGACAGAATTGATGGCATTGTAGCCAATTTTGCGGATGATATGAAGATAGGTAGAGGGGCAAGTAATGTTGAGGAAGCAAGAAGGCTGCTGAAGAAATTAGACATATTAGGAGAATGGGCAAAGAAGTGGCAGATGAAATACAGTGTCGGGAAGTATATGTTCATGCACTTGAGAAGGGGGAACAAAAGTGTAGACTATTTTCTAAATGGGCAGAAAATTCAAAAATCCAATGTGCGAGGGACTTGGGAGTTCTCATGTAGGATTCCATAAAGGTTAACTTGCAGGTTGAGTTGATGGTGAGGAATACGAACGCAATGTTAGCACTCATTTCAGGGGGACAGGAATATACGTGCAGGATTGTAATGCTGAGGCTTTATAAGGCACACGTGAAGCCTCACTTGCAATATTTTAAGCACTTTTGGGTCTTTCATCTAAGAAAGGATGGGCTGATATTGAAGAGAATCCAAAGCATGTTCATGGGAATGAAAGGATTAACATCTGAGGAGAGTTTGATGGTTCTGGCCCTGTATTCGCTAGAGTTTAGAAGAATGATGGGGGATCTCATTGAAACCTCTCAAACGTTGAAAGGCCTAGAGAGAATGGATGTGGTAAGAATGTTTCCTATAGCGGGGGACTCTAGGACCAGACAGCACAGCCTCAGAATAGAGAGATATTCATTTAGAATGGAGATTAGTATGAATTTCTTTAGCTAGATGGTGGTGAATCTGTGGTTCATTTCTACAGGCAGCTGTAGAAGCCAAGCCATTGGATGTACTTAAGATAGAGTTTGATAAGGTTCTTGATTAGTTCTTGAAAGGTTATGGGGTGAAGACAGAAGAATTTGGTTGAAAGGGAAAATGGATCTGCAATGATGAAATGCTGGAGCAGGCTTGATGGGCCAAATACCCTATTTCTGCTCCTATCTCTTATGGTCTATAGTAACCATTTTCACCATTATTAATTAAGAAACTATCAATCCCTGCTTTAAATAGCAAAGTGCTAGATGAATTCAAGCAGTCAGACAGCATCCACACGGGTAAATGCAGACAGTCAATGTTAAGGGTTGAGTCACGTCACAGATGCTTCCTCACTTGTTGCGTTCCTCCACCATTGAGAAATGACCAAGTTTTTATGAAAATGTTGACTGTTATGGAAACAATTTTACTTAAAGGTTCCAGATTTTTTACATTAAATAAATTACCATGGTCCAGTCCCAACACATTTCTCTGCTTCAATAGCCCAGAGCTCTAGCTATCAGAGCAACAGAACTTCTTTGCTGAAAATACTAAGTAATCTCAATCAAAGAGAAAAAGGGAAAAAAGTATTTAGAAAGACTTGTATTTATATATAAAACCTTCCAATAGATTTGGCAGTTCCAAAGAGGTTTAAAACTAATGAAGTGTTTTTACATGAGGAACATAACAGCTAAATTCGGTGCTGCAATCTTCTGAGTGTCAATGTAACGATGCTCAATGGAATTCCCAATCTCATCGCCCTACTTCCTGTAGGGTAGAACCTGACCACAGTGACATTCACTGGAGCATACTCATGTATAACTGTGTGAAATTGTCGTCACTCTGTTCTCCACGTCTTTTCCTGCTTTTACATCATTTAAATGTGATTAAAGCTGATGACTGTTATGACAAGTGGGGAACTCACAAATCATTGCTTAAACCTAGGATGATTAAGATGATTGCTTTAACCACACAGCAGAGATCTGTTTCCTCTATAGCGTACCTGAGATGTCTAAATGTTACTCAAGATGTTACCCAAGCCACTTAACTTTTCAGATGACACCACCCAAAGTTAAGTGAGGTGGTCAGCTACATAGTCAGTAACAACAGCTTCAGCTTAAGTTTATATGCATGCCATTTTATATTGAGCACTTTTAATAGATAGATAGATGGATATACTTTATTGATCCCGAGGGAAATTGGGTTTTGTTACAGCCGCACCAACCAAGAATAGAGCATAAATATAGCAACACAAAAACCACAAACAATCAAACAACAAAATGCAAACTATGCCAGATGGAAAAAAGTCCAGGACCAGTCTATTGGCTCAGGGTGTCTGACCCTCCACGGGAGGAGCTGCAAGTTCGATGGCCACAGGCAGAAACGACCTCCCGTGCCGCCCAGTGTTGTATCTCGGTGGAATGTGGCCGAAGTCCAACAGTAAAAAGTTCAATATCCAGTCTACAAACACATTCCTCAATTGTAATATGACCAGGATTACACCATCCATTGTTAACCAGAACAGAAGCACCCAACTCCTTTACGCTTACCGCTCTCAGTGCACTTCCGGTCAGCCGGAACGGTCTGGAAGCCATCCATGGAGAAGTTTTGATCGGGTATGTCCTTGTGCAGCCCCATTCCAGTGAAACACATTACACTGCACTCCCGAAATGTTCTCTGACGCCTGGCTAGCGCTGAGTACTGCCACAAGAAAGCAGCACCCACCATCCAGTCTATGCCCATTTCTCACTACTACCATAGAGAGCATTCTGTCTCTTTGCATAGTGATTTGACAAGTGGGGAAACCTCAAGAAGTCCTTCTTTTCTGAGACTGATACCTCTGGTCTTAGGCTCCCCGACTATCGGAAACATCCTTTCCATGTCTACTCTATCGAGGACTTTCAATATTTGTTAGGTTTCAATGAGATTTCCCCCCCCTCACTCTTCTAAACTCCAGTAAGTACAGGCCAAGAGCCATTAAAAGCTCCTAATACATTAATCCTTTCATTACTAGTATCATTCTGGACCCATTCCAATACCAGCACATCCTTTCTCAGATAAGGGGCTTAAAACTGTTCTCAATATTCCAAGTGCAATCTACCCAATGATTTCTCACAATACTCGAAGTACGATCTGAGCAATGCCTTATAAAGCCTCAGTATTACATCTTTGCTTTTATATCTTTGTTCTCTCAAAATGAATGCTGACTTTGTATTTGCCATCATCATACCCTTTCAAAGCAATTCTAAAACAAATCAATTTAGCCTGGCAGCCCATACCACCAGGCTCAAGAACAGCTTCTATCCCACTAATACAAGAATGGGCACCTAGCATGATCAGGTGCCCTCTTAACCTCACAACCTACCTTGTTGTAGCCTTGCACCTTATTGTCTGCCTGTACTGTATTCTCGATAATGGTAACACTTTATTCTGCTTTCTGTTATTGCTTTTTCCTTGCACTGGCTCCATGCACTTTTGTAATGAAACAATCCATCCAGGGGGTCAGTGTGGACATGGTGGAGGATTACAAATACCTGGGGATACGAATTGACAATAAACTGGACTGGTCAAAGAACACTGAGGATGTCTACAAGAAGGGTCAGAGCCGTCTCTATTTCCTGAGGAGACTGAGGTCCTTTAACATCTGCCGGACGATGCTGAGGATGTTCTACGAGTCTGTGGTGGCCAGTGCTATCATGTTTGCTGTTGTGTGCCGGCGCAGCAGGCTGAGGGCAGCAGACACCAACAGAATCAACAAACTCATTCATAAGGCCAGTGATGTTGTGGGGATGGAACTGGACTCTCTGACGGTGGTGTCTGAAAAGAGGATGCTGTCCAAGTTGCATGCCATCTTGGACAATGTCTCCCATCCACTACATAATGTACTGGTTGGGCACAGGAGTACATTCAGCCAGAGACTCATTCCACCGAGATGCAACACAGTGTGTCATAGGAAGTCATTCCTGCCTGTGGCCATCAAGCTTTACAACTCCTCCCTTGGAGGGTCAGACACCCTGAGCCAATAGGCTGGTCCTGGACTTATTTCTTGGCATAATTTACATATTACTATTTAACTGTTTATGGTTCTATTAATATTTAATTATTTATGGTGCAACTGTAATGAAAACCAATTTCCTCCCGGGATCAATAAAGTATGACTATGACTATGACTATCTCTATGGGTGGCATGCAAAACAAAGTCTTTCACTGTACCTCAGTACATGTGACAATAATAAACCAATTTGCTAATTTACCTCAGGGGCTTCATTGCTCTCCAAGACCATGAGGTCTTTCAAATCACCCACATCTCTCGTTTTAGAGTTCCCTATCTTTTCTGAATTCTTTGCATTCATTTGAAACCAAATTTCTATTACAACTTATTATTATGGAAGAGTTTTTTGAAAGTTAAAATGAATCACTTATGGGACTATTTGTGTCTGAATCTCGCCACATAGTCTGTGTTTAGGTGCAAACATCCTCCACGCTTGTCTTTTTATTCAATGTAACTCTTCCTACTCTACTTCTATCTAATATATTACTTGCTTTTCCAGCAATTTCCTTTATCTCTCTCACTTCTCCTTCCACAGCAACATATTGGTGCCCACTCTCCAGTCACATAACAATGATGAAGGAATGGTGACTTGCTTCTCAGTCAGAATGGCATGAGAGTTGGACAGAAACCTGCAGATAATGGTGTTCCAAGCCACCTTGAGGGTGCATAAACCTTCAGGAGAAAGAATTTGGTATCTCAGCAAATGGATGGCGATGCCATTCAAGGTTATGCTGGGGATCAGAAAGTGTGGAATACTACCTGCAATGCAACTGTAGTCTGAAAGGAGACGGGTTATTTGAAAGTTAAAATAAATCACCTAAATTTACATTTTAGTAAAATGAAACAGCGCACAGACCTTTTTTCATAATAACATCAATATGAAAGTCTATGGAATTTATTTTTCAAAAAACTGTGCTGGCTGATAAGATCCTCGAGAATGTGCTGAACTACACAGAGGATATTGTGCACAGTTGATAGCATCTTTATTTTTTTTAAGTCCGCTCAGAAAAGTCTACATAAATGAATGGCTTTGCAAAAAGCCAGAATATGCACTGTGTGCAAATTGTGGGCTGTTTATCAAGATAGATGAGATTATTCCAGAGTTCTCAAGAAACGCTCTGTACCTGCCTGTTTACTGCGATGAGCCACAGTTTTTGGAACAAACGGTCTTCACTGGGCTCGAATCACTACAATCATTGTAGGATCTTTGTTACATTTCCTTTTCAAATATTCCATTAGCAAATTATTGAGGAACATTTTCTTCCATAAATAACCCAAGAAAAATAATTACAAGAAATGCAAACCCACTTATTAATGTTTCTTTCTTCTTCTTCTATAAATTCTGTCCTTCAAATTCAGAGCTGCCTCTGTGTGCTTTCTGTCAGACAGATGCATAAACTATCAGGCTATTAATAGCAAGAGATAGTAATTATTCTTTGCAATGTTAGTGTACAGGAATTTATCAGATTTGTGCATGTTTCATCTTAGCTTAGTTTGAAGAAGGAGTAATAACCAAAAAGGGAAAGAAAACAGAGAGGAAGAAATGTATATTTGAATCGATGCAGCAAAAATATCAACTGCCTCACCTCTGTACATTCAGTTCCAGTGGAGTCTTGGTGTTAATAGTCAAAGGTGAATTTGACTATATAAGGGTAGAATAGGAGACAGGGAAAGTTACGGGACCAGGACACAAGACTCTTTATCTCAAAGTCATCCAGAAACCTGAACCACTGAGTTTGAATTAGCATCTATTTGCTCAATAGGAACATAATAATCTAACTAGTAGTTGTTCTGGATTATTATCGTCATGCACTGAGATACGGTGAAAATCCTTTATTTGTATGCCATCCGGACAGATCATTCCATGCATTAGTGCATTGAAGTAGTAAAGAGGAAAAGCAGAATGCTGAATACTGTATTTGCAATAGCAAGTTCTGCCCATCTGTTTTCATACCTACAGAACTGTGCAACAGTCTTAGGCACAGTTATATAGCTAGGGTGCCTAGGACTTCTGCACAATACTGTATATTATGTCTATCCAGTTACCAAATAACACTTAATGCTACTGACCTAATACAAAGCTAAGTACTCTATTATTTTTGTTTCCCAAACCACATTCGTATTTTAACCAAAAGTCTTGGACACCATAGCTATATGTAGTATACGTGCTTAAGACTTTTGCACAAAACCATAATAGTTCAAATGATAAAAAAGAAGCTATTTCTTTTCATTGTGACTCTGCCATTTCCCGGATGAGAAATGTTTTTAGTTCATTTCTCATCTCCTCAATTCCCTGTACACCTGCAGTTTGCTCTCACTCTCAGGTATCCGTAAATTTCTCTTTGATTCTTTCAATTTGCCATTCATCCACGTAAAGAGGGAACTGCACCAAGGTTTAGAAACTATGCAACTCTTTCATATCCTCACATTATCTGCCCTGGATCCTGGTTAAGCACCAGCTCAGTCTTGTATTTGAATGCTTTTTTAAAATCCTATCCCATGTATCTCAAGGATTCTTTGACATTGCAACCTTCTGAAATCTGGCTACTAAGGGAATTACTTGATGGTAAGGGAACCAAGGCATAAGGAGAATAGTGCTCAGGTAAAAAATCAGCCATAATCATGGTGAAGGGCAGGTTCAAACTGCCAGGTGATTGACTCCTTCTCCTAATTCTTATATCTGCTTTCCTCCAATCTGAGTTCAGCAGCATCACTAATTTTAATTGTTCTATCAAACAATTTGTTGGAGGATCTCAGCAGGATGAGTGGCTTCTGTGGGAGGAAAAGAAGCGATGATTTTTCAGCTCCAAACCCTGGGTGAGGACCTGAACCTCTGGCAATTCCATTCCTCCCACAAACATTGCTCAACATGCTGAGTTCCTCCAGCAGATTGTTTGCTGCTCCAGATTGCAGCATTTGTGGTCTCTTGTGATTCTTTCAGTTGCTCCAAGTTTAGATTTAGATTTATAAAGATTAATTTGTTTATTTATCACATCAGAATCAGAACTAGATTTATTATCACTGGCATATGTTGTGAAATTTGTTGTTTTGCAGCAGCAGTACCATGTAACACATAATGATAAAAACTATAAATTACATTAAGTATGTATAAAAACAGAAAACAAAATTAATAAGCAGCGCAAACAGCCTGAGGTAATGTTCATGGGTTCATTGTCCAATCAGAAATCTGATGGCGAAGGTGAAGAACCTGTTCCTGAAAAGTTGAGTGTGTGCCTTCAGACTCCTCTATCTCCTTCAGGATGGTAGCAATAAGAAGAGAGTATGCCCTGGGTGATGAGGGTCCTCAATGACCAATGCTGTCTTCCATCAAAACATGGAGAGATATATTGTTTACATTAATGACCAACACAACGAAAGGATGTTCAGGGGGCAACCCACAAGTGTCACCACACATTCCGTTGCCAACAGAGCACGCCCACAGTCTTCAGCAGAGAAAAACAAGCAACAGAAAACAACAACAACAGAACAACAGTGAAGAGCAACAACAATAAAACAAGCCCCTTTCCTCCATCCTACCCATCTGCCCACCTACTCAGACACACAGGCAGTCCTCCAGCCACACGACAGGCCACCTCCGGGCCTCCAGCCTCCACTGGACTTGCAGACTCAGGGCTTTGGCATTGAGCCTCAGCTTCCAGACTTTCAACCAACCTTTGGGCTTCCCCCTTCGGTATTGACCCCAGGACCCTCCAGTGATGGGATCCCAAACTCCACACATTGATCTCTGGACTTGCCAGTGATGGCATCCCGAACTGACTTCGAACTCCTGACTAGCCTTCTCGTGTGCCTAGGAATAGTGGGCCTGAATACTCTGGATCCATGTCTTCCTCTGTTAAGGCTTTAAACTCTGGAGGTCCTCCCTAATCCCTTCTTTTCTCCTCTAAGATATTCCTTGAAACCGCAACAAAAAACACGTCTCATGATAGACAATAGACAATAGGTGCAGGAGTAAGCCATTCGGCCCTTCGAGCCAGCACCGCCATTCACTGTGATCATGGCTGATCATCCACAATCAGTATCCAGTTCCTGACTTATCCCCATAACCTTTGATTCCACTATCTTTAAGAGCTCTATCCATCCCTTTCTTGAAAGCATCCAGAGATTTGGCCTCCACAGCCTTCTGGGGCAGAGCATTCCATACATCCATCACTCTCTGGGTGAAAAAGTTTTTCCTCAACTCCGTTCCAAATGGCCTACCCCTTATTCTTAAACTGTGGCCTCTGGTTCTGGACTCACCCATCAGCGGGAACATGCTTCCTGCCTCCAGCGTGTCCGATCCCTTAATAATCTTATATGTTTCAATAAGATCCCCTCTCAGCCTTCTAAATTCCAGAATATACAAGACCAGTTGCTCCAATCTTTCGACATATGACAGTCCCACCGTCCCGGGCATTGACCTTGTGAACCTATGCTGCACTCCCTCAATAGCAAGAATGTCCTTCCTCAAATTTGGAGACCAAAACTGCACACAGTACTCCAGGTGTGGTCTCACCAGGGCCCTGTACAGCTGCAGGAGGACCTCTTTGCTCTTATACTCAATTCCCCTTGTTATGAAGGCCAGCAAGCCATTAGCTTTCTTCACTGCCTGCTGTACTTGCCTGCTTGCTTTCAGTGACCGATGATGAATATCACGTCCATCTACAAATCCATAAACATGATAAACTGAAGCAGAATCTGTGCCCCTCTTGAGTAACATCACCAACATCGATGTTTCACATACACACAGTTATCTCCAATGCTCTGGCCAATTTACTTCCATGTCCAAGACCAGATCTCTGGCCACGAACTCTACTCTAAGTTCTAGCAAGGCACGTTTATTCAAACAACATACAGAACATGAGTTACCATAAATTATACAAGTGGTTGAAGAAAAGTGATGTGCAAAATCAGAATCGGAATTAGTGCAAAATAAAGAATCAGAGACAAATCCATGGGAGCACAAAAAGTATTTCCTAGTGTTCCAATTCTAAGATAGGATTATTATTATTACTACTTTTGTCACAGTTACTGAGGAACAGTGAAATTCTTGGTCTGCGTGCATATAGATCATTTAATCACATCAGTACATCAAAGTAGTGCAAGAGGAAAGTAATAACAGAGTGCAGAATGAAGTGTTACAGTTACAGAAAAAATGCAGTGCAGGTCGACAATAAGGTGCAAGTCCATAATGAGATAGATTGTGATGTCAAACATCCATTTATCGTACACGAGGTTAATTTGGTCATCTTATAGTGGCAGTATAGAAGTCATCCTTGAGCCTGGTGGATCATCAGTTCAAGAACTTGATGCGTGTAGGAAAGTAACTGTGGGGGCTTTCCAGGTCCTGTATGTCCTACAGTGTTTGGGGTGTATGGGGTGTCAGGGAGGGGTGGCACGTCTGGTGGGGGAAAGTGTTGCATCCTTTTCAAGGTGGTTCGTCCACCTTTGGTCTCCACCCGGCACTCAGCTCTCACCTGTGGCTCCCCGTAGCTGTCTGCATGCAACAGCGGACACACCCCGGGCAACAGCTTCGACAAGCCGGCTAAACCAGGTGAGGGTAGCCAATGGATCTCAAACCCTCGGTGAGATAGGGAGTTGTCTATACCCGCATGTGAAGACAGACTCTGGTGGTTTGAGCGGATGAGACCAATGGAAGGTCCAACGGTCAAGAAGGCGGTCTCTGCAGGCATTGTGGAACGTGTAGAGTAGGACAAGACAAAGAAGACATCCTGGTCATCCACTACGCCTAGTCCCATCTCCAGTCTTGTCTTGCCACTGGATCCAGATGGGAATTGGGAAGAGAGAGTGAGACTGACTCTGCGCAACTCTCCCTCACTTAAATCCAAATCATGTGCTAGTCTCGACATCATCATCATCATCATAATGGTGTCAAGGTCTTCATCGACGATGACGGTGCACAAACAGCATGTCCTTCTCAACAGAAGCAGCAAGAAAATGGAACGATGCTGTTGCTGGATCATGCTGCTCCAAAGTTTGTTTTACACTTCACATGTAGTCAATTCTACCTCTTATCATCCTGTGGTAGTAGTGTAACTGAGCAACTGTAAAGTGATTTGCAGTATCCTATTTAAATGAGGAGCCCTCTTTAAACATCGATCTTTCTTTCTTTCTGTTACAGATGCTGCTAATTTAACCCCAATATTGCAAATTGTCTCCTTTTTATTTTCTATTACTGCAGGATCTAACAAATTTGGTGTTAATAAAATTCCTGACAGGTTAAAAGAATTTGAATGCCTCAATTCATTTACTGTATCAGTAAATGAATGGATTAGCACTCACGTTATAGTGAATTTACTACTCATTTATGGTGAAAATCTAAACACCAATTTGCCATTGTTTAGTTCACAAGGAACAGGGAAGTGTACCTGCTAGATAAATGGAAACTGCTCTTACCAACCATGAGCTTTTTAATCTCTGTCTGCACACTGACTGAATCTCTTAATTACACGTTTCAAAAGTATTCATCTGGGTTCACCAATCAATCTTGGGAACACAGACTCTTTTTCCTAACAAACCTGTCGAGACAATTTCAGATCAGACTTACAAGGGTGCTCTATCTCTGGCTTAGTCAGCCTTTGAATTGGCACTAAGACAGAAAAGCATGCAAGCCATGATGTCTGTGTCTTGCTCCTGAGCTTAACAACTTGGGGATTTCTCAATATAATAAAATCTAATCCTTAGGAACAAGAAAGAAATTGACCTAATTTTGCTGGATCAACCCTGTCGATGAAGGTTTTTCAGTAATGACTACTGTTCTGGGCAGTATGGTAGTATAACGGTTAGTGTAACCTATTACAGCGCCAGTGATCGGAAGTTTGGAGTTCAATTCCCACCACTGTCCCTAAGGAGATTGTACTTTCTCCTCATGACTGCATGGGTTTCCTCTGGGTGGTCCAATTTCCTTTCATATTTCAAAGACAGATGAGTTAGTAAGGGTTAGTCAGTTATAGGCATGCAATATCAGTGCTGGAAGTATTGCGACATTTGCAATTTGTCCCTGGCACATCCTCGGGCTGTATTGTCGTTGACACAAGTGACACATTCCACTGTGCTTTTCGATGTACACGTGACAAATAAAGCTAATCTCTCAATCTCTCTCTTTCAACAGAGATTCCTCACCTTGGGATTTATCTCACAGTCAAACTCTAAATCCATGTCAGTCATCCTCAGATTATAAAAGGGGCATGGATTTATTAGGGTGGTACAGAGGAGCTACTGTTTCATGGTTCCAATGATCTGGGTTCAACCCTGATCCCTGGTGACATATGTGTGGAAACATGTATTCCCTGGTGTTTTATAGGAGTTTGTATTGGTTTGTTATCTCAATATACATACTGGTTTGAAGACACAATGAACGTAAGGTTAATTCTGCACTAATTGTGCTGCATGTACATTTAAAAAAAGATAAGTATGTTTCTAAAATTTAAAAAAAAATCTGTGTGGAGTTTGCAAGCTCTCTTTTTGACCACTGTTCCTCCTTCCCTCTCTTTAATGGTCAATGTTTGAAGAAGGTGGCATCCATTGCTAAGAACTCTCACCATCTAGGACACGTCTCTTCCTAAAACTACCATCAAAGAGGAGGGACAGGAGGCTGAAGATCCACACTCATTGATTCAGAAATAGCTTCTTCCTCTCTGCCATCGCATTTCTGAATGACCATGAAACCATGAACATTAACGCATTCCTTTTTCTTTTGCACTCCCTATTTGATTTTGTAATTCATGGTAATATTTATGACTTCGCACTGTACCGCTGTCGCAAAACAACACATTTCACATTATGAAGTCAAGGCTAATAAACCTGATTCTTCATCTTACCACCTTTGTTCTCTGGTTTCTTCCACATCCTAAAGACAAGTGGGCTGATAGGTTATTTGGTAAATTGCTGCTAGTATGCAGGTGAGTGGTGGAATCTAAGGAGAGTTACCAGGAATATGGAGAGAACAGGGTACAGGGAAAATTAAGAGAAAATGAAATTGTTTTGAGAGCCTCCAACCATGTCATAAAGAATATATACTCATTGGCTACATTATTAGGAATCTCCTGTAGACATGGTTTTACATATCTCCTGTCCCTAATAAATTGGTCACTGTGCATGTTTGTCATTTTTTGTTGTTGTAGCCATCCACTTAAAGGTTAAATGTGTTGTGTGTTCAGAAACTTTCTTCTGCTCACCACTGTTGTAACGTACGATTATTTTAGTTACTATTGCCTTCCTGTCAGTTTGAACCAATCTGTTTATCTTCCTCTGACCTCTCTCATTAATAAGGACTTTTTGCCCACTGAACTGCAGCTCATTAATTTTTTTTTTGTTTTTCTCACCATTTTTGGCAAACTCTTGAGACTGTTGTGTGTGAAAATACCAAGAGATCAATAGTTTCTGAGATACTCAAACCACCCTATCTGGCACCAACAATCATTCCACGGTCAAAGTCACTTAGGTCAAACTTCATCCCTTTAAGGATACTGAAGATAAATTTGGTGTGGGGTTTACATAATTACTCCAATTACCTGAAGCCAGTCATACTCTTCAAAGCAAGGAAATTGAAAGGTGAGAGTTAAGTTGGATGCACCTCTCCCTGATAAGGAACACTTCATCTCCCAGATTACCTCGTGGCGGTCCTTGCACTTCATTTGACTAGCTGTACTGCACTTTCTCTGTAATAGTAACACTAGATTTCTCTGTTCTGTTATTGCTCTTATTATTTTGTACAATTTTGATGAACTTATGTATGGAATAATCTGCCTGCATGGCATGCAAACAAAAGCTTTTCACTGTATCTCTCTGCATATGGCAATAATAAACCAACTACCAAATACATAGTGTCAGTGAGCCAGTCCGTCCAAGCACCAACAACCCAGGTTCAATCCTGACCTCGGGTGCTGTCTGCAAGGAGTTTGCATGTTTTCTCAGCAACTGCATCAATTTCCTCCTGGTGCTCCCGCTCCCCCCATATCCCAAAGACATGCTGGTAGGTCGATTCGTGTGGCGGGAAATTGTAGAATTGGGTACCGGGAAAATTAGTGGGCGACAGGGATTGCTCCGTGAGCCAGCATAGAGTAAATGGGTGGAATGGCCTCCTATGTTGCAAGAAAAATATGAAATACGAAGGTTCTTTACTGGTGGTTCTCAGCCAAAGCATAAAACTACGAAAGGACATTACTGCAGCAGGTGACCAAAATAATTAGAATCAGAATCAGAGACAGGTATATATCATTGACATATGTTATGAAATTTGTCTTTTAGCAGCAGCAGAGCAGTGCAAGGCACAAAATATACTATGAATTATGAGAAATATTATATGTGCATATGTATTTCATTCATTTAAATACAGCGTGAAGCTTTCGTTTGCATGTCATTAAGACAGAACATTCCATACGTAAGTTCATCAGTGTTGTACAAAGGACAGAGCAATAACAGAACACAAATATGGTATTACAGTGACAGAGAAATTGCAGTGCAGGTAGTCAAATAAAGAAAAATATTTATGTTATAGATCAGACAAACTATATAGTGCAAAAAGTGAGCAAAATAGTTTATATGGGTTCATTGTCCGTTCTGAAATCTGACGGTGGAGGGGAAGACGGTGTTCCTAAATCGTTGTGTGGGTGTCTTCAGCTGCCAGTATCTCCTCAATAAGAAGCAGGCAAGATTTGGGTGGTGGGGGTCCTTAATGAGCATTGAGGCAGATTGTAAGGAGTGCATGGAAGGAGAAAAGAGAGGAGAGGTTTAGGGAAGGAATCCAAGAACTGAGAGCGTTAAAGGAACAGCTGTCCATAGTTAAGTGGTTAAATCAAGGCAACTGAAATACCTCCTGCAGTGTTATATTTAGCCTGTGCCAGCTGCTGTTACACAAACAATCCTTTGAAACATTAATTAAGCATCGAAGATTGTGGTGGATTTCTGTTGAACTCCCCTTCACAGAATGAGATGCTTTAGATCAAATATATCTACATAGCATTGGCTTCCAAAGTTTTGAATTTATTCCCCTTCTAGGACATGGTGTTTCTTCCGCTGTTCCGAACAAGGTGAAACAGATTGTCTTAGTCGACATTATCTCATGCCATTAGAATGCAAAAAGCACTAATTATGTCACCTCTTGACCCTCTCTTATCCAGCGAGAATGTGCCGAAGTAATATCATCACATTATCTGATCCCTCCATCCCCTCAGTCATGCTGATCACTCTCTTCTGTGTCAGTAGACATTTTATACACAGCAATTGGTACTGTACACAACGTTCTAAATGTGGTCTCTCCAATCATTTATAACATGGCTACGAAGTTTTCCTGTTCTGACTCAAGAATGACCTTTTAATATGTCTCAGCTCTGATCTGCTGATATGTTGATCTGCTCTAGGCTTTCTTCGAGTTGCTAATGATACCATGGCTTTGTTTGAGTGTGTTCCATCTGTGGTTATTACAGTGCCTATAAAAAGTATTCCCACCCCCCTTGGAAGTTTTTATGTTTTATTGTTTTACAACATTGAATCACAGTGGATTTAATTTAGCCTTTTTGACACTGATCAGAAAAATACTCCTTCATGTCAAATTGAAAACAGATCTCTATAAAGTAATCTAAATTAATTACAAATACAAAACACAAAATAATTGATTGAATAAGTATTCCCCCCTTCAAGTCAGTATTTAGTAGATGCAACTTTGGCAGCAATTACAGCTGAGTCTATGTGGATAGGTTTCCAATAGCTTTGCACATCTGAATGGTGTAATTTTCCCCCATTCTTCTTTACAAAACTGCTCAAGCTCTGTCAGATTGCATGGGCATTGTGAATGAACAGCCCTTGTCAAGTCCAGCCACAAATTCTCAATTGGATTGAGGTCTGGACTCTGACTTGGCCACTGCAGGACATTAACTTGGCTGTTTTTAAGCCATTCCTGTGTAGCTTTGGCTTTATGCTTGGGGTCATTGTCTCGCTGGAAAACAAATCTTCTCCCAAGTCACAGTTCTCCTGCAGAGTGCATCAAGTTTTCCTCTAGGATTTCCCTGTACTTTACTACATTCATTTTACCCTCTAACTTCATAAGCCTTCCAAGGACCTGCTACAGTGAAGCATCCCCACATCATGACGCAGCCACCACCATGCTTCATGGTAGGGATGGTATGTTTTTGTTGATATGCAGTGTTTGACTTACACAAACATAGTATTTAGTCTAATGGCCAAAAACCTCAATTTTAGTTTCATCAGACCATAGAACTTTCTTCCAGCTGACCTCATAGTCTCCCACATGTCTTCTGGCAAACTCTAGCCGAGATTTCATCTGAGTTTTTTTTACAATGGTGGCCTTCTCTATGCCACTCTTCCATTACCTGCCGACTGCCGACAGTTGTTGTATGCGCAGTCTCTCCCATCTCAGCCACTGAAGCTTGTAGCTCCTCCAGAGTTGTCACAGGTCTCCTGATGGCCTCCCTCATGAATCCCTTTGTTGCACGGTCACTCAGTTTTTGAGGGCAGCATGCTCTAGGCAGATTTACGGCTGTGCCATATTCTTTCTATTTCTTGATGATTGACATAACTGTACTCCAAGGGATATTCAGTGACTGGGAAATTGTCTTGTAACCATCTCCTAACTTGTGCTTTTCAATAACCTTTTCACAGAGTTGCTTGGTGTGTTCTTTTGTCTTCATGGTGTATTTTTTGCCAGGATACTGACTCACCAGCAGCTGGACCTTCCAGATACAGGTGTATTTTTACTTCAATCAATTGAAACACTTTGACTGCACAAAGGGGATCTCAATTTAACTAATGATGTGACTTCTAAAACCAATTGGCTGCACCAGTGATGATTTGGTGTCTCATATTAAAGCATGTGACTATTTATTCAATCAATTGTTTTGTGTTTTATATTTGTAAGTAATTTAGATCATTTTGTAAAGCTCTGCTTTACTTTGACATGAGTCTTCTTCTGTTGATCAGTGTCAAAAAAGCCAAATTAAATCCACTGTGATTCAATGTTATAAAACAATAAAACATAAACCTTTCGGGGGGGGGGGGTGAATACACTTCATAGGCACTGTATATTACCTTTAATATAATGAATGTTTACAAGCAGACATGACATGTGCCGTCACTATGGATAATTAACAAAATCCTAAGGAATGTACATAACACAAAATAAAAAGCTCTGGAGAATTGAATTTTCATAGTATCCTTCTTAAAAGGAATCAATACTTATTACATTACTGGACATTTTTGAGGACAATAAAAATAATATTGCAGGTATCAGAAAGTTCTGCCACAACAGGGTCACAAAGCAAGGTTTATATTGATATTCAATTTCATTACCCTACAACTATCAGGCTCCTGAACTGGCAGGGATGACTTCACTCATCACAAAACTGAACTGATTCCACAAACTGCAGACTCCCTTTCAAGGAATTGACAACTCAAATTCTTAGTATGATTTATTTTCTATTTGCACAATTTGTCTTCTTTCGCACCTTGGTTGTTTATGGAGTTTCCATAAATTCAGTTGTATTTCTTTATTTTCCTATAAATGCCTGCGAAAATGAATCTCAAGGCTGTACACGGTGACATACATTGATTAAAAAATTGACTTTGAGTTTGAATTTCAGCAGCTTGTAAATTCACCCCGCCTGATCTTTAGAACTTAGAATGTGGAACAGTGCAGAATAGGTACAGGCCTTTAAGCCCACAATGTTGTGCCAAACTAATTAATCTAGTGGCACATAAGTCTTTCTGTATGCACGCAGTCTGTATCCCCCATTCTCTGCATATTCCCATGCCCACGTAAAGTTTCTTAAATACCTCCATCACATCTGCCTCCTCCATTGTCCCTGGCAGTGCATTCCAAACTTCCACCACTCCCTGTGTAAATAAAAACCTTGCCCACACATCTCTTTTGAACTTACCCACTTTCACTTCAAATGCATGCCCTCTAATGCTTGACATCTTGACTTGGGGTGGTGGGGGCGGGGGGTGGAATATACCGGCTACTTAATCCGCATAACTTCCATGGTTTTCAGTTGTACTTTATACTTGAAAATATATCAGACTGGCTCCATTGCGAAGATTCTGTGGTGAAAAGCTTTGAGTTCAAGCCCTCCTAGAGAATTTTAGATTCCGTGGGTGCACTGGCCTAACCCAAATCTAATCTCTTGCTATCTCTACCAACCTTTGTACTCACAAACAGCAGGCAATTTTAGATTATGAGAACACTCAGACCTCTTTTATTGTCATTTAGAAATGCATACATGCGTTAAGAAATGATACAATGTTTCTCCAGAGTGATATCACGGAAAACAAGACAAACCAAAGACTAACACTGACAGAATCACAAAATTATAACATACAGTTACAGCAGTGCAAAGCAATACCATAATTTGATGAAGAACAAACCATGGGCATGGTAAAAATAGTCTCAATGTCCCCGAGTTGATCGACTCCCGAGTCCCTGACAGCAGGCGGCAAAAGGGAGAATCTCCCTGCCATAAACCTCCAGGCACCGTCAACTTGCCGATGCCTTGGAAGCAGCCGACCACAGCCGACACCGAGTCCATGCATCCAAAAGCTTTGAGCCTCCGACCAGCCCCTCCGATACAGCCTCCCGAACGCCATCCTCTGCCGAGCGCCTTTGATGTAGCCCCGGCCGCTAAAACAAGCAAAGCCGAGGATTCGGGGCCTTCTGCTCCGGAGATTCCAGTTACCACACAGTAGCAGCAGCAGCGAAGCGGGCATTTCGGAAGTTTGTCCAGATGTTCCTCCGTACTCTCACGTCCGTCCCCATCAAATCAGAATTGTGCACAGTCCCCTACTTGACAGATTACAGATATTCATCACCGGAGAGGCGGTGCACGCTGCCGTCACTGCGCCATCTTCTCCTCCTTCTAATGATATCTGCTAATTTACTCAACAGTGAGCATAAGTGAACAGAAATTTCTTCAATCATTTAGTTATTTTTTTATTTAGATAATCTCTCGCTTGCAATTGCTCGAGTGGAGTATGATGTTCTCCTAAATTAGATCCTCAGAGGCTAATCCAGGAGCCACATATTCTGGTGCAGTGTAGGGAAGAGTAAGTGGTAGCTGTGGTTAGCAGCTGGGTCTTTTGCCTCTTCAATTTCTCCTTTCAGTGTTGCCGCTTCTATTCTGCGGCACCAGCATTGTCATGTTGCACAGCTTTATCTATTGAGTGCAATGTCTTCCCAGTTTTTAGATATAATGCTAAATTTTGTTTAGGCTGACTTTGATCCTTGAAGTATTTTCTTTGCCTACCAAGGACTCACTGAGATATAACACTGTAAGAGGCCCTCCTAGCCCAATGAGTCTTTGCCAACCAATTACACCCACGTGATCAATTAAAGAAATGGAAGATTAGATTTATTTCAATCAATAACATTGAAAGAGTACAGAAACAAACTAGGAGGATTTTGTTGGGACATGAGGACCTGAGTTATAGGGAAAGTTTGAATAGGTTAGGAATTTACACCCTGGAACATAGGAGAATGAATGAGGGAAGTTCTAACAGAGGCATACAAAAAATCAAGGAGTGTAGACAGATAAGCAATCAGGCATGTTGCATTAAGGTTGGGTGAGACTACAAATGAAGATCATGGGTTAAGGGGGAAAGGTGAAAGGTTTAAGGAGGACATGAGGGGATCTTCTTCATTCATAGGGTGTTGAGAGAGCGGAACGAGCTGCCAGCAGAAGTGGTGGATGCGAGGTTGATTCCAACATTTAAGAGAAATTTGGATAGGTACATGGATGGGTGGGGTATGGAGGGCTGTGATCTGCATTCAGGTTGATGGGATTATATTGTAGTTAGGCATGATTTAGATAGGCCAAAAGGCCTGTTTCTGTGACTCTCATTAGCAACGAGTTGAATTCTATTTCTCTCACGTTGCTAATTCAGGAAAGAGTTTATTTTACAGACTGTAATAAGCTGTAAATTTAAATTCTGCCAAATTAGAGGAAAAACAGCACATTACTGAGACACGTGATAATCGAATCACTCATGCAACATGAAGGAAACAGGCATGTAAATCTTTCACTATTAGCTTCTGTGAAAACCTGCTGCTATTTCAGTAATGGATGAAATTCAGCGTAGAATGATTTATTACTTATATTTTATGCATTTCTCAGATATATTTACTTCACAGTAAGTCCACGGAAAGAAGCTTGTATTTGAAAATAGGTAATATATTCCACAAAAAAAAAAGAAATTCTGGGTTTTATGTTTCCAAAGATAAAACAGTTCAAAACAGCTTCCAGCATGACATTTATGCTGGATAAATCTCACAGACAGATGAACAATTAACCGATTAGCATTTGCAAAGATGAAATGGAGGCCAGGACTATATAATGTAAAAGTAGAATGATTCTTATCGCTGTACACATATCTTTACATTCAGAACAGGCTAATGCAGAAGTAAACTGGGGCATGATACAGCTTTCAGAAAAATAAACAACTTTAATAAGATTTGTTTGTGAGTAATTTAGAAAGGCAGATTTTATTGATGTATATATATATGCACGTGTGTGTGTCTGTAGCATATAGGGTGTGAATATCTAATGCATTTAACACACATATATGTGTTTATTATACATATATGCAATATTTCAAAATTGCATATGCAACAACATAATTTAAAAAAATATTTGAGGGCATGTATTATCAGAAATTAAATTTCTGCTTCAGTCAGTGTGATGCAATTGTCATTTTTTTTCCTTGGATGATCCATACTAAGGTCATTTTCCAAGATTTATTTATTTTTATATGTTGCTTATTAATTTTGTAACTTCTCGTAATCTCATGTCTTTGCACTGTACTGCTACCGCAGAACAACAAATCTCATGTTATCGAGGTTAGTGATGATAAATCTGATTCTGATCCCCTGTTATTTTGCATCATTCGGAAAATGTTGTGGGTTCTTTTTAGTGTTTGTCAGCTTTACGACCATTCAACCTGGGATAACAACACTCCCCGGTTCTGTGTTTGGGGAATTACAAAGCAATTGGGGTCAGCTGGTCCAAGGACACCCTGCTAAGAATTTTTTGTTTATATCCCAAGCCTTATCCCCACCAACACACTGGACCAACCCCCTTCCTCCATTCTCATTTCATCCCAATCTCCAGACTAAATCCTGGAGAACATACAAACTCCCTGCAGCCAAAGGCAAGAATTGAACCCAGCTTGCTGGTGTTGTTATGGCATTTCAGATTCAGATACATTTATTTAGCACACGGACATCAAAACATACAGTGAAATGTGTTGTCTGTACTAACAACCAACACAACCTAAGGAAGACGAGGGGCAGCCTGCAGGTGTGACCACATATCTCGCCGCCAATATAGCATGCCCAACATGTTCACAGAACAACAGAGCAATAGCAACAAACTAGCATGGTAAAACAAAGTCCTGTCCTCCCTCTCACCCACACACGTGCACAGGCAGTCATCTGACCCCAAGACAGACCATCAGCTTCCAGTGAACTGGTGGACTCAAAAACATAGAGACTTCAACTACCCCAATAGACACAAGGACTTACACTACTGTACCACCCAAAAATAAGAGCCAAATCTAACTGCCTCTCCTCATTTCCTTCACTCTCTTCAGGGAAGGAAATGTGTTGAAGCCACTTACAAAATAAATTTCTGGACATTCAATAGGATATGTAGCATGAGGATGTTTCTTCATCCAAAAAAAGGTTCTATCAAATTTGGCACTTTTAAAATATTTGTAAAATTTAACCTAGCATTTATTAACTTCATTATTCATTCTCATCGAACAACATTTTTAAGAGTATCAAAAGGGAGTAGTTGACCTTGTAGTCCGAGAGAAGAGAATGTACTTT
Organism: Mobula birostris; assembly: GCF_030028105.1. Lineage (NCBI taxonomy): Eukaryota > Metazoa > Chordata > Chondrichthyes > Myliobatiformes > Myliobatidae > Mobula > Mobula birostris. Next base: position 22,549,750 of record NC_092392.1, on the reverse strand, counting down.
GGTAAAAATGAAATCATTCATCAAATAAATTCCCTTACTTTAGTATCCCATCCAATTCTCATTCCAGCTTCAGTGATTTGGCCTCTTACACTTTGCCATTCACGGATCAAGGATCCACTTTATTTGCCATATATATTTACGTATGTTATAAATTTGCTTTGGTGCGTTGGTCATGGTGCAACATGCAACAAAAACAACATTCAACAATTATAAAGAATTATATAAAAATAAAGTTACAGGTTAAAGGATGGATATGGAATGAAATATGCATAAGTACATAAACACCAGTGTGCATTTGCATTATAAAAAGTAGTTTAAAGTGTACATAGTGTAATACAGTGATGAGGGTGATATATAGATGGGTTGGGGTCTAAACAGGATGGTTGATCAGAGTAACGGTCTGGGAGAAGAAACTTTTAAGATCGTGTGATGACGTGTTTTTATAGCCTTATAGGACTTCCCAGAAGGAAGCTTTTTGGAAAAGGCAGTTGGCAGGGTAGGTAGGGTCCTCAATGGAGCCCAACACAATCTTGAAGAACAGAACCTCACTTTCTGACTAAGCACATTTGAGTTCTTATGAAGTGACTTAAATCCGAGATAATAACTCTGTTTCTTTCCCCACTGATATGCCTGATCTGCAGAGTCTTTCTCATTTCTTCTGTATTTACCTCAGTAATTCAGCATCTGCAGTTTTCTATTTTGATTTCCCATTACAAATCCCTAGACTCAACTCTGAACGGCACACGATATGCTGTCCAGGCAGCATCTTTACAGCAGGTTGATCTGGATTTCCAGCATCTGCAAAATCTCTTGAGTTTAGGGCTGAACATTGAGCTCAATGATATGAAACCCATGCAGATAGGTCACATCTGGAGTATTGCATTTAATACTAGTTGCCCTATTTGGTGAAACCTTCTGGTGAAACCAGGAGAGGGGGAGTGGGTGATGTAAATAGCTGGGAATTAAATTGGTGAAAGAAATAAAGGGATGGAGAAGGGAGAATCTGATAGGAGAGGACAGAAGACCATGCAAAATGGTAAAGGGGAGAAGAACCAGAGAGAGGTAATGGGCATTTAAGGAGATAAGTTGAGAGAGAGGGAAACAGAAATAGTGAGGGGATGGGGTGAATTACCAGATGTTCAAGAAATTGATGTTCATGCCATCAGGTTGGAGGCTACCCAGACGGAATATAAGGCGTTGCCCCTCCAATCTGAATGTGGTCTCATCTAGGTCATAGAGAAGGTCATGGACTGACATGTAGGAAATGGGAATGGGAAGTAGAATTGAAATGGGTGGCTACCAAGAAATCTCGCCTTTTATGACAGATGAAGCAGAGGCGCTCGACGAAGCAGTCTCCCAATCTATGTGAGGTCTCACTGATATAAAGGAGGTCACACCAATGGCACCGGATACAGTAGATGACCTCAACAGATTCACAGCTGAAGTGTTGCCTCACCTGGAAGGACTGACCCTAAATCGTAGTGAGGGAGGAGGTATAGGAGCAGGTGTGGCATTTGTTCCACTTACAAGGATAATACCAGGAGGAAGATCAATGGGAAGGGATGAGTGGACAAGGGAATCATGTAGGGAGCAATCCATATGGAACGTGGAAAGTGGCCTTCTATTTCTCTAGCTCATTCTATAAATTCTAGAGACTGTTGTGTGTGAAAACAGCAGAGTCTGAGATACTCAAACCACACAGTTTGGCACCAGCAATCATTCTACAGTCAAAGTCACTTTGATCACATTTCTTCCTCAATCTGGTGTCTGATTTCAACAACAACTGAACATCTTGCTATTATTCATTGAGTTGCTGCCTCATGACTGACCAATTAGATAATGCAAATACATTACTGAACAGCTGTGCCTAATAAAGAGGCTACTGATTGTGTTATAGTCAATGATAGCTGTAGGGTGACAAACTACCTTCTCACAGCAACCATCAGGCAGGAGGCACAGAAACACACCCTTAGGTAAATGTTGGATTCCTCCTATACTTTGTTTCCAGTCTTTCCTGTGTTCACTCTTACCATGTCAGTGATGGGGGCTGGGGTGAGTGCAGGAAGAACTCAGTAAATCAGGAGGAGAGAGGAAAGAGACAGTGGGGGAGTAGTTTACCTGAAATTGGAAAAATCAGTTTTCAAACCGCAGATTTGACAGGCTGGACTGCTGTGGATTTACGGCTTATGTGCATTCGTTTACGTAGAGGAAGACTATGTTGCTGTTGGTGAAATATAACAAGCTCACATTACTGTTTGTAGATCTAATATTTTTTTCTATATGTAACAGAGAACTGTTCATTGAATTCTATTTCCTCTTTTAAATTCCTCCCTCCATAGCGAAATCATCAGCAGAGGAGGAAGCTAACGGATCAGAACTCCAGGAATCTGGGCAAGCAGCTAATGTCATGGACATAATCCTAGGTCTCTACCTTTGTCTATTAAGTAACCTGAGAATGCCAGGTGTGGTGAGCAATTCCATCCCTTAGTGCCAGTCCTGGGTAGGATTTGTACTGGTACCAACCAATATTGGGAGATGCCAACGAGCATAATGATGTTCTCACTCACTGTCAATTGTAAGTTTTATCACCAATTTGTTTGGCCAACCTGGCTAGGCATTTCTTTTGAGAGAGAGAGAGAGAGCTTTCATCTGTCATATAAGATGTCTTACTAGTGCAGACTGCTTCATTTCACCTGATAACCAAAGCTCAAAGTAACTACTGGTGATGTGAGTGGTTAAATATTTAACACGGCCGTAAAACATTTGCTGTGTTAACACAGGCATTAGCCCACATAAAGGAACTCTTTAAGCCTATAATCCAAACTGCAAGAATGTAGAACAGTAGACCACAGGAAGAGGTCCTTCGGTCCTCCATGCCTGCATGACCATGAGCCTACCTCATGGTTTAAATCTCACAATCCCCTGCCTCTTCATGTGTCTTTATAAATGTCTATTAAACATTGCTATCCAATATGTTTCTCCTAGGCATTGGTATTTCAATCTCCAACCACCCTCTGTGTAAAAAAACTTGCTTCCTAAGTCACCTTTAAACTTCATGCCTCTCACTTCATATCTGTACCCTTCAATATCTGACATCCCCACCCTACAGTCTGATTATCTACCCCGTCTATAGATTAGATTAGCTCAGATTACACCGTTAAATTCTTTGAATAAACATCATAGATGGTAATAATAAAAGCAACAAATAACAGCAGAATGCTGGTAGGTAGAGCATTGCTGATTCAAGCAGTGGAAAGTGAAATATTAAAGGGACAAGAACTGAACAACTGAGAGAGGTAGCCAAGAGCTTCTCATTCAGCTTTTCCTTCAGCCTCTGATGCTCCAAACAAATCAATCCAGCCTCAGAGTCAAAGTCAATGACATGTTTATTTTCATATTATGATTATTGCTATATATGCTTATTGCATTTTTCGATGTTTTTTAATGCTGCAACGGATCTGGAGCAACAATTATTTCATTCTCCTTTACACTTGTGTACCGATGAATGACAATAAACAATCTCGGATCTGGAATTTGCACAAGTGCAGATGCAATTTAAAACTTACTTGCAACAGCATAGCAGCGTTCACAAGAAAAACATAAATGAAACATAAATAAATCAAAGTCAAGTTCATTGTCCTACATGCAAGTATATGTATGGACAATGTGCAATGAAGAGCTAACTTGCATTAGCATCAATGGGCATAGCAAGTATACATAATTTTTACAGGAATTAAAACAAAAAAGCCATTTTAGTTCAAAGTGATCAAAGAAGTCATAGTGTTGCTATGCTGAGGTACTGATTATGGTTGTGTCAGTTGGTTCAAGAACTGAATGGTTGAAGGGAAACAGCTATTTGCGAACTAAGTGGTATGGATTTTCAGGTTTCTGTACCTCCTGCCTGATGGTAACACTGAGAAGATGGCATAACCCAAGGTCATAACACTATAATGACTCGTTATTGCCAGTTCAATTTTCAGAGGAAAACTTGAAAAACATTAATGGGACTGGTTAAACTCATGGGTTTATCATAGTGAATCACGTTTAACATAAATACTGAATTTTCTTTTTAGTAGAGTGGATAAATTGAACCAATGGATGTGGACCTTCTAAAGGTCTTTAATGAGGTCTCAATGAAAGTGAGTAATGTGAAAAATTAAATCACATGGGGTTGGGAGAAATATACCGACATGGACTGAGGATTGGTTGATGGAGAGCAAATAGAATAGGAATAATTCAGTTCCCTCATCCAATCCACTAGTGGGTGGTGTCAGGTGTTAGTAATGGGGCCACAACTACTCACAGTATATATTAATGAATTGGATTGGGGTAGTATCTGTCAGGTGGCCAACAACCCAAAGAACAGCAGAGAAAATGACTTAGACAAGTCAGCGAGTGGGTCGATGTATCGCAGTGGTGCAGCTACCACCCAGTTCCAGCCTCGTGTGTGGAGCACGCACCTTCGCCCTGTGTCAATGTGAGTGCTCCAGTTTCCTCCCACATTTGATAGGTGTGTTGGTGAGTAGGTTAATTGTCCACAGTAAATCATGCCAATGTGTGCGATTGTGGGAAAATCAAAGGGTGGGATGCGGTGAAGGGATATGTTGGAAAAACAGGATACAGGGCATAGAACATGGAAGAAGAGTACAGCACTGTACAGGCCCCGTGGCCGACAATGTTGCACCAACCTTTTTACCTACTCCATCATTAATCTAACCCTTTCAAAGTCAAAGTAAATTTATTATCAAAGTAAGTATGTGCATGCCACCATATACTACCCAGAGATTCATTTTCTCACAGGCATTCACAGTAGATGAAGAAATACGATAGAGTCAATAAAAAGCTACACACAAACAAAAACTGACAAACAACCAATGTACAAACAAAAGACAAACTGTGGAAATGCAAAACTAAATGAATGAATAAATAGAAAGATAGATAGGTAAATAATACTGAGAACATGAGTTGTAGGGTCCCTGACATTGAGTCCTTAGGTTATCGAGTCAGTTTAGCACTGACGTGGTTGAAGTTCCTTCTACATAGCCCATAACTCTCCATTTTCCTTTCATCCACATTAAGAGAAAATTAGTGAGAGAATCGGAATTAACCACGGGAATGGGATTGCTCACTCAAAGAGCTACGGCAAATAGCCTCCTTCACGTTGTAAGGAAATATAAGGCACGTATATGTGAGGTTATGCACTTTGGTTCTAAACACAGAAAGTTAAATCATTATCTGGTGATAGGCAAGTAAAAAGGTGAGAGCAACAAGGCCTGTGTGTCTTTGTATACAAATCGCATAAAGTAAGTGTACAGGTACAGCAAACATTTGTAAAGACAAATATAGATGTTGGCTTTCATTACAAAAGAATCTTGAGAACAGAGTTGGGGATACCTTACTGCTAGTGTACATGGTTTTGGTGAGATCCTATTTGGAGATTAGAGGGTAGCTTTAAAACATAGAACATAGAACAGTACAGCACAATACTGGCCCTTTGGGGAAAAAGATGTTCTGAGGACTTTTTAATCTGCTGCAAGATCAATCTAACACTTCCTTCTCTCACGGCCCTCCATCATTCCTTCATCCCTGTGCCTATTAAGAGTTACTTAAATGTCCCTAGTATATCTGCCTTTAGCACTATGTCTGGCAGAGTGTTCCATGCTCACACATTCTCTATTTTTATCTCTGACACCCTCCTATACTCTCCTCTAAGATTTTGCCCTGTCATATTAGCTAATTCAACCTGGGAAAAAGTTGTTAGCTGTCCTACATCTTATCTTACACACCACTCCCAAGTCACTTCTCAGCTTTAGTCATAGTCATAGTCATACTTTATTGATCCCAAGGGAAATTGGTTTTTGTTACAGTTGCACCATAAATTATTAAATAGTAATAAAACCATAAATAATTAAATAGTAATATGTAAATTATGTCAGGAAATAAGTCCAGGACCAGCCTATTGGTTCAGGGTGTCTGACCCTCCAAGGAGGAGCTATAGAGTTTGATGGCCACAGGCAGGAATGACTTCCTATGACGCTCAATGTTGCATCTCGGTGGAATGAGTCTCTGGCTGAATGTACTCCTGTGCCCAACCAATCCATTATGTAGTGGATGGGAGACATTGTCCAAGATGGCATGCAACTTAGACAGCATCCTCTTTTCAGACACCACCGTCAGAGAGTCCAGTTCCATCCCCACAACATCACTGGCCTTACGAATGAGTTTGTTGATCCTGTTGGTGTCTGCTACCCTCAGCCTGCTGCCCCAGCACACAACAGCAAACATGATAGCACTGGCCACCACAGACTCGTAGAACATCCTCAGCATCGTCCGGCCGATGTTAAAGGACGTCGGTCTCCTCAGCAAATAGAGACGGCTCTGACCCTTCTTGTAGACATCCTCAGTGTTCTTTGACCAGTCCAATTTATTGTCAATTCGTATCCCCAGGTATTTGTAATCCTCCACCACATCCACACTGACCTCCTGGATGGAAACAGGGGTCACCGGTGCCTTAGCCCTCCTCAGGTCTACCACCAGCTCCTTAGTCTTTTTCTCAGTAAGCTGCAGATAATTCTGCTCACACCATGTGACAAAGTTTCCTACAAACTTGTGTACAAAGTTTGATCTCTTGATGAGACTGGGTGTTTCTGCCAAGTTAGGAGTTCAAACAAGGCTTGCTGGACTGACACACGAGGAGAAATTGGGTCAATTAGGTCAATATTCTATGTGACAGGGAGGCAGGGTGAAGATATCTTTCCTCCAAATGAGGTGTAAGGCAGACATTCCCTCCACTAGCCTGCAGGTCACCCTTGGGCAAGGTGTTGTACCTGCTTAGTCTCTGATCAGGGTCACGTGAAGCCATGGGAGCAGGTGGCAGATCATTCTATGAGCAGCTGGTGCTTATCACAAGTCCTGGTTATGCGACCACCGATGCCAGGCAGACAATCTCTGAAGACAATGGCTGAGGTCACTCGCCTTGTAAAGACACTGCCCAGATGAAGGCAATGTCAAGCTACTTCTGTAGAAAATTAGCTAAGTGCAATCATGTCATGGAAAGACTATGATCACCCATGTCATATGACATGGCACATAATGAATGAATGAACAATTCTACATAGAGTTCAGTAATGCTTTTGACAGTTCCCACATGGAATACTGCCCAAAATATTAATGCCTCTGGTATCCATAGCAAATTGACAAATTGGATTGAAAATTGGCTCAATATGTTGGGGGCAGAGAGTTATAGTGGAGCGTTGCTTTAGTGATTGGAAACATGTAAGAAGAGGTGTATCATAAATATCAACCTTGCAACTTTTACTGATTGTTACATGTGTTAAGATCTAGCTATGAATGCAGAAGACCTGATTAATAAGTTTACAGATGACACAAAAATCTGCAGCGGTGTTGATAGTCAGGATGATAGTTGTAAGTTGCAGGATGATATTGATCATTTAGCAAAATGGGTAGATTTAACCCCGATATGTGAAAGGTTGTGCCCTTTAGGAGGTATCATAAGGGCATCTTGGCAATGGATCTTTAGGACCATTGGTAATGACTCTAGGAACCAGAGTACATCATAAAATTTCTTTTATTTTATAAGCCAGCTTGCGCTTCCAGATCTTCTTCTGCGGTCCCTTAAATTTAAACAATCTTCCACAAAATATAATTGGCTTGCCAACTTTTTTGAACTACACTCCTAAACTGTGGAATTCAATACCTAAAACTGTAAGGGATGCAGATTCAGCTGACACTTTTAAATGCCAGCTCAAAACCTACTTATTTAATATTGCTGTTAATTAATTTTTTTGTCTTTTATTTCATTTATTTTTATTTTTACTTTTTATTTTAGTTTATGTTTGCGCTTTATCCCATTGTAAAGCACTTTGAACTATGTCATCTCAATGAAAAGTGCTCTATAAAGTAATTATTTATTATTAATTCTTTAGTTAGCATAGATAGCTACTTGATGCACAACATACTATAGATATAATGGGCTGAAAGGCCCATTTTTCTGCTGTAGGACTCTATGGCTTTATATTCACCAGAACTTTGAAAGCCGAGAAGGCATGCCATGGAAACCGACAACAAAGGGTTAACAAGTTTAAGTTCCGCTGAAGGTGGTTGCACAGATATATGAGGTGAAGAAGGCATAAAGGATATTAGCCAGAGCACGTATGATAAGAGTAGGGTGGTTATGATACAGCTCTATAAAGCATTGGTTAGGGCACAGCTGTGTACAGTTCTGGTTACAGTACCATAGGGAATTACCTCTCACTCAGCATCATTAAAATCGCATTGATGTTCACAGGAGCTTGCTGTGTGAAAGATGGCTGCTACACTTCCGATGTCCAGTTGTTTGTTGCATGTACACGAAAATAGTGAAACACAAGTACAATGAAAAACTTGCTTGCAGCAGCATCACAGCCATGTAGATATAGACAATATGCAGAATATAAATTATACAGTGAAGAAAAACAGAAAATATACAAAATAGGATATTGGTGTAAAAAGCAACATATCCATGTTAGTGTAAATATTGGAGTTGGAACTGGAACTGGAATTGGAATTGGTCCATCGTGTTCCATTGCGGAGGCAGGATTAAAGTTGTGCCATTAAAGCAATTAAACACTTCACATTTATTGGATAATCTACAGCAACATGATACTGAAATCATACCAAGGTAGTTTCACGACCCGATGAAACCATCCTGCTGCATTTCGTAACCTAAATTCTACCTTAAATTATATTAATTCTATGATACCTTCACACTGGAAACAAGTTTAACCCTTACATACTGTTCAGGTCAAATTTGACCCATTTTGACATCTGACAGCAGTAAAAACACCCAAAATGCCATTTTTTTAGCTGAAACTTGATGACTTTTCCTAAAGTGACCCAAAATGCACAAAAATGAAAATATTTTAAAATGTTACACTTTTGTACGGGTGCTACAAGTTTTTTGTACATTGAGTCTGTTCCGGGTCAAATTTGACCCTTATCTTTTGAGGTGGATTTTAGATCTCTGAAACATTAATTAGGGATTAATCACCCATTTATTAATGTCAGATAGACTAGTTATACATTCTAAATAGATCTGTGGTTCAGAATTTGGTATAGGTACTTGTTATGAGGGGACTCTTGGGCCGGGTCAAAACTGACCCGGACCATACTGAGAAGATATAGAATATGAACAGGTTGCCTGGGTTAATAGTAAATCAATGCCAAAGTAAATCATCTGATATGCTTCTATTTCAACAGTCATAGATGCTGAACAAGTAGTCCTTCAGATATGTATGAACTAAAAAGGTAAAGCTGTAGACTTATTCTTTAATTAGCAGACATTTTTAAGGCTAATAATGTTGGAAAATGTTTTGCCATTTTGTCCAATTGTTAATAAGAGCTTGTGCAGTTTAAATGCCACTCAGTAAAATGCATAGCTTTGTTACGTGATACGCTTTCCAAATAGGAATGTATCTACTGTTTAAAGGAGGATTTTTTTTTCTTGTGGCGATGATAATGACTTCTTGATTGAAAGCAATTGTTCAGAAGGTTCTCTGCTCTAAAAGTGACATCGTTGTCAACTGTTCCAAACTGTGATAGGTGCTCTGAATTCAAGATCACATTTCCATGCTGTCCTACATTAGGCTTGTTTTGTCGCACAGTTGTGTAATTGTCCCTGAGTAAAATGGTTATTCTGTGCCATTACAGCTACTTAAATGAGAGAATCAAATAACATAGCCAACAGAAAGTGAGAGAGAGGTGGTTTTGTGTCTGTGCCAAGATTTGCTTGCCTAAGCAGTTTTAAAATAAATTTAAGACCTGGGGATAAGAATAGGATGTAGGCAGCTGTTGTATTTCTGTACTGTGCTTTAGAAAGGTGCCTAAAGTGCTTTCATTTAAAGCTGAATATGTTCATAGTGGCTCCTCAGCTGTCTGTGCGGAAAGAGGAGACTGTCACTAAAGTAGAATCACTTGACAAGAAGTTCGTCGAAATAAATAAGCTACGTCAACAATAAAACAAGCAGTAAAAGAGAAAATATGATGCCCACAGTGAGTGTGAGAGTCTGTCTGCGTTTGAAATGGTCGATGGTACACTGGCTTTGAAATTCTGTTCCAGATCGTGACACATCAATTAAGCCAGGGACTGTAGCTGAGGGCCCTTCTATGAACATGCAAGGGAGAGATCATAGGAGCTTGGCGTGTGAAAGATGGCTGCCATGCAACCTATGTGATGACAGTGCAACACATCAAATGTATAGTGTTGAAGTGTTTTAGTGTGATGAAAGGTATGCAGTGCATGTGATACAGGAAATGGGACAAGTAGGAGAGAGGACATCTCTTCTCTTCTGCTCTCCTGCCTGTCACCCCTCTCTGATGGCCCTCTTTCCCTTTCACCCATGGTACACTTTCCTCTCCTATCACATTCCTCTTCTTCAACACTTTACTTTTTCCATCTATCATCTCCCAGCTTCTCACTTCATTGCCCTACCCCCCACCCATCCACATTCACCCTCAACTGGCTTCACCTATCACCTCCCAGCTTCTCACTTCATCCTCCCTCCTTCCACCCCCCCCCCTTCAAATGCCTTCCTCCTCACCTGCCTTCACCTATCAACTCCCAGCTTGAATTCCTTCCCCCCTCTCTCCACCTTCTTATTCTGGCTTCTTCCCCCTTCCTTTTCAGTCCTGATGAAGGACCCCTGCTTGAAACGTTGACACTTTACACCTCCCTATAGATACTGCCAGACCTGCTGAGTTCCTCCAACATTTTGTGTGTGTTACTAGGAGAAGGGACGGTTGGATCTGTGCATAGACCCCCTTGACAGCTGACAGATCTTGTCCCAGTTACTCATGCAGATATAGAGAAGGGAAGATTGAAACGTCTTTTGATGACTCTGCTGCTGCTCCGTGCTATCGACTGATCTGTTGCAGTGTTTCACTTGAGCTGCTTCAACATTACCACCATTCCAACCAGCTTTAACTTGGACAAGAGCAATAGAGTCAGTTCCAGGTTCTGAGGCACCTCACTACACGCAGGTATATGATACACTCTGAATATCCCATCAGATACAATTGACTCAACCGCCGTGGCTGTGCAAATACTGCAGGAGAACCAGCTGATCTCACAGATTAGCTGAAATCATTTTAAATAGTACAACAGGCATCAGGGACTGAATGATCTCCCTCTGCTTCTTTTCTTCCTAAATTCATTGTTAGGGATTATTCTGGAGTTATGAAATTATTAGTAGAATAATTATGGATTAATTAAAATGAGAACCAGTCTTCAGTAAGTAAAACCTGTACATAATTTAACTTCCAACTGATACTTTGTGGCTAGTGAAAATGATCACTGTGTTTGGGATATTTTGAGACTGTCCCATTAAAATTACATAGGGAAAGACAAAAGAGTAATCTTTCTGCTGCTAGTGTATTGTTAACGATGGATGCCTGCCACCTAAGGCACAGTTTAAGTCAAATCTATTTTGTCACTTAGCCTTCTGGTTAGGTAGATAGATAGATACTTTATTGATCCCAAAGGTAATTACAAAGGTAATTACAGAAGCACTGCAAGTGCACAGGTATACAAATATACAATATTAGAAGGGAAGTAAGAAAGAATAAAAAATAAGTTACCTCAAACAGTCTAACAGGAGGGGGTCATCACTTCCCGGCTATAGGTTGACTCATTATAGAGCTAATGGCCAAGGGTAAGAATGACCTCATATAGTGACCTTTGGAGCAGCAGATTTGTTTTTGGTCTACTCCTAAAAATGCATTGTAATGCAATGGCCAAACTGCATTGAATGGACTTTTCTCCCAGCAATGAGGGCTGCATGGTATTGAAGGCATTTGAGAAATCATAAAACCTGATCCTCACGGTACTGCCCTGCTTATTCAAATAGGAGGTAGTTGCATAATCATGGCACTATCTCTGAACACTGTAATAAAAGGGGGATTCAACACCAGTATTGAAAATTCAAAGGGGGTTTTGTTAGTCAGGATGTTCCACCACTGTAAATATCGAATATAAATAGTGGATATGGAGAGGATGTTTCCTGTAGTGGAGGAGTCTCAGACCAGAGGGCACATTCTCAAAATCGAGAGATGCCCATTTAGAACAGAGATGAGGAGAAAATTCTTTAGATAAAGAGTAGTGAATCTGTAAAAATTATTGCCACAGATGGCTGTGGGCATATTTTAAAATGAATGTTGATAGATTCTTATTTAGTCAGGTTGTCAAAGGCTACGAGAATGTGGTTGAGAGAAATAATAAATGAGCCAAGATGGAATGGGGGGAATAGTTTAATTCTGTTTCTATGTTTTATGACCTATGGTCTAATATGTAATTCTGTAAATTTATCTGAGTTAATTAGGTGCTAACAGCACCTGACCTTGAGTTGATTGTTTACTATTATCATTGTGCTTGAAGAAATACAAAACATTCGGTCAGGAGAGTGAGATTCTTATGGTTTCTCCTGGAGGTTTGTTGTGTGAATAAACACTTCTATATTTCTCAGTTACAGAGATTTCCGATAAAGACATAGCTGGTTGTGTCACTAAGTTACATCCAACTCCTAAACCTGCAGCCTCTTCCACAAAAGAGGACAATGACAGGGAACACTGCGACTGGCATGGAACACTACGACCTGCAGGTTCCCCTCCGAGTCGCACACCTTTCTAGTTGAGAAAAAAACTCATCTTCCCTGGGTTTAAATCCAGGAACTCCCACACCAGTGACTTTATCAGAAGGATAGCAAGTTCTCAAACATGTAGATCATCACCAATACAGTTGGGCAATAAATGCCTTCTGAAAAAAAACAATTAATAATTGGAGACACAAGAAAGAATACAGATGCTGGAAACGCACAGAAAATGATAGAGAAGCTCAGTGGCTCAGGCAGCATCTATGCAGGAAAGTGAGCCAATGATATTTCACGCCTAAATCCTCCATCAGGACATTAAGAAATATCAGAGTGCCCAGACATTGAGTAATTTGAGCTTCAATTAAACATGGCATCACTGGAGTTAATCTTGTATAACGTGAGGATAAGTTGATGAGTAACATGACCAAAGCAATGATATTTAATTGCAACACGAACTGGTAGTGCAGCATTTTTAGTTTATCGACGGTGGAAGTGTCAAAAATGGAGTGGACGGTTTGAATGCTGAAGTGCACCACAGCATGCTATGCAGTTAGTTGCATTCTGCTTCTGCAGATTCCCAACCATAATTAGCTCTGTGAGAAAGAAGATGAGGTAGAAATTTGTTTTAAACCAACAGAGCACAGCCAGGACACTGGCATCGGCTGATGTTGTACCCACTTGAACTCCTTCCAGTCTATCACGTCAGTACTCACATACGACTCACTTAAGGCCAATAACTCCGCTGTTACTTGGCAAGGCACAGATAGAGCACAGACCTCACAATGAGGTCCTGGGAAACTGAAAACTTGAATGGCATGCCTCAGAGGAAGCAAATTCTATTTCTAACTTATATAAGCATTGGGCAGGTGAACCGTTCCACGTGTAAAGGGAGGAATGATGAGGATTTGGACAACAACTTCTGTTTTAAGACTGCACTCAATATTTTAGAAACAGCTTCTTCCCATCCACCAAAAGCCTGAAAAGTCCATGAACCCATGAACACTACCTCAGTATTTTTGCGTTCTTTTTGCTCTACTTACTTACTTAAGCCTATCACCACTACTGGGACCGAGGCTACTAACAGCAGCTTCCCAGAGCCCTCCGTCCTGGGCCAGTCTTTCAAATTGTTCCCATGTGTAGCCCATCTCCTTCTAGGTGAAGATCTTCCTCTCCCAAGGTCATGGTCTTTGGTGCTTTTGTTGGCATTTCTGCAGCTCTGGGTTTTTATGTACTGGAGTTGCTAAACCTATGACCAGCAGCCAGGGTTTGGACCGTCCGAGGCAGTACACTTGTATTACTTATTTATTATCTTCTGTATATATATGTGTGTGTGTGTGTGTGTTTTATTTATTGCATTGTACTGCTGCTGCAAAACAGCACATTTCACAACATATCCTAGTGATAAAAAACCTGATTCTAATTCTGATTCTGATTCTAGGGTTTGAAGGATTTGCTGATAGATGAAAATTGGTTAATGCAAGCTTTCTACTTCCATATTAAAAATACAGAATAAACCACTGCTGTGGGTAGTTTGGATTTCTGTGCAAATTTGTCAGGTATACCTGATCAGAGATGAGTGTGTTGCTCAGGGATAGACAAGCTATCTAAAAAGAGCAGTGCTTAACGAAGGAATGTAATTGGCTGCTCATCTCTCCAACATGATGGGGGCAACACGGGCAGGGTCAGCATTCGTTGTCAATCACCATATCCCCTTGGAATGTAAACCATCTTAAAACAGCTGATTATATGGTCAATGTGCTCCCAGTGTTGCTGGAATCAAACATATTTTGTAACACTGACTTATACTGGGTTAAAATAAATCTTAGAGTTTGACGCAGTGACGATGAAGGAATGGTAATATACTTCTGTGCCAGGTTGGTATATGACTTGGGGAGGAACTTGCCTCCAAGCACAGCCAATTCTCTTTCACTGAAGTTAACTTATTGAAATTTTTAAAAAAAACAAGCTTCCCTTTATACATTGTACATTCTTCATTTCCTGAATGTATTGGGTAGAGAATGAATAGAAAGAATTTTAATTTAACTGAAATTGGTTAAACTAAAATCCTCATACACTTGTTATTATCACTGTTTTTAAACTAAATGTACAACTATAGTTGAGATTTCTTTTGAGGTGCTTAATGTACAATTACCACCTCTCCTTTGCTCTATTAATGCTTACAAGTATTTCATTCTTTTAAATATATATCTATTTATTTGTAATGAATACATAGTAAATTCAAACTTTTTCATTTTATGTGGTCTCTATTTAATTATTTTGTGTCAATCAATTAATTATTTTTTCCCTCAAATTAAGAGTAGATGGAAATTCACCAAAGAGATTTTCATTAGCAGCAATGAGATAATGAGATAACTTTAGTCAAATGCTTTTGAAATAAACCTCTGTAAATCATGCTAGTAGTGTTGGTTTTGATTAGTTTTAGGATTCATATAGTTATCAGAAATACTTTTGGAACTGAAGTTAATGTTTTATATACCTGCCCTGCAAATGAAACTAAAAATAGCTTCATATCATAAGTAATCTAACTGTGATGAAAATATAATTTCACTTTAAATCAGTGAAGCCATTTCCTCGCTACTTG
This sequence comes from Mobula birostris, assembly GCF_030028105.1. Taxonomy (NCBI): domain Eukaryota; kingdom Metazoa; phylum Chordata; class Chondrichthyes; order Myliobatiformes; family Myliobatidae; genus Mobula; species Mobula birostris. The sequence continues at coordinate 22,534,504 of NC_092392.1, read as the reverse complement.
TTTCAGTAAATCACATGATAACGTTCACAATGCAAAGCCCCCTTACTGCCTTTCAGAAAAAAATCTAACCTTTAACTATAATTTTATCTTACATTGCAACCGACAAGGAATATGATGTGCAAATTGCTTTTGATAATATAATGTATCTGCTACATTCTACTGTATGCCTTTTATGCACAGAAGATATTAGGTAAAATAACAGAAGAGATATTTGTTATTAGTCTCCTTACAGTTTTCTTATAACATGTTAGAGGGCTATTTTGGTCTATCAGTTTAATGCTAGTTCACAGTATACTAAAATTCCACATTAATTTTCCCAGTATTCTCCCAATTTCTCCCAAATTCTATCAATTTTCTTATCCACTCCTTCCAGATTCTACCACCACTCACCTACAAAACTAAGGACAATGAATCCTATATAATGTCTTTGGGATGTGGAAGGAAATTAGAATGCTCAGGGAATACCAATGTGGCATCAGGGATAGGTGAAAGCTCCAAGCAGCCACTAGAACTCAGGATTAAAACCAGATCTATGGAGCTGTGAGCTTTGCCACCAATAATGTCACTGTAGAAATAAAATGAAAGAAAACTGTTGACCTAAATTCACTATCAAAACATCCTGAGATGCCTGCTGCTCTTGAATGTTCAGAGTGCCTCTCTAGATGGTCAGATAAAGCTGCAATTCACTTTCCTGGGTGCCAGCATCTCTGAAGATATATCCTGGGCCCAACATATTGATGCAATTACGAAGAAAGGACTACAGTTGCTTAGGAGTTTGAAGAGAGATGTTATGTCATGAAAGATTCCAGATGTACAATGGAGAGTTAGAACTGGTTGCATTACCGTTTGGTGTGGAGGGGCCTCTGCACAAGATTAGAGAAAGGCGCAGGAGGTTGCAAATTCAACCAGCTCCATCATGGGCAACAACCTTCCCCTCACTGAGGACATCTTCAAAAGGAGATGCCTCTAAGAGATGGTATCCATCATGAAGGACTTCCATCACCCAAGAAATGCCTTCTTCTCATTGCTGCCGTTGTGGATGAGGTACTGGAGCCTGAGGATATGATGTGGTCTCTGCTGCACTGACGAAACCAAACATAGACAAGAAGGAACCATTTCTCTTGATTCAGTCCGCAAGAAGATCCAAACCTTCCATTTATCTGTCACTTTAATTCTCCATCCCACTCTCACTCTGAAATCTCTGTCCTCGTTCTCTGGTGCAGCTACAATAACTCTCACATCAGCTCCATAAACAATGACTCTTCAAACCAGGCACATTTGCAACCCTTGTGATTAATATATTTTTTATAACTTTAGGTAAATTATTCATTGGATGTACCTAAAGTGGAGGTTGATAGGCTCTTAATCAGAGAGGGTGACAAAAGTTTCAGGGAGAAGGCAGAATAATGGGGTTGAGGAAGCTAATAAATCAGTCATGATGGAATGGCATAGCAGACTGGATGGGCCAAATTTCTGCTCCAATGTCTTATGGTCTTACAGTCTAAATTCTTTTGTTTTTGTTCTCAACTGTGGCAGCCTCTTATACTTCGATTTCTCTCCATTACGTTTTATCCAGTTAAAATATTTGTAATAAACAGAATCATTACATTATTTTTTAAATAACTGTTACCTTGCCAAAGCTGGTCTACACTATAACGCTGATAGTCTCACTGACATCTTCACCTCTCTTTCTCTGCAACATAAAACTTACTTGTCCTCAGACAGATTTCTGATAAAAGATGTTTCCATTCCTGGGGATATCCGCCTGACATACTGGGCACGTACCGCTCTTTTGGACGTCCAGCATTCGCATTGGAGGTACAGAAGCCTGCAGATGTTGGAATCAGGAGGAACCAACAATCCACTGGAAGATCTCAGCTGAATTCCTAAAGCAGACTGGCTATTGCCCGCGGATTCGCGTGTGTTGTTCTGCTCGCAGGCAGCAAGTTTGATTTAAGCAATAACAAATACTGGCGTATTGTGTGGAGTTTTCTCTTGTACTTGGATGATCGGGGCAGGAATATTGCAACTCAATCTGTCGAATGGTCAAAATTGAATGCCTGTGATCTTCATTTAAATTTTAAATCAACATGAATTTAAGATTCAAGATTGAAGATTTAATGTCATTTTCTGTACACGAGTATGAAGGAGAACGAAATCATTGTTACTCCGGATTCGATACAGCACTCAAACACACACACACACTATAAGATAAAGAAAAAAATCAATAAATATAAATACATACAGATTCCTCATATACACAGATTGAAGTATGTACATAAAGTGACACTAGGCACAGAAGTGTTTGTACATAAGGTGACTCTGACAGACAATGATAAAGTTGTGGAGGTGGCCATCCGTTTGTTAACTGAAACAAACAACCAAAAACAAACGAAAATTCGTTCAGCAGATTTTTCTAGGCGATATTTTCAGATGAACGCAATATGAATGAACTCCGCTGTTCTAATTTAATCTTGTTTATTCACAGCCTAAACGTGGGTTGCATGTGCCGATTGCTTTTATTTTAATACTGGCATCAACTGACTAAAATAGGAAAGTCAGCGGCGACCTCAGAGCAAAAGTAAACATAAAATCTAGCCTCCTGAGTTATCGGCGCCTCTTGATTAAATTAGCACTGCTTCCTTCACATCAAATTGTGCAGAATTCTTGCTCCTTGTTACATATTAATCATAACAGACAGCGCCAACATAATAACCTGCTCTCCTCCATTCATTTTTGCTCTTTGTGCAGAAGAAAACTATCTCGGGAGTTTCACCGAGCTAACTATTCAAAGCGCATTGCTGCGTTCACTGGTTTAGTGAATAGCCTGGACAGGGACATAAAATGGTGTTCCCTGCTTTGTAGAGAAGCCTACTCTTCTTTGCTAAAAATAGCAGAGGGAGGAAAATACAAGCTCTTTGAGAACTGATAACCTTTGTCTGTCGTATGAATGCAACACAGAAAAGCAAAGGGAACGAGTTTTTCCACAAAAAAATCGATAACAATGTCACTCCTGCACAAACTACGCACTTGCTCGCCAGCTCAATATATGTATATATTTTTAATACAAATTGCAAAATCTGCTGGATATGAAACTGTTTAGCTCACTTTGAAATTGAGCTCTTATCTCTAATATTTCACCGACTGCATCCACCAACAGCGCATGTAAAGTGAATAGCCTGATGTCTCTTCTAATAAATCATACTGTCTGCTTCACTTCCCAGCTAAGGCAAGAGACACTTGTTTTAATAGAGCTTGATCACAACTGCAATCCTGAAAGTTTCTCGGAACTGTTTTATTATTTGTAAGTAATGTCAATGTTGTTATGAAATGCGCCATTTTATACCTGTTCTAATGCACTACCGTGTATTATCCTTCAGTCTTGTGAACGGTATAATTTTACCTTGTCATTGTCATTATGTGGTAATTAGTAGGATGGTGAGTCTTGCAGAAGAGCAGAAAATGTTACTAATCATTAAAAAGGTTCAGTTCTTTTCCATATTCCACAACATAAAGAAAAGAAACATTCAGCCAGTTGTGACTTCTCTGCTATTCAATAAGGTAATTTATTTTATTATTCTTAATATTTAGGGATACTATAACAGGCCTCTTTTTTTGCACAATGAACCCATGCCACCCAATAATATCCACGTGTTCAATTAACCTACTAACCCATATGTCTTGGGAATGCGAGAGGAGCCCTATACAGTCATGGGAAGAACATAGCAACTCCTAACAGAGTGATATTTGTTTTGCCTCCGCAGCACCTTCCTGCATTAACACCACATGGAATGGAGAAATGGAGTTCACATTTTAGGTTTAATGTGTGCCAGAATTTGTGGCACGCATGTGTGCTGCCTCCAGCACGCCCTCAGGTGTGTTTGATTCCTAATGCAAACGACACGTGTTTTGATGTACACATGATAAATAAACTTGAATTGTGAATCATTGAACTTCATTTTTGATGGAATCTCCAACCTGAAACATTAACTTCATTTCCCAACCCACAGATACTGCCTGACCTGTTGAGTGTATCCAACACACTCTATTTCTATTTTAGATTTGCAACACATGTAGTATTTTTTTTGTTCCATCAACATTCTTTTGGACAAACTGGGGTTGTTTTCTATGGACTGTAAGAGCCTGAGAAAAAAATGTATAATGTTGCAGGGTAGAGATAGAATAGAGAGTGGGTATCTCTGTTCTTAGGAGCAAAATGTCGAATACTAGCAGGTGTGGCTTTAAGGGAAAAGTTCAATAGGGGTGTGCAGGACAAGGTCTTTTTTTTAGCCAGAGAACGGTGGGTTCCTGGAATGCACTGGCTGGGTGGTGTTGGAGGCAGATACAATAAGAGCATTTAAGATGCTGTTAGAGGTGCACATGAATATGCAGAGAATGGGGGAATAAGAATATTGTGCGGACAGAAGGGATTCAGTGTCTCAGGTTAGTTAGTTCGGGACAGCATTATGAACTGAAAAGCCTGTTCCTGTGCTGTACTCTTCTGTGTTTTACATTATAATTTTTGTTTTGTAATAGTGTCTCTATAACCCATCTGGGTAGAGATTCTTAAAATTATTTTCATTTTTTAAAATGGAAAACGTTATGCAGTTCAGTCTAAAAAAGCCTTCCTGCCTTACTCAACACAAGCAACTCTCTGTCCAGATTCAACACATTGACGCATCTTTCGTGCATATAGTATTCCACCCACTCTCTTTTCCATCTTCCTTTTAAAGACTTCTATAATATTTGTGTTGATTTCTCCAAGTTCCTCATTCTATGCATACTAATATAGATATTCCATTTCTGTCCTTTGTCCTCTAATTTCATTTTTACATAGTCCTTTATTCTTTATAATTATTGAATGCCTTTTAAAAAAAATTCCATGTTGCCCACTAACCAATGCACTGCTGCAAATTCTTAATACCTGTAGATATATAATGCGAATGGCATAGATCCTCGATCCTCTATCTTCACTCCTAATCACTCCCAGTTTGTGGCACAGTTTTGATATTACCTGAAATATGGATCGTGGCAACCTGATAGAAGTGTATAAAATTATGAGATGCATTAGCAGGGTGAATAGACTGAATCATTCTCCTGGGGTGGAAATCTCAAAAGGTAAAGTCAAAGTAAATTTATTATCGAAGTAGGTATATGTCACCATATATTTATTACCTTGAGATCATAAGACCCTAAGACATAGGAAAAGAATCAGGCCATTCTACCCATCTAGTCTGTGCCACCATTCCATTATGTCTGATTTATCATCCCTTTCAACCTCATTCTCTTGCCTTCTCCCAGTAAATTTTGATGTCCTTACTAATCAAGAACCTAACAACCTCCGCTGTAAATATACCCAATGATTTGGCATCCACAGCCATATGTGGTAATGATTAGACAGATTTACCACCCTCTGGCTAAAGAAATTCCTCCTCATCTCTGTTCTAGAGAGACATCCTCCTTTTTCTGAAGCAGTGTCCTCTGGTCCTAGACTCCTCCATTATAGAAAACACCTGTCACCATATACTACTTTGAGATTCATTTTCTTGCAGGCATTTACTGGAAAATAAGAATATTCAATAAAAATCATGAAAAACTATTCATGACAATTGACAAACAACAAATGTGCAAAGGAAGACTAACTGTGCAAATAAAAAAATACAGAGAACATAAGCTGTGGAGTCTTTTAAAATGAGTCTGTAAATTGGGGAATCAGTTCAGAGTTGAGATGAGAGAAGTTATCCAGCCTGGTTCAGGAGCCAGATAGCCATAAGGTAATTACTGCTCCTGAACCTAGTGGTGTGGGACCTAAGGCTCCTGTACCTCCTGTTGGATGGTTGGATCAAGAAGAGAGCTTTGCCTCCCCCCACAGTTGTAAATATTTAAGGACATACTTTTGAGCAGAGAGAGGGAAAGCTTAAAGGAGATTCATGAGGAATAATGTTTGGACAATGAATGGTAGGTACCTGAAACACACTGCCAAGGGCAGTGGTGAAAGCAGGCATGATAGCAATATTTATAAGGCATTAAGACAGGCACATAACAGACAGGGAATGAACAAATGCAGACAATATGCAGGCAGATGGAATTAGTTAGATTGGCATCATGATTGGCATAGATATGGTGGGACGAAGAACCTATTCCTGTGCTGAACTCTTCTCTGCTATATCTTCTAGTATTGCATTACATAAGCATGTGATAAAATTAATTTATGTATTTTAATCATGCTTGAAATTTCACTCTTGTTGTAGACTATTGGTTCTTCCAAGGATAGAAACATTAAAGGTTAAAGTGAAAGAGTGGCTGATTACTCACTGCAGAAATATCCTGGTAAATGGAATGTCAAATGCATAGTACTTAGGGTCTGATAATGTAATTCTAAGAGAACGTTGGTGAAATTTCTTTTCTGACGTCAACACAGTGCAATGTGGAAGGGGAAGGAATGAGAGATGTAGAAGGTGAATTAACTCAAATGACCAAACATGAACCAATCTATTGAAGAGGGCTTGGGAGAGGTCAGAGAAGGTGGAAAGCTCCATATGTAAGGAAGACTTGTCAAAAGAGGGCATTGCAGTAAGCATCAAGGAGTGGAAGAGGATCTCTGAAGAAGGTTGAAACCACTCAAAATGTTGTCCAGTGTAAAGCCTAAGGGAGAGGGGATTGCACTCTCAGTGAGAATTTCGGGACAGGGCAAAGCCAACAGTGTTAAACAAGCTGAGGAACTCAAAGAAGGAGCTTAAACTTCCTTCCCATTGGGTAGAAGATACAGCAGCCCAAAAATACCTTCCACCAGGCTCATGGTCAGCTTCTGTCCCACCGGTATTAGACCCTTGAACAGACCTCTTGTATGATAACATGGACTCTTCCCCTCACCATCTACCTCGGTATGATTTTGAACTTTATTGTCTACCTACATTGCACTTACATTGTACTTTTATTCTGCATTGTTATAGGTTTATCTTGTTCTCCCACGGTGCACTATGTAATGAATTGATCTGTATGAACAGTATGCAGGATAGGTTTTCACTGGAAGTTGGGATATGTGACAATGTCAAACCAAAACCATGAGATCCAGTTTAAACTGGACAGAAGTATGCTCCTGCAGGATTTTAATCACAGGAGCTGCAGATGCTGAAATCTCTACCAATAAGCAAAGTGCTGGAGGAGCTCAGTGAGTTGAGGAGCATCTGTGAGGGGGGGGGGGAGAATTTCCTGCATGAGGCAGCAGTATAAATTAAAGTATGCTGTATTGAGACCTTATCCTAAGCCTGGGAACTTAATATTTTTCAATATCAACCATCAATTCTCTGCTTCCTCTTCTCCCCTTACCTGTCTGTCTTTCTGTCTCTCTCCCACCCTCTCTCTCTCTCTCTCCTTCCCTCCCTTCCACACTCTCTCTCTCACTCTCCCTCTCTCACACATACTATTCTATTCTTCTCTCCTTTTCCCCCTCATTCCTTCTTTTTCTCAAACATACTCAGACACATAGAAACCATTGCCTCCCTTTCTCCATCCACCAGCCTCTCACTTCCTCTTTCTCTCTGCCTGTGTTTCTTGCTCTCTGGCAACTTGGCATGGCTGGACAGGTCCAAAGTGAACCAACTCGTGAGCAGAAACAGCTGGCACTTTCCAAAACGTGATCTGACCAGGGCCAACTCTAACCACATCAGTGCCCTTGAGGTATTATAGTTGATATGTAACATGATCCAACTGGAAGCCAACTCACAGAGAGGTTTCATTGGGTTCTGCACAGGAAACCAAGTGTGTTTCCAGTTTTGATTGCTGGCAAGACCAACGATGTTGCACTGGCAGTCTATTATGTACCATGGCAACTTGGAAACTTGGAACCACAGAATCAAAATTGGAAAGGAGTCTTTTCAGCTGATTACATTTGTGCTATTCCTCTGAACAATTCCACACATCGCATTCCCTCGCAGTTTTTTTTATCTCTAAGTCCTAAGTATTGTTCTCTTCTGAGTACTTATCCAAATCTATATCAAAAACCTTGATTTTGTTCCCAACACCAGATTATCTTTGTTTAACATATTATTTATTTTCCCTCTCACAATACCCTTACAGTGTATCATTTTTCCTCCTCTTCACCTTGAATCTATCTTCCCCCAGTCTTGAACTGGTGTGAAGAGCTCTTCCCCACAGTTCCAGTGACACACACAAATGTCCTATTGGAGGGTCTCGGCCTGAAATATTGACTGTTTATTCCCCTCCATAGACCTGTTGAGTTCCTTTAGCATTTTGTGTGTGTTGCTCAGGATTTTCAGCATCTGCAGAATCTTTTCTGTTTACCGTTCCCAGTGACCTGGGTCTAATCCTGGAATTCAATGTAATCTCCATGGAGTTTTGCATATTATCCCTGTGACTGAGTGGACTTCCCACAGGTCCTCTGGTTTCCTGCCATGTCCCAAAGACGTCAGGGTTCGTAGGTCAATTGACTGATGTAAATTTTTCCAGATGGGTTTTAGAATTCAAGAGGAATTAAAGAGATAAAAAAGAAGTTATTGTGCAAATGAGACAATGCACTTAGAAGGCCAGAATGATCTCATTCTATGTAAGGAAATATGCCAGGAATGTGTACTGTGATTTCTTCTACTTTCAGCTTCTATTAATGGTAAAATTGGGCCACGTGTATAGCAGCTTACCAATCAGATCTTGCTAGATTTGAAAATGAAAGTAAATTTATTTGATTTGAAAATCAAAGTATATGTTCCTGTTTAAGATGGCACTGCTGAACCTCAGTGACTTCTGACTGGTGGCTAACAAAACAAGGAAAGCAACTAAATACCTTGTTAGTCACACTTTTTTCTTGCCAAATGATCATTGCTAGTCTGTAACTTCCTTTTGGACTTGGAGGAAATTCGATGGGCTCACCACTGAGAACAAGGAAGACCTGAGGTTTGATCATTTTAAGCGCTATGCCGAAGGTCAAATCGAGGTGGCGAGGTCTGGTCACCGGAGCATACCAAAGCGACTGAACTCAATACCTAGGTGGAGACTGAAGCTCCAGGCCGAATTGAAAAGGTCAGTTACAGGCCAAATTGAGGCAGGCGGGTCCAGGCACCAGAGTGGTAACTGAACTCGGACGGAAACTTAAGTACGGGTCCAACTGGAAAAGGCTGGGCACAGGCCAAGTGGAGGTGGTGGCGTCCTGGCCCTAAAGTGTATCAAGGCGACTGAACCCAATGTTTGAACATCCATTTAGGGCCATCTTGAAAAGGTTAGGATGTTGAGGCCCAAGGCGAGGGATGGGCCAGTTCAGCTCACCACTCCACAACTCGGCTCTGTGTTGAATTATGGTACTCTCTTTGCAGACTTCAGTTCAGAACACCACTTGCTTGTGGTTACTTTCTGCATGTTGTTTTTCTCTCTGCACATTGGTTGTTCAATGGTCTTTTTTTATGAGCATGATATAAGCAGAGTTTTTCTCTCTGCACATTGGGTGTTTGACAGTCTTCTCTTATCAAATGGGTTCTTTTCGGTTTCTTCGTTTCGTGGCTGCCTAATAGGAGACGAATCTCAAAGCTGTATAATTTATATATATTTTGATAATAAAAGTACTTTGAACTTTGTCACTAAATACTACCTTGATGTTCATTCTCTTGCAGAAAGTAATAAAGAAATACAACAGAATTTATGAAAAAACTATACACAAGTAAAGACTGATAAACAGCAAACCTGCAGAATAAGATAAATTTTGCAAATTGAAAAAAATAATACTGAGAACGTAATTTGTAGAGTCTGTAGGTTGTGCAATCAGTTCAGCATTGAGGTGAGTGAACTTATCCACACCAGTTCAGGAGAGTGATGGTTGTGGGGTAGTAACTGCTCCTGAACCTGGCGCTGTGGGACCTAAGGATACTGTACTCCTTCCCGATGGTACCTGGGAGTCTGGATGATGGGGGTCCTTGATGGATGTTGCTCTCCTGCGGCAGTGCTCCTTGTAAATGTGCTCAATAGTGGGGAGGGCTTTGTTTGTGATGGGGTGGACTGTATCCATCACTTTCTGTCAGCTTTTCTGTTCCTGGGTATCGGTATTTTCATACCAGGCCGTGAAGCAACCAGTTAGGATGCTCAAAGTTGGTCAAAGTTTTACTGAATCTATGCAAATTTCTTAGAAGTCTTTCTAAGACTCATACCCTTTTTGTCTCAATATGTTTTTTAATAAGGATCAGAAAAAAATCAGGTTTAATATCATTGGTGTATGCCATGAAATTTGTTATTTTGCAGCATCAGTACTTTGCAATACATATAATAGAACTATATACATTACAATAAGAAATATATTTTAAAAATAAATTATATAAGTTGTGGAAAAAGAAAGCAAAAAAATCTTGAGGTAGTGAACATGGGTTTATTGTCCATTCAGAGATCTGATGGCGGAGGGGAAGAAGCGGTTCCTAAAACGTACGGTGTGTGTCTTCAGACACCTGTACCTCCTCCCGTGGTAACAATGAGAAGAGGGCAAGTCCAGAGTGATGGGGGTCCTTAATGAGGGAGGCTAGTGCCCATGATGGAACTGCCTGAGTTCACAACTCACTAAAGCTTTTACCGATCCTGTGCAGTGTCTCCTCCATACTAGGTGGTGATGCAGCCAGTTAGAATGCTCATCGTAGTACCTATGTAGAAATTTGCTAGCATCTTTGGTGACTACCAAGTCTCCTCAAACTCCTAAAGAGATATCGCCACTGATGTGCCTTCATAGCAATTGCATCACTGTTTTGGGCCCAAAATAGGTCTTCAGAGATGTTGATGCCCAGGAACTTGTAACTATTAACCCTTTCCACTGCTGACCAGCAGCTTGTGGGTTATACTTATAGTTCCATTGCAGTGAACATACCCTCTCCAAGAAAGAAACAGGAGGATGAAATTTAATCAATCAAGCAAGTTCTAACATACAGAATATAATGGTAAGACTCGGTAGTGGGGGAGGATCAGAGAGATCTTGGGGTCCATGTCCATAGGACCCTCAAAGCTTCTGCGCTTTGTTAAGAATGTGTATGGTGTGTTGGCCTTCATCAACTATGGGATTGAGTTCAAGACCCATGAGGTGATGTTACAGCTATATAAGACCTTGGTCAGGCCCCACTTGGAGTACTGTGTTCAGTTCTGGTCACATCACTGCCGAAAGGATGCGGATACTATAGAGAGAATGCAGAGGAGATGCCTGGATTGGAGAGCATGCCTTATGAGAATAGGTTGAATGAACTTGGCCCTTTCTCCTTGGAGCAACGGAGGATGAGAGGTGACCTGATGAAGGTGTATAAGATGATGAGGGGCATTGATCATGTGAAAAGCCAGGGGCTTTTTCCCAGGACTGAAATGGCTAATATGCAGGGGCGTAGTTTTAAGGTGCTTGGAATTAGGTACAAGAGGGATGCGAGAGGTAGGTTTTTCACACAGAGTGTGGTGGGTGCGTGGAATGCACTTCCAGTGAAGATGGTAGGGGCGGATACAATATGGTCTTTTAAGAGACTCTTAGATAGGTACAGGGAGCTTAGAAAAATAGAAAGCTATACAGTAGGGAAATTCTAGGCAGCTTCTAGAGTAGGTTACATGCTCGGCACGACATTGTGGGTGAAAGGGCCTGTAATGTGCTGTAGATTTCTATGTTCTATGTTCTTGCCTTACTCTCATTCCCATTAGCTCCATTTCATGAATTTTTTTTTTCAACAAAAGTCTTTCTCAACTTTTCTCAGCTGAGTGTGTGTCTTCAGGCTTCAGTACCTACTCCTTGATGGTAGCAATGAGAAGAGGGCATGTCCTGGTAGCAATGAGAAGAGGGCATGTCCTGAGAGATAAGGGTCCTTAATGATGGATGCTGCCTTTCTGAGGCATTTCCCTTTGAAGATTTTCTAGCTGCTGGGGGGCTAGTGCACATGATGGAGATGGCTGAGTTCACAACGTTCTGCAGCTTTTTCCATTCCTGTGCAGTCGCCCCCTTCATGCCAGACAATGATGAAACCAGTTAGAATGATCTCCAGAATACAGCTGTAGACATTTGTGAGATTTTGTGTCATACTAATTCTCCTCAAGCTCCTAATGACTTATAAATCCTGTTGTGCCTTCTTTGTCATTGCATCAATATGTTGATTCCAAGATAGAGCTTCAGAGATGTTCACACCTAGGAACTTGAAACTGCTCACACTTTCCACTACAGATCCCTTAATGAGGGCTAGTGCATGTTCCCTCACCTTCCCCTTCCTGACGTCCACAATCATTTCCTTGGTCTTAATGTTGTTGAGCACAAGGTTGTTGGTGCGACACTAAAAAGCCAGCTGATCGATCTCTGCTCCTGTATGCCTCCTCATCTCCATCCGAAATTCTACCAACAATAGTTATGTCATCAGCAAAGTTATAGATATCGTTTCAGCTGTGCCTAGCCATACAATCGTGGGACACAGTAGAGCAGTGAGCTAAGATCACGTCCTTGAGGTGTGCCATTGTTGATTGTCAGTGAGGAAGAGATATTATTTCCACTAAGCACTGTTATGTTTTGTAACTCTAAAATATTAAAAGAAAACAAGAGCCAAGAGATGTAAGTCGTATTTTGTTTTTTTTTAACTTTAAACAAGGTTCGCACATATCAGATGGTAGCATGATGCTGTATGCTTAAAGATTTAATCACTGGAGGATTTCTTACTCTTGTAGGATAACGTCTTTCCTGGCAGGTTAGACTTGTGGCTGTGAAACAGTCTCAGGTTCTGGGGCCTCCTCTGTGATGGTTGTAGGAGTTGACTCTGAGATGGCAGGAAGTGGTTCTGACACCTTTATTCTCTAACAATTGACTCTGCTCTCCTCAACTGATTGATGTACCAGCTCCAGATGATACCAGATGCAATCTCTATCATGTAGTAAATTGGTCTGTTTCTGAATCTTTCTGAGTACTCTCTTTTGATCACCTCAGTGGTCTCTCGAGAGAATTGCTTGTCCAGGAGTGGAAGATTGAACCTCCTTGTTTGAGGAGTTTTCAATTTGTCTCATCTGTTTGTCCTACATACTTTTTCTGAGATTATATTTGAGGACATACTGTACAGGCGTGAATGCAAAGGATGACCCAAAAACAGCATAGTTAGTGAGTGGCTGGTTGTAGACTGTGCTGTATTGTGATATGGTAGGAAGAAATTAATAAGCTTCTCATTCAGTGACAGTGTTGTGTTTCTGCTGACAATGTTTGCAGTAAGTTCTTTAGACTCTGGACAAACTTTTCCACCAAACCACTTGTAGCTGGGTGGTACAAGGCGGATGTAATATATCTTATTCCATTCATTTCCAGGAATGACTGTAACTGTTGAACCATAAACTGTGGTCCCTTGTCACTAACTAACTGTGCTGGAACATCAGTCCTTGCAAAGAGGCTTTTCAACACATCAACTGTATGCGAGGCTGGCGTGGAGGCTATTGGGAACACTTCTGGCCACTTTGTAGCTGTATTCACTACTACCAAGAAACTTGTGCCCATGAGTGGTCTGGATAAATCCACATGAATCCTCTAATAGGGCAATCCAGGGAAGGAGGGATGTCGGGATGCTGCTCTTGGGATCTTCTGGACACGTTGGCATCCGAAACAGTGCATAGGCAGCTGCTTTATCTGCTGATCTATCCCAAGGCACCAGACAAAGCTTCAAGCCTATGTTTTCATTTTAACCACACTTAGATGACTGACATGTAGCTCCTCTACCACTTTAGCTTCAGCCTGGAGAGTACAACAACTCTTAATCCCCACCTAAGGCAACCTCCATCAAGGACAAGTTCATCACAGCGCTGGTAAAAATGGGGGAAGTGGAGTTTTCTGCTGCATGTTCCAACCCTTTTTTGTGGCTACGTAGAGATGAGACAGTGTGATGTCTTTCCTGCTTTCCTTTTGAATCATCTCTGCCATAATAGGGAGACTTTTGATTTGATTTAGAGAGAACACGTCAAAAGGAGTGTCATCTTCTGTAAATTTTTCATGTATTTCCTTTTCCAATGGTAAATGGGACAATCCAGTAGCATTTCCATGTTTAATCACCCACTTGAATTCAATCTTGTAATTGTGTTCTCCAAGAAACAGAGCCTACCTTTGCTTTTATTCTGCTGCTGCTCATGGAACACTCTTCTGTGGAACAGAAATAGACACTTGTGGATGATGATCAGTAACAAAGGCACACTCTTTCCCATACAAGTACTGGTTGAAACGTTTTACTCCCCAAACCAAACTCAAGGCCTCTCTGTCAACCTGTGCATAATTGTTCTCTACAGCGGTAATGGAAAGTGATCCAAATGCTATGAGGCATTCACTTCTATCGCTCATAACAGGTAACATGACAGTACCTGTGCCATAAGGTGAGGCATCACAGGCAAGCTTCACTGGCTGATGTGGATCATAATGTGTGAGTACAGTGCCTGACGTTACCACTTCCTTCACCTTTTTGAAAGCCACCTCGCACTGCTTTGTCCATTGCCATTTCAAGAGATGGAGCACAGTAGCCAGATTTGGCCGGAAACTACTATAGTTGTTGACAAACCCTAAAAAAAACACCACAGCTACAACACATCCTTTGGCCTTGGGGCATCCACCACTGCTTGAATTTTCTCAGCACATTTTTGTAAGTGATACTTGGTTTAAAGAATTCACGTTTGTTGTGTGTGCTCTGAGTTTATAATCTTCTAATCTTTTAAAAAATGTTTTGAGATTTTGGAGATGTTCCTTGTCATCTTTACTGGTAACAAAGATGGCAAACAGGTAACAGAGTGCTTGGTCAGCCTTGCAGCACCTGGTCCATGGCTGTCTGCCAGAATGCAGGTGTAGATGCTACTCCAAAAATAAACTATTATGGTAAAAATGCCCTTTGTGAGTAAGAAACAATTATGACTCTTCTTTCATCTCCATCTGTAGGTAGGACTCAACTAAGTTTGTTTTGCTGAAGCATTTTCCTCCAGAAAGGTTTGCAAAGATATCCTTAATCATGTGTATTGACCTACTTTCAGTACCGGGTTGATGGTGACCATAAAATCACCACAGATCCTGACAGATCCATTCGTTTTGGCAATTTGGACCACTGACATTGTGCATGGGCTCCAGTCAACCTATGAATATAAGGAATAAAAACGGACTTTGCAAAACCTAGGTGTGGCATTTTCATTTAACACTGTTTTACCCTTGATATGTTTGAGTTTTCCAATCCAATTCTATTCACCACTGTTATGTTTTGTAACTCCAAAACATTAAACTAATTAAAAGGAAAACAAGAAAACCATGCAATGTGAGTCTTAGTTCATTTGTTTTCTTTAAAGTAGGTGCACATGAATCACTTGGTATCACAATGATTTATGCAGTTCACGCATTTTTACAAATTACCCATAATGAATTATTTAAGCAAAGAATGTTTAAACAAACAGAATGTCTACAAATTTTATTGAAATATTCAATACACAGCAGGCACTGACTGTAGTTTCTGGAAGAGGAAGCCAAGAATCCATTTGCAGAGGCAGGTGCTGAGGCCCAGGTTTTGGAGCTTGTTGATTAGTACTGAGGGTATGATGGTGTTGAATGCTGAGCTATCATCAACAAACATCATCCTGATGTAGATATTACTATTGTACAGGTGACCCAAGGCCAAGTGGAGAGCCAGTGAGGCTGCATTTGCTGCAGACCTATTATGGTGATAGGCAAATTGCAGTTGGTCCAGGTCCTTGCTTAGGCAGGAGTAGTTTCTGGCCATGACCAACCTTTCAAAGCAATTTATCATAGTAGATATGTGTGTAACTGGGCAATACCATTGAGACAGCTCACCCTGATCTTCTTTGGCACTAGTATGATTGTCGCTCTTTTGAAGTAGGTGGGAACCTTCAACTGCAGCAGTGAGAGATTGAAAATCACCTTGAACACTCCCACTAGTTTGCAGTGCCTTACCAGCTACACAATCAAGGCCTGATGGGTTCACTCTGTAAAAGGATGTTCTGACATCAGCCTCTGAGACAGAGATCACAGTGTCACCAGATTCTACCCAGATTCACACAGGTGTAGTTCACATTGTGTGTCAGTTTTGAGCTGCAGCCAGTAGTCTTACTGAGTAAGTGTCTGGTGCAAATCCAACATCACAGCATTAGCCTGTTAGATGTCATACTAAACAACTTCTTCTGCTGTTATTCCACCAAATGTTTGGCCAGACATCATAGTATTGATTTATTTGGTAGATAGTATTAGAGGACATCAATGATTCCATCACAAGTACTTCAGCTTTGACCTTTAGGTGCCCAATATTCCTTTGGTAAAATCTGATTCTGCTCACCATAACCTCTTGTCTTATGCTTCACTTCGCATGTTGCCTTATAATCTTTCTACCCTTCTTTGGATGCACAACTGATACTGCCTGCATACCTATTTGAGAATTTATTACATTGTCCCACACTTGAAAGCCATTTGATTTTAATAAGAAGCCAGGTCATTGGGTGTATTTAAGGATGAGATTGATAGGTTCTTGATTGGCCACAGCATCAAAGGTTATGGGGAAAAGGCCAGGGAGCAGAGCTAAGAAAGGGAAAAAAAGATCAGCCATGATTGAATGGTGAAGCAGACTTGATGGGCCAAATGGCCTCATTCTGGTCCTATGTCTTACAGTCTTATAACAGGACAACAAAAATGGGGAGGTGGGAAGGAAAAGTTGGATGTTAAGTAACCTCCTAACGTATTGTGAAAATATACTAAATTTTGCAGAAGAATAAATGTTATTAATTTAGTCTTCAATTCTGTGAAGTGAGTCCTGAGAATAATAGACAACTGTCTACCCTAAACGTGTCACATAAGCAGTTGGAAACCACCAAACAACTTGTATCAGCAAGTTGTGGTGTTCTAAGATAAAATCCACTTTCAGTCCTTAAAAGGTTGAGATAAGCGGCTGCTGAAAAAATTGATAATTATCTTTACATGGTATATTTGTTGCTGGTGGACTCTAAAGAAGTGATAAATAAAGATATATGCGTTATATGGAGGACAACATGTCAGACAATCGCAGAAGAAATCAAACAAGTGTAGATTTTATTCCTTCGAAACAGTAGTGGGTAAAATGTTGGCACACTGTAAACTGATAGTAATTACATGGTTTCAATGTCTAATAGTGTTCAGCTTAGGGAGATAGGTAACGTCTTACATCGGCAAAAATATTTTTACTTTGATGGTTTGAGCAGATTGCTGCTCAGTCATGTGGTATCTCCCTGTAGATGAGAACATTGAGGAACGGATCTCCTTGAAGTTGATAAACCCTGGGTCATGGCATCTAGGTCATCTTTCAGTAAGTTTCTAGATGTACTAATTTTAGTATCTCTTAAAAAGTAGTATCCATAGGCAGTTACATTCGGAGAGCAGAGTGTACTGGTATTGGTTTAATATTGTCACATCAAACAAGACACAGTGAAAAGCTTGACTTACATACTGTTACTAAAGGTCAATTGGTTCAGGTAGATAGGTCTGAATGTACTTTTTCTTGAATCTGCAGAATTTTATGTCTCTTTCCTTGTTTGGATTGACCTTCCAGCTTTATTACTCCGCTAACCACACCTATGTGGTTAATTAACTATGTCAGTTGGCATTTTCAGGTAGTATGATGATAAAATTTCCTTTAACTTACTAATGTGAACAGCAACAATTTAAGAACAGAAGTCTTGAACCCCTTGTCTTTGTTCAGTTAGATGAGAGCTGATGGATATCTTAATTCCATCTAGCCACCTTGGTAACCCTTACTAGGCTTGCTCAGTAAATTTGTCAACCTCAAATTAGTTATGAACTTTTCAGTCTCTGAAATCCCTTGAGGCTTTTGGGGTTGAGAGATTCATTGCCACAATGTGAAGCGAACGAGTATCTTTCTTGAATGTTCTAACTTACGTTTTAAGCCTTGCCTCCTGCCCCCGTTCTGAGCCCACCAGCAGAAATAGCCCCTCTCTGCATTATTCACCTCGGTTAGGACGCCCTTTGACATTTAAAGCAAGTCACGTAACATTTGCCTTGACAACATTTAGTATGCACAAACAAAGGAAATATTAATTCTTGAACTCATACTTAAAATTTCCAGACATTTGATCAATATAATTTCTTATCTTGGTCTTCTGAAATGAGAGGGACCATGGGATCAATGAAAGAGTGATCAAAATCATTGGTACAGATACTGTGAGTGATGATTCTAGCAACTGACAAGGGGTGGTGGATACGTTAATGAGGGAGTATCCACCAGACTTAGAGTCAGGTTTAATTTCATTAGCACATGTCTGGAAATCTGTTGTTTTTCAGCAGCAGTAAAGTGCAATACATGAAAATTATAAATTGCAACAATATATATATATACTGTATCTATAAATTAGATTACATATGTAGTGCAAAAAAAGCCAAAAATAGTGAGTTAATGTTCAGGGGTTGGTTAATTGTCCATTCAGAAATCTGCTGGTGGAGGGGAAGAAACAGCTGCTAAAATGTTGGGTGTTTGACCTCCCTGATGGTAGCAATGAGAAAAGGGCATGTCCTATGCGATGGTGGTCCTTAATGTTTTATGCTGCATTTTAGAGATATTGCCTTTTAAAGATCTCTTTGGCGCTGAGGAGGCTTGTTCCATTATGGAGCTGCCCGAGTTTGTAACTTTCTACAGCTTTTCCTGATACTGTGCAGTGTCCCCTCCATAACAGACAATGGTGCAGCCAGTTGAATGCTCTCCACAGTACATCTGTAGAAACTTGCCAAAGTCTTTGCTGACATACCAAATCTCTTCAAACTCCCAATGAAATATAGCCGCTGACGTGCCACCTTTGTAGCTGCAACAATAAGTTTGGCCTAGTTCTTTTGATATGTTTAAATATTTCACAGTCCCACTACAAGAACTGTAGAATATATATATTCAAATAATTTTACAAATCTAAGTTTTGGAAGAAGTAAGCATGCTGACCATAATATTGCTACACTTTTATTTTGTCAGAAACCCATCTAGTTTGCGGAGATTCATTGACAACAGCCAAACTTCCACCTTCCGGTTCCCTTGTGAGTTGACTGCAGTCAGGGAGAAACAATAAATGCTGGTTGTGTGGTTGAGTAATGTGAACAAAAAAAAACAAGCCTACATCCAAATAAATAAATAACTCACTGACTCAGATTCAAAGCAATATTTTCTTTGTATTATTTTGATATAACTTTTCCTTCCATTCCTCTCTATAGTTCATTCCATTCAACGTTATAAACTTCAGTCACATCCTCAAGTATGTACTTACAAGTTATTTAAGGATATAATAGTTTTCTTTTGGCTGCACTGAAAAGTAGTTGTTTATGACTTTTTTATTGGTCCATGACAGAGTTTGGTGATTATATTTGTATGTGACCTACTTTTATCACAGAACATATCTTAAGGTGAATCCTGCAGCCTCAGACTTACAGTGGTAATGAAAATGCAGGGAAAGGTTACAGTATGAACAGACAAATTCCGTTCACCCACCAGGCTGTCTTTTACTTGGAACAATCCAAATTTTTTTTTTATCCTTTCCCATGTATAACATCTATTGAATCTTCTCTTCAAAGGCAAAAGAATTATTCATGAAATACAGTAAAGCTCCAATAATTTGTGATCACTAGCTTCTCTAGTTTCTCAAGGGGACAAAACTTACTGAATTTTATTGATGCATAGTAAAAGGCATCCTATCTAGATGCATCACTGTTTGGTATGGGAACTGTTCTGCACTTGACTACAAGAAACTGCGGAGGGTTGCAGACGTAGCACAGAACATCACATAAACCAGCACCCTTTCCATGGACATTGTCTATGCTTCTGGCCGCCTCAGTAAAACAGCCAGCATAATTAAAGACACCACTTATTTTGGACATTCTCTCTTCTCCCCAAGCACATTGATCAGAATTTTTAAAAGTCCTGAAAACCTGTACCATCAGGCTCAAGACAGCTTTTATCCTGCTGTTAGAAGAGTATTGAATGGTCCTTTAGTACAATGAGGTGCACTCTTGATCTTACAATCTACCTTATTATGGCCTTGCATCTTATTGTCTGCCTACACTGGACTTTCTCAGCAACACATTGTTCTACATTACCTTGCACACCCTCAATACAATATAATACAGTTTTTCACTGTATCTTGTGACATGTGATAATCATAAATCAAATTATCCATTTGGTAATTTATCATTGTTCAAATCCAGAAGATTTTTAGAAAATAGTAGCTAAAAGCTAAAGCTCAACAAGAAAGGAGAAAATTGATTATGAGTGAAATTTTTTGTATAAATTCAAAACAAAATAGCAGGGTTTCTATGGATATATAAATAGAAAAAAGGCATTGAAGTGTGAGACCTCCAAGGATTGAAGCTGGTGAGTAATTTAAAAAAATAAATAAATGATGGCTATTTTAAATTAGTTTTGTTTTAATTGGTAAATTGATTTATTATTGTCATATCTACTGAAGTTTTGTAGGATGAACATTCAGTGACCATTTTGTTACGTACACCTGATATTTGCTTATTAATGCAAATATCTAATCAGCAAATCATGTGGCAGCAACTCAATGCATTAAAACGTGTAGGCATGGTCAAAAAGTTCAATGGTTTTGTTCAGACCAAACATCAGAATGGGGAAAAAACATAATCTAAGTGACTTTGACCACGGAATGATTGTTGGTGCCAGACAATGTGAGTCATAAGAAACTACAGCACAAAAGCAGGACCTTTGGCCCATCTGATCTGTGCTGAACCATTGGTGGTTTGAGAATCTCAGAAGCTTTTGCTGATCTCCTGGGGTTTTCACACACAACAGTCTGTAGAGTTTAGAGAATTGTGTTAAAAACGGAAAACATCCAGTGAGTGGCAGTTCTATGGGCACAAAATGCCTTGTACTAAGAGAGGTCAGAGGAGAATGGCCAGATTGATTCAAGCTGTCAGGAAGGTGACAGTAACTCAAATAACCACACTTTACAACAATGGTGTGCATACGACCATCTCTGAATGCACAGCATGTTGAACCCTGAAGTGGATGGACTGCGGCAAAAGAAGACCACAAACATTCGGAAGTACAGTCAGTGACCACTTCATTGAGTACAGGAGTTGCCTCGTAAAATCACCACTGAGTGTAGATAGATTGAGTGATTGAGCAAAAATCTGGCAAATGGCGTTAAATCTGGGAAAGTGTAAGATCTTTCAACACACAAGCTGCTGGAGGAACTCAGCAGTTTGACCTACTGACTTCCTCCAGCAGGTTTGTTTATGGTCAGAAGGGAATCTACGCCATCAGCATATTGGAAAATACTAAACGTAATGCTAGGATATAGCTCACAGTGCAGACTGACAATATAAACCCTGCAGAGATAAAGAAACTATGAGGTCATCAGATAAACGGAAAAAAAAAATAAAACTTAATGCTTCCCTTCTTTTCCAATAGCAGCAAATTTGGTCTTTGGATCATCCTGGGGATATACTGGAAATTTTGCTAGTTTATTAATGAAAGGATAACGTGTCAGCTGCTTGTATCTTGTTTTCAATTTTGAATCTCATTGACTCGACGTTTTAAAACTACACGTTCCTGCCTCAGCTTTTTGGTTTTCAGTAAAGTTTACCGTAAATCTGCTTTCAAAATTCTCTCGGAACAAAACACAGACTGATGTGGTGGAGACATGGTAATAGCTTGATACTAGGAACCATATCTGATTGACTGATGATGCAGTGGAAGAAAAGACTGGTCAGTGCAGCAGATAATTTTTTTTTTAAGTTCCTTGTATTTCACAATTCTATGCCCTCTCTGTATTCTTCCAATTCTACACTCTTGTGGAATCTTGGTATTCAAATTTTCTCAATGCAAATTCAGAAATTCCTTTCTTACCAATCTTTGATGCTTCACAATTGTCATTAACTTGAAGATACTCCTATCTTGTTGCATACGTCTTCCATCAACATTTTGTCTTGATGATTTATAATATGGTTTAGTGTCATTTTTTAAATAATGTAATCATATACAAAAGATATTTCTAACTTTCTGTGTCTTCTGCTGCTGTAGCCTATCCACTTCAAGGTTCGATATGTTGCACAATCAGATATACTCCTCTGCACGCCACTGTTGTAATGCATAGTTATTTGAATTACTGTCATCTTCCTGTTAGCTTGAAATAGTCTGGTCATTCTCCTCTGATCTCTCTCATTAACAAGATGTTTTCACCCACAAGACTGCCACTCACTGATATTTGTTTTGTTTGTTTCTTACACCATTCTCTGTAAACTCTCAAGACTATTGTGCATGAAAATCCCAGGAAATCAGTAATTACTGAGATACTCAAACCACCCTGTCTGGCACCAACAATCATTCCATGGTCAAAGTTAGATCACATTTCTTCCCCATTCTGATGATTGGTGTGAACAACAACCAAACACCTTGACGATGTCTGCATATTTTTATACATTGAGGTGCTGCCTCACGATTAGCTGATTACATACATGTTTACATTAAGGAGCAGTGTACTGGTATAACTAATAAAGTGGCCACTGTTTGTACATGTACAATAAAATCTGAGTTTGTTAAATCTAGGAGTAATAAGTTTTTAATGACAATACTATCTGCATCAGCAACAAGAGCTGATTTCTAGAGATAGTTGAACGACAGAGCAGGATTGTGGGGCTACACGTAAACGAAAGAGAAATACTGCAAATGCTAGAAGTCTGAGATAAAATAGAAACAGCTGAAAACACTCAACAGGTCTGGCAGCATCTGTGGAGAAAGAAGCAGAGCCAATGTTTTACATACAAAACCCTAAAGGGCTGACAAGAGTCAAAAGCATGAAACTTTAACTCAGTTTTTTTTGATGGAGAAATTAAGAATATAAAAAAATAAGAAAATAAATTACTTCATCAATACAAAATGGTTTCAGTGTTGCCATCATTATAAGATTTTTAGGATGCTATGTTTTAAGTCAAGGACTTTCTCAGGAATCCTGTGAAGCTAATCTCTATCACAAGGCTGCATCAGGGCGTGGACCTTGAGTAAACAAGAGTACATATTATTATGAACAACGTGCCCAATATGGGATGGCAAGAAGTTTTTTTTTGGATATGACTTAGATTCTAATTGTGTCAATTATATCAGATTCAGCTTTATTTCAGAATCAGATTTATTATTCACATATGCATCAAAACATATAGTGAAATGCAGCATTTGCATTAGCAACCAACACAATCAAGGCTGTGCTTCCCCCACGATGCTCAGGGAACAACCCATACACATGGACAGTCTGTCAGGGAATGTAGAGGAGGCTTGACTCAAAAGCAGAGTGGGGGAGATGGTTTTAGTAGTAGACAATACTTTACTACTAAACTTCAAAATAACAAGCCAAGAGCAGCCACGGAACAAGGGAGAACAGGCATTAACATGGCTAGGCAGCAAGCTAACTGAAAGCTGGAAGCAACTGGTTGAAGCTGGCTGGGTGGATGGGTGAACAAAGAACTGTGGCTGAGAACTGAATTTGAAAAGGCTGCAGAGGATGAGTTGGAAACTAGTGACGGGCGACTCCTGTTAGGTGGGTGGAGACTGAGAGGTGCCTGCCTGTGCAGGCCTGACGGACCCCCCTTCCTACGACTGGCACCCAACAGCCCAGGACAGTCCAGATGGGCCCAGTGTAACTCCTCAGTGAGCAATGGATTCAAGATGAACTGGACGGCACCCAAGACCTCTCCTCTGGACTGTATCGTTCCCAGGCAACCAGGTACTGCATACCCTGTCCACAACAAAGTGAATCCATCAAATGGCAAACCTTGTACACTGGACCATCTTCTGCCATCGTTGGTTCTGGAAGTGCAGGCTCACGCGCGTTGAGGCAGGACAAATGGAGGTAGGTATGATTCTGAGGGATGGTGGCAGCTGGAGATGGTAAGTGACTGGAATGATGTGATGGGTAATCTTAAAGGGACCAATGAACCAGGACGAGAGCTTGTGGAAGTCAGTGTGCAGGCAGACAGTCAGACACAGTCTCCAGGCTAGAATAGTTTGGCTGAGTACTGACAGCAGTTAGCCAGGTGGCAGTAGGTGTGGTTGACTTCTGGGATGTGTCTCCGTGCCCTCATCAAGCATTCTGGTATTGGCCAACTAGGGCCTTGGTAGGTGGGAGCTCCACCCTTGGTTTCTCAGCGGGGAAAAATGGGAGTTGGTAGCCATGAGGCATTTGAGAGACTGACCTTTCAAAGAGAAGTTGTATAGATTGTGGAACAGTTTGGCCCAGAGCAGGTACTTCTTCCACGTGGAAAGTCTGAGGCAGCAAAGCATCACAGAAATTTCTCCATTTGCTAATTGGCTCATTCTGACTGGCAGTTGACAAATAACCAGACGACAAATTCATTGAGGTGCGGAGAACATATAATAGTACAACACAGTACAGGCCCTTCGGCCCACATTGTTGTGCCGACCCTCAAACCCTGTCTCCCATATTACACCCCACCTTAAATTCCTCCATCTACCTGTCTAGTAGTCTCTTAAGTTTCACTAGTGTTCCTGCCTCCACCACAGGCAATGTATTCCACGCACTAACCACTCTCTGAATAAAAAACCTTCCTCTAATATCCCCCTTGAACTTCTCACCCCTTACCTTAAAGCCATGTCCTCTTGTATTGAGCAGTGGTGCCCTGGCGAAGAGGCGCTGGCTATCCACTCTATCTATTCCTCTTAATATCTTGTATACCTCTATCATGTCTCCTCTCATCCTCCTTCTCTCCAAAGAGTAAAGCACTAGCTCCCTTAATCTCTGATCATAATCCATACTCTCTAAACCAGGCAGCATCCTGGTAAATCTCCTCTGTACTCTTTCCAATGCTTCCACATGCTTCCTATACAGAGGTGACCAGATCTGGACACAGTACTCCAAGTTTTATAGAGCTGCATCAGTACCTCGACTTATGAAAGCTAACACCCCATAAGCTTTCTTAACTACCCTATCTACCTGTGAGGCAACTTTTAGGGATCTGTGGACATGTACCCCCAGATTCCTCTGCTCCTCCACACTACCAAGTATCCTGCCATTTACTTTGTACTCTGCCTTGGAGTTTGTCCTTCCAAAGTGTACCACCTCACACTTCTCCGTGTTGAACTCCATCTGCCACTTCTCAGCTCACTTCTGCAACCTATCAATGTCTCTCTGCAATCTTCGACAATCCTCTACACTACCTACAACACCACCAACCTTTGTGTCATCTGCAAACTTGCCATCCCACCCTTCTACCCCAACATCCAAGTTGTTAATAAAAATCATGAAAAGTAGAGGTGCCAGACCGATCCTTGTGGGACACCACTAGTCACAACCCTCCAATCCGAATGTACTCCCTCCTCCATGATCTCTGCCTTCTGCAGGCAATCCAATTCTGAATCCACCTGGCCAAAGTTCCCTGGATCCCATGCCTTCTGACTTTCTGAGTAAGCCTACCATGTGGAACCTTGTCAAATGCCTTACTAAAATCCATATAGATCACATCCACTGCACTACCCTCATCTATATGCCTGGTCACCTCCTCAAAGAACTCTATCAGGCTTGTTAGACACAATCTGCCCTTCACAAAGCCATGCTGACTGTCCCTGATCAGACCATGATTTCCCACCACAGACGTAAGGCTTACTTGTCTATAATTACCCAGACTATCCCTACTACCTTTTTTAAACAAGGGGACAACATTCGCCTCCCTCCAGTCCTCCAGTACCATTCCCATAGACAAGGAGGACATAAAGGTCCTAGCCCGAGGCTCAGCAATCTCTTCCCTTGCCTCGTGGAGCAGCTTGGGGAATATTCCGTCAGGGCCTGGGGACTTATCCATCCTAATGTATTTTAATAACTCCAACACCTCCTCTCTCTTAATATCAACATCTCCAGAACATCAACCTCACTCATATTGTCCTCACCGTCATCAAGTTCCCTCTCATTGGTGAATACCGAAGAGAAGTATTCATTGAGGACCTCGCTCACTTCCACAGTCTCCAGGAACATCTTCCCACCTTTGTCTCTAATCAGTCCTACCTTCACTCCTGTCATCCTTTTGCTGTTCACATAATTGAAGAATGCCTTGGGGTTTTCCTTTACCCTACTCGCCAAGGCCTTCTCATGCTCCCTTCTTGTTCTTCTCAGCTCCTTCTTAAGCTCCTTTCTTGCTACCCTATATTCCTCAATAGGCCCATCTGATCCTTGCTTCCTAAACCTTATGTATGCTGCCTTCTTCCACCTGACTAGATTTTCCACCTCACTTGTCACCCATGGTTCCTTCACCCTACCATTCTTTATCTTCCTCACCAGGACAAATTTATCCCTAACATCCTGCAGGAGATCTCTAAACATCAACCACATGTCCATAGTACAGTTCCCTGCAAAAACATCATCCCAATTCACACCCGCAAGTTCTAGCCTTATAGCCTCATAATTTGCCCTTCCCCAATTAAAAATTTTCCTGTCCTCTCTGATTCTATCCTTTTCCATGATAATGCTAAAGGCCAGGGAGCGGTGGTCACTGTCCCCCAGATGCTCACTCACTGAGAGATCTGTGACCTGACCCGGTTCGTTACCTAATACTATATCTAGTATGGCATTGCCCCTAGTTAGCCTGTCAACATACTGTGACAGGAATCTGTCCTGGGCACACTTAACAAACTTTGCCCCGTCCAAACCCTTGGAACTAATCAGGTACCAATCAATATTAGGGAAGTTAAAGTCACCCATGATAACAACCCTGTTATTTTTGCATCTTTCCAAAATCTGCCTCCCAATCTGCTCCTCGGTATCTCTATTGCTACCAGGGGGCCTATAGAATACTCCCAATAGAGTAACTGCTCCCTTCCTGTTCCTGACTTCAACCCATACCGATTCAAAAGAGGATCCTGCTACATTACCCATACTTTCTGTAGCTGTAATAGTATCCCTGACCAGTAGTGCCACCCCTCCTCCTCTTCCCCCCCCCATCCCCTTTAAAGCACTGAAATCCAGGAATATTGAGAATCCATTCCTGCCCTAGTGCCAGCCAAGTCTCTGTAATGGCCACTACAGAAATATTGAGCAGAAGGGAGCAGAAGTCTCACCAGAAGCAGGCAATGAATTGTGGACCCCAGCCTGACACAATATCCTGAGGGAAACCATGGAGGTGAACTACATATTGGAGAACCAGCTCTGTGTCTCAGCGGCTGATGGAAATTTGGGCAGGGCAATGAAGAGGGCCATCTTGGAGGTCTGTTCCACCACGTTCATCATCACCGTGGACCCATTGGAAGGTGTAAAAACTGTGATGAAGTCCATGGTGATGTGGGACCATGGGTCTGGTAGGGGCCACAGGAGCCCAGAGGGCCACTGGTTGGAGGAAATGGACTAGGCACGTTGAGGACACGCAGCGACAATCTGATATACATCCGCTATCATGGTGGGCCACCACAACCGGCATTGCAGAAAATCCAGAATCCATTGTGTGCCTGAATGGCCAGAGAGGGGTGAGTAGTGGGCCCACCGAAGTCCCTCAGAGTGAACGTCCAGTTGTCAGGCATGTCAGCCAGAGAAGACTTGTGCTGTATGGCCTAGTGGATTTGGTTCTCAAGATCCCAGACAATCACAGCAAGGATCTGGAGGATGTGAGGTTGGAACGATGGAGTAAGGATCAATCTCTATTTCAGCTGGATCAAACTGTTGTGTCAGGGCATCTGGCTTAGTGCTATTAGAGCCAAGTCAGTAGAAGATGGTAAAGTTGAATTGCCTGAAGAAGAGGACCCAAGAAGCCTGACATGGGTTGAGTTGACAAGTCTGTCATATGGGGATGTAAGGTTCTGGTGGCCAGTCTGGATCAGGAAGGACTTAGTGTTTCCCATCATCTGAGCCTCCATTCTTCCAAGGCCCGTTTATTGGTGAATAGTTCCCTGTCTCCTACTCCATAATGGCGCCATATGAAATTGAACTTGTGTGAGAAGAAGGCTAAAGGGTGAGTCTTCCTGTCCAGTCCTCACTCAGAGAGGATGGCCCCAGCACCCATGTCAGATGCTTCCACCTCTATCTAAGGTCCAGAGGATTTTAGATGGCAGATAATTGGAGCAGTGGTGAAACATTCCTTGAGCTCCTCAAAAGCGTGTCCATGGCAGCAGACAAGGTTATCTGTGAGGTAGATGATTTGGTGAGGGAGGTGAAAGGATGAGTGACTTGGTTGTTGTTTCTGATGTATCAGTGGTAGAAGCTCGAGAAGCCCAAGAAGCGCTGAAGTTGTTTAAGGGAGCATGGTCAGAGACATTTAATGATGACGTGTACTTTCTCTGGGTCCATGCTTACGTCTTGGGGTGAAAGGACGTAATCCAGAAAGGAAATGACTAGGATATGAAACTGGCATTCTTCTAACTTGCAGTACAGCTGGTTTTCGAAGAGACACTGTCGGACTGAATGGACGTGACAGGCATAGTCTTGAAAGTCCTTGGAGAAAATGAGGATGAAGGCTTAGAAAATGGCTGTATTGTTGGAAAATCCAAAAGGCACCACAGGGTATTCATACTGTCCATTTGGTCATATAATCTCTGTCTCCACTCATTCCCCTGGCAGGTGCAGATCAGGCTCTAAGTGCTCTAGATTCAGGCTGGTGAAGATCTGATCTCCTCAGAGTGGTTTGGATGCACTATCCATCAAAGGGAGAGAGTAGTGGTTCTTAATGGTGACTTTGTTGAGTCCACAGTAGGCGATGCAGCGACAAAGGCCCCCATCTTCCTCTTGCCATAGAAGAAACCTGCACCAGCTGGATTGGTCGAATGAAGTAGTGCTGTGGTTCTTCTGGGATGTCGTCATTCATGGTCTGGGTTTCAGGAGGGGAGAGGGACAACAGATAACCTCACGGAGGGGTGATGCCCGGGACGAAGTCTGTTATGTGGTCATTGAGGCAGCGGGATCTTGGCTTCCTATTTACTGAAGGTGATTGCTAAGTTGTGGTATTCCTGAGGGAACTACGTCTCCACCTATTTGTGAGGTTAAGTCAGCTATGGGTGTAGTCAGGTGGTCTGGCAAGTGTATCCCCAAATCAGCAGTGAACTAGATGGATGATAAGAAGGATATGTTACTAGTTAATCTGTTCCATACCTTATAATGGATAATATTAATGCAGTCTAGTTTGTTATTTATGTGTGATTCATCTGTAGATTTTATCCTTACCTTAATAAGTTATTGTGTGTTATCTGTGTTACATGTACTACTGTGCTTTACACCTTGGTTTGAAGAAACATTGCCTTCCTTCTATACAAATTATATAGTTATATACATTATATACATGTATGTATGTAGTTAAATGTTGGCACGTGGCCATGTGGTTAAGACGTTGGTCTAGTGATCTGAAGGTCACTAGTTCAAGCCTCAGCTGAGGCAGTGTGCTGTGTCCTTGAGCAAGGCACTTAACCACACATTGCTCTGCGATGACACTGATGCCAATCTGTATCGGCCCTAGTGCCCTTCCTCTGGACAACATTGGTGTCGTGGAGAGAGGAGACTCGCAGCATGGGCAACTGCCGGTCTTCCATACAATCTTGCCCAGGCCTGCACCCTGGAACCCTGGAAACTTTACAAGGTGCAAATCCATGGTCACACGAGACTAACGGATGCCTGTATGTATATACGTTTTGTGAGTGTGTATATATATAGTTAAATGACAATAAACTTCACTTGACTTGACACTTGAATTGGAGGAACTCGCGATGCTCTCCGGTGCTCATGTGCACAGGCCGTGTAGACGCTCTGACCATCCCAGACCACAAAGGACATCCATCAGGGCCTGCGATGCAGAAGGATTCAGAGGTAGGCTCAGTGGGAAGTCCAAGCTGCGCACACAGAGTCTGGTCTGGAAAGTTGCCTGCTGTACCTGAATCCACCACAGCTTCCTGTGTGCATAGTTATCAGGACGTGGAGGAGAAGAGAGGGTGAGTTGGGCTATGGTGCTGGAATGAGGCCAGTGGGAACTTACCAAATGGAAGGTCCTTCATCTCTCCCTGATGGTTCCATGTTCCCAGAAGCAACGAGTATTTGATGTGAGGGTGATTGTCAGCTCACAAGTAAACACACAAGTTGATTCTGCACCATCGCCCACATTTTGGGAGGTTAAGGGAGCTCTGCCTGACTGCGTGTGTTCTGGAGGCACTGATGATGAGGGTCCTGCAGCCTGAAATGGTTCTGGGAACGGAACTGGGTTCCGGCTGATGATCTGGGGGATTGTTGCTTGTCAATCCGGAGGGCCAGAGTGATGAGGCTTACGAGGTTGGTAGGCATCTCCCAGGTAGTCAGCTTGTCTTTCAAATGTCCGTGATGGTAACGGGCTAGCAGTGCTTCTGCATTCCACCACACTCTGACGCAAGTACCCCGAATTTCACTGTGTAATCCAGCTCCGAGCACAGACCTTGAGGCAGGTAAAGAAGCCCATCTGGTGCCTTACTTCTACATCGTCAAAAACCTGGGGCACATATGTTTTACTGCAAATGTCCCAGTTAGTGGTGGCCGAGGTCAGAGCATGCCCAGTCAGGAGAGGCGTGACGAAGACAATCTTGGCTCAGTCTGTAGAATGGAGAGATTACTGGAGCTCGAAGTGTAAAACACATTAGGCCAGGTAGTTGCAGCATCAGGTTGGGGATCCATCAAGATAATTGGGAGCTGAAATCCGGGGCTCCAAGGGAGAAGGTTGACTGGATCAGGATCGAGAAAGAGCTTTGGTTGAAGTGCCATACAGATGGTGAATGGTTTCCTGCTGCTTCTGGATCGTATACTCCTGTCAATGGATGACTTCCTCTGGGTGAACATACTCTGCTAGGTCAATCGCAGGTTCATCCAGGAAATGATGAGGAGGCTTGACCCAAAATCAGAGCAGCAGAGATGATTTAGCAGTAAACAATACTTTATTAATAAAATGCAAAATAAAAAGCCACGAGGGGCCACAAAACAAGAGAGAACATATACTTAATGTGACAAAGCTAGGAGCAACTGAGTTGAGGCTGGCTGGTTTGATGGGTGAACAAAGGGCTGTACCTGAAAGCCGGGTTAAAATAGGCTGCAGATGATGAGTTAGAAGCAAGTGGCAGCCGATTAGCTCCAGTCCCCAGGATTTGGCATCAGGTTCAACCTCCAGACTTTTAATCGAACTTTGGGCTTCACTCTTTGGTAGTGACCCCTGGACTGAATGATGATGAACCCCAAATTCAGGTTAAAGCTCTGGGCACAATATGTCAGTTCTTCAAGGATTTTGCCTTGAAACATCGACCATGTTTTTCTTTTCACAGATGCTGCCTGACTTGCTAAGTGCTTTCAGCATTTTCTATTTTATTTCAGATTTTCATCATCTGCAATTTTTTTTTTTGTTTTCGTGTGGCTCTGCAATCCTATTCTGTCGTTTAATTTCTATCTTTACAAACCAGCTTTTGCTGCACATCCAGATAATATTCCCTGTTAAATTATTCTTGAATTTAATAAGGTCAAAGTCAGAGTTCACAGTTATATGCACAAGTACATGTACACATTGCTGCAATGATAAAGTCTCTTGCAGTACCACCACAGGTACATCCGAGAGACAATATTCACGAGAAAACCATTAATGAACACAATTTTTAAAAGAGTACAATGGGAACAAAAATTTCCATTTTAGGTCAAAGTGATCCAACTGATTGTAAGTTGCTAGGCTATAGTGTTTCAAGTGTTGCCTTTAAGTTTGAGAACAGAATAGATGAACCTTGTGTTTGAAGAGGGTTACACATTTCGGCCACACTTTGTACATAAATGTCTTTCTGGAAGTTCATTCATGAATATCAGCTTTTGTCTTTGTTTCATTGACCATGCACCCTAGTTCTAGACTCTTAAAGCAGCAGAAACAGATTCCTTAAAGTTGTACTCAAGCTTATACTTTTGATTGCACGTATCATTTGTAGTTCTGCATTTCTGGCAATTTCACACTTTTTCAATGCCACATGCAAGGCTTTGAGATGATGTTTCACAGTTTCAATACCAGGTATGAATTATATTTGAGATGTCACCAATGTCTGTCCAGGTTCCTGTGTAAAGATCACCAGGAACTTTGACAGACATTGATCATATCTCAGATATAATTAATCACCATGTCTATGCAGCACCAAGGAGCTCTGCAATTGAGTCCAATAAAAAGTCAACAAAATTGATGTTTTTTCCCTTTGATAATCACCAGTGCAAGAAACTTTAAGGCACATCAGCTATGCCTTCATGACTACAGACACTACCCTTTGACAGTACTTCATGAGTTGGAAAGCACTTTAGGGCCTCTTATCTAAAAAATATATTGGAAACACTTCAAAAGAGATTCACCAATCTAATTCCTTGTATGAGAATTAGAATCAAAAGACACTGAACAAGTTGGTTCTATATTTTTTTTGGAATTTAAAAGAATGGTTGGGGTGAACACAATTGACATATATAATATCTTAAAAGAGCTAAACAGGGTAGATATTGAGGAGTTTTCAGTGGCAGGGGAGTGTCAAATGAGTGGACATGATTTCAAGTGCTAATCAGTTAAGATATGTAAAATTTATTCTTATAGATGGTAGTAAATGTCTGAAGGGCAGAAGTGGCTAGTTCATTAGAAGTTGGTGGACTGGTATCTATTACAATGCCAGTGACCCAGGTTCATTTCCACTGCTGTCTGTAACGAGTTTGTATGTCCTCCCTGTGACTATGTGGGTTCCTTCAGGGTGCTCCAGTTTCCTCCAACATTCCAAAAGCGTATGGATTCGTAGTTTAATTGTTCACATGGGTGTAGTTAGGTGTCACAGTTCATTGGATTGGAAGGGCCTGTTTTCAGACTGCATCTCAAACTTTAAAAAAAAATAATAAGAATTTAAGCATAAAAGTCAGAATCTGAATCAGAATCAGGATTAATTTTCATTGTCCTATACAACATGAAATTTGTTTGTGGCAGCAGGGTAGTGCAAAGAACTAAAGTTTACTACAAACACTAAACAAATAGTGCAAAGTAAAGGAAAAGTGATGTAGTGTTCATGGATTAATGGGCCATTCCAGAAGTCAGGTGGTGGAAAGGAAGGAGGAGTTTTTCATGAGTTGTTCAGCCAGAGTATTCAGACTCCTGCATCCCTTCCCTGATGTACCTCGTCCTCGAGAAAAGGCTATGTCACCGATGGTGAGGGACCTTAGCTGCAGTGGACACCATCTTGAGACACTGTCTCTTGAAAATGACCGTGATGGTGGAGAGAGTTGAGCCAGTGATGGACCTGGCTGAGCCTATAACCCTCTGCACCATCTTGTAATCCTGTGTATTGCAGCCTCCGTGCCAGGCTTTGATGCAAACTGTCAGAATGCCCTCTACTGTACATCTATAGAAATTTGCAAGAGCCTTTGGTAACACTTCAAATCTCCACAAATTCCTAATAAAGTAGAGCTGCTGGTGTGCCTTCCTCATGCTTGACACATCATTATGTCACCTAAACATCGTGCTTCTTTATCAAACTGTGCGAATCCATTTCTGCATAACTCAACTTCCATATGCCATCCACAAGGGTGGGAAAATGACCAGAAACCTCAAAATGTATTGGAGAATTTTTATTCTGTAGAAGCTGAAGAGTTGGCATTCTTGATATTTGTTTGACTCTGCTGTCGTAATCCTCAATCACATTTTGAACTGATGAGTTTCTGAGTGAAATAACTCTTCCCACACACATTTGGGCTAGAGTTTGCTGGAAAATTTCAGCAGATTCAGTTCATGGTGTATCATGCGCCCAAAGGTCATCACCGTCCAATGAAATTTTGTCATATGATTTGCACTATTTTATCAGGAGCACTTTAAGTTTCCTGCTTGTATGCCAAATTTGATAAGCATTGCTCCTTCATCCTGAATAAAACCATGCCCAGTTTTCTGGATTAACATTACTTTGATCAGCATTGACACACAGGTTTAACCAGGATTTGGCAGTGACCACAGATATTGCTCCCAAATCAATTTGCCTCTTAAACAAAATCTCTTTACTGGCCTTTGCTGATTCATTTAGTTGCTGAAAAATAATTATCTTTCAGACGTACTAGCTAGTCAGAGAGATTCCCGGTAAGCTGACAGAATTTTTGAAAGTCATTATATGTGCATTTCGATTCACCGATTTCGGGACCTTTAACAACATTAATTGTTTATTTTAACAAGTATTATTGATCGAAGCAGAGCTTGCTTTAAACTCATGCTGATAGATAGATTCAATTCCACACTAACGGGGTAAGATGTCAATAGATATTTTGTTCAAGGATCAAATGTAAAATTGGTCTATTAACGGAGTTCAGCCATGAAAGATATTGAGAAATGATTTATTAAATTATTACTTACCTAGAACTTAGTTTGAATTCAACATACATCTTCCTCATCGATTTGCTAATGCCACAGAAAATAATTACAAATTGGATGCATTCATTTGTTTCCTGTTCCTACTTCTTAGGGTGATGCCTGAATGGTATTTGTTTTCTTTACTTAGAGATACTGGTAAGGTCAGCCTTAATTGCCCATCCTTGAGTGAGATTTGGGATGCCACCAAAGACTCTAGCAAATTTCTACAGCTGTTCCGTGGAGAGCATTCTAACTGGTTGCATATCCATCTGGTATGAAGGTCAACAAGATTGGATAAAGCTGCAGAGGGTTGTAAAAATTAGCCAGCTCTATCACAGGCATTAGTTTCCCCACCATTGAGCACATTTTGAAAGATGATGCTTCAAAAAGGAGGCATATACTGTGTCATTAAGGACCCCCACCGTCCAGGAGGTACCTTTTTCTGATTGCTAGCATCAGAAAGGAGGTACAGGAGCCTAACGTTTTAGGAACAACTTCTTCCCTTCGGCCATCATATTTCTGAATGGACAATGAAGGCAAGAACACTACCTCACTATTTTCACTCTCTTTGCACTGCTTATTTTAAAATATCTTCCTTATTGTCATTTACAGCAGTTTTTATGCATTGCACTGTACTGCTGCCTCAAAACACCAGGTTTCACAACATATTTCAGAGGTTGTGAAATAAATCTGATTATGATTCAGATTCTGTAGTTGCAGTGAGCCGTTTCTTAAACCACTGCAGGGGAAGGAGTTCGAAAACATTAGATGCAGCAAAGCTGAAAGAATGCTGATGAATAATGAGGGTTTCTGAAATCAATATATACGAGAGGAGGTGCTGTTTTGGACCTGGTGTTGGGTAATGACCCTAGCCAGGTGACTGACCTTTCAGTGGGTCAGCAGTTATGGAACAGCGACTATAGTTTCTTAACTTTCAGGATCGCTATCAATAAGTGTAGGTATGGCCCTTATGGGAGAGTTTTGAATTGGAGTAGGGAAAATTATGAGGGCATTAGGCAGGAACTAAGGAGAGTTAATTGGGGACAACTTATTTTCTGGCGAGTCCAACCCAGACATGTGGAGGGTGTTTAAAAATCCTGCACAGAGTACGAGAAAGGTCTGTTCCTGTTAGAAGGAAGGAGAAGGATGGAAAGATAAGAGAACCTTGGATGTCCAGAGAGGTGATGAATTTAGTCAAGATGGAAAAGTATGTAAAGCTTTGGGTTAGGATCAAACGGAGCACATGAGGAGTATAAAGAGGCCAGAAAAGAACTGAAGAAGGGAATTAGGAAGGCCAGGAATGACCATGAAAAGCCCTTGGCAGGTAGGATCAAGGCGAATCCCAAGGCATTCTGTACAGATATCAGGAGCAAGAGGATAACTCGGGAGAGGGTAGGACCACTTAAGAATAAAGAGGGGAACATTTTCTTGGATGTAAAGAATGTGAGTGAGGTACTTAATGAGTATTTTACTTCAGTATTTACCAAGGAAAGGGATATGAAGGACCAGATGATCAGTGTTGAGTGCATAAATACATTAGGGCATTTAAAGATCAAGGAGAAGGAAGTGTTGGGTCTCCTAATGAGTATTAAAGTGTGTAAGTCCTCAGAGCCTGATGGGATTTACTCCAGGTTATTGAGGGAGGCAAGAGATGGGATTGCTGGGGCCCTGACCAGTCTTTGTGCCCTCTCTAGGGACAGGTGAGGTCCTGGAGGACTGTCAAGTGGCTAATGTTGTATCTTTATTTAAGAAGGGAACAAAGGAAACTACTGGAAACTATAGACTGGTGAGAAACATTTCAGTTGCAAGAAAACTGATAGAGAAAATGCCTAGGGATAGGGTATATAAGCATTTGGAAACGCATGGCCTAATTGAGGAGAGCCATCATGGCTTTGTGCGGAGCAGGGCAGGCCTTACCAACTTGATTGAGTTTTTTGACAAGGTGACGAAAGAGATTAATGAAGGTAGAGCAGTGTATGTTGTCTGCATGGATTGTAGTAAGGCATTTGACAAAGTCCCTCATGGGAGGCTAATCCAAAAGATTAGGGTTCATGGGGTCAGTGGTGAATTGGCTGTTTGAATTCAGAACCGGATTGCGCATAGATGACAGAGGGTGGCGGTTGAAGGGACTTATTCAAGCTGGAGGTCTGTAATTAGTGGTGTTCTGCAGGGATCTGTGGTGAGACCTCTGTTGTTTGTGATGTACGTAAGTGACCTGGATGAAAATGTAGATAGGTAGGTTAGTAAATTTGCAGATGATTCCAAGGATATAGGGTGATATAGATCAGTTGCAGATATGGGCAGAGAAGTGGCAGATTGAGTTTAACCTAGATAAATGTAAGGTTTTGCACCTTGTTAGGATAAATGCAAGGCAATAGTTGCTGGACAGAGAGGTCTTGGGATCATGATTCATAGTTCCTTGAAAGTGGCTACACAGGTCGATAGCAAACAACAGGAATTCTGCAGATGCTGGAAATTCAAGCAACACACATCAAAGTTGCTGGTGAACGCAGCAGGCCAAGCAGCATCTGTAGGAAGAGGTGCAGTCGACGTTTCAGGCCGAGACCCTTCGTCAGGACAGGTCGATAGGGTGGTTAAGAAGGCTTATGGACTGCTTGTTTTTATTAGTTGAGGCACTGAGTTCAAAAGTCAAGAGATAATGTCACAACTTTATAGAATTCTGGTTAGGCACCATCTAGGGTATTGCTTACAGTTCTGGTCACCCCACTATAGGAAAGATGTTGAGGCTTTGGAGAGGGTGCAGAAGATGCTACCTGGATTAGAGGGAATGTGCTATCATGAGAGGCTGGACAAACTTGGGTTGTTTTCTCTGGAGTGGCAGAGGCTGAGGGGAGATCTGATAGAGGTTTATAAGATTATGAGAGGCATAGATAAATTAAACAGGGAGTACCTTTTTCCCAGGGTAGAAATGTCTAATACCAGAGGACATACATTGAAGGTGAGAGGAGAAAGGTTCAAAGGGGATGTGAAAGGTAAGTTTTTTACTGAGAGAGTGGTGGATGCCTGGGATTGCGCTGTCTGCTATGGCAGTAGAGGCAAATAGGTATATTGGAGGCTTTTAAGAGATGTTTAGATAGGCACATGAATGTGAGGAAGAGGGAAAGAAATGGACATTCTGTTGGTAGGAGGGATTAGTTTACCTTTTAGCTGGTTCGGCACAACATTGTGGGATGAAGGGCCGGTTCTGTGCTGTAGGTATGTCGCATCCGGAGTTTCTCCGGTTAGCGGAGGATTTTCCTCCACGCCTCTCTGGCGTAGTGGGGAACCGCGTACAAGGCAAGTTACAGCAGTGGTTTGCCATTGTCTTCTGCCAGGTGAGTTTCCAAAGAGATCACCAGCTCGTAACCCAGCATGGATGGAAAGCGTGCAGGGGAGCCGGCTGGAGCTGGATTCAAACTCGGGACCCTTCGTCCCGAAATCCCGCACTGATGCCGGGTCATCCTGTGCTATACCGTTCCATATTCTATGTTCTATGACCTCACGAAGAGGTAGGATGCTGTTTATTGACTTTTGGTCCACCCATCTGAGATATTTACCAGGAGCACTGCATTCTGAGTGCTCTGAACATTGTGAATAATCTCTTCCATCCATCCAACAATCTCTTTGACCCCCTACCATCAGGCAAGACATACCGTAGCATTGGGACAAGGACTGTTAAGAAGTGAATTAGCCTCCTTCCCCCCTCCCCTCACACCACCTGATGTGAGACTACTGAACTTCCTACCACCACTCAGGTC
Organism: Mobula birostris; assembly: GCF_030028105.1. Taxonomy (NCBI): domain Eukaryota; kingdom Metazoa; phylum Chordata; class Chondrichthyes; order Myliobatiformes; family Myliobatidae; genus Mobula; species Mobula birostris. Next base: position 22,496,434 of record NC_092392.1, on the reverse strand, counting down.
TCACCACGTATGAAGCACCAATAGTTTTATACTGTTTACTTTTTAGCTTGTTTTGCACTTTAAGTAAATAAATGCACTTTATTATTTGTTAATTTATTTCTGGTAAGATAACTTTGAGTTGTATGTGAGTTACAGTAGATGTGCTGTGCTGTGTAACTTGGTCTGGAGAAGCATTGCTTTGCTTGGCAGTATACATGTATATGGTTGAAATGACAAAAACTTGAACTTCAACTTGAGGTATTAATGGCAGCAATGATTTCCAGAAGGAAAGGAAGAGAGAAAATCAAGATGATGAATGAGGAACTTAGCTTCTTGGTAACGAGGGCAACTGCTCACAAGGCAGGACAAGGATGATCAAGAGACCAAGTTTGGGGAAGTTCAGATATTTTAGTGGCTTATGGGGCTGGAAGAGACAATTGTGATAGGTAAATTTTGGGGAAAATGGTTGTGGTTAAAAATCTGAGGCACTATTTAAATAGTGTAGGTGTTATTGAGCACAAAGGCGGTAAATGAACAGCATTTGCCATAGGTTATGATACATACCATCAGGCTTTGCATAACATCAGGTCTGCAGAGAGTTAAAACGCACTGAAAGAGTGGAAGCCAGAAGCCTTGCCTCACACTACCACTGGTCTTTTGAATGATACTTAATTTAGGATTAAAAATTTGTTGAAACTGTTATTGTGTTCTTAAGGTGACCACATTCCTTTTTATCAAGCCTAAGCTGTAAATGTACTCCTGCTTGTAAAACAAACCGCTAAATATCAAGCATACGTCTGCAACCCACAAACGTGATTCAGATCTCTCATTCACCAAAGAGCTCATGTACCCTTAACTTAAGCATCAGTGTCCTGGGTGGTAACTGTGGGTTTTTAAAGTTAATGCAGTCAGAATATTCCCTCTCCAAAATGCATCAAATCAGTTTTTTTTTTACAAAGTGAGCTAATTGAAAGGGGTGGGGGAAGATGTGAGCAGATAATTTAAGGTGCATCTGTGTTTTCATTATTTGAAGATCAGGAGATTTTCTCTGTGTCGTTGCAAGTGGGAGCAAGATAAGCATCTTTTGAAAAGCAGTAATGATCATTTATCTTCTGCTACAGTTAATCCTGACATTGGCAATTGCTGATGAGATTCTGCAAACAGGGCCCTTGGTGGTCTGGCAGAGCACGACATACAGGGGTACAAGTGTGCAGGCTGCTTTCTTTGGGGCAAGGACAGAGTGGATGCATTGCATTTGCTCCTTGCCGCCGGCTGCTTTCCAGTTTACACTCTGACAGACCTTGCCAGCTTTAACAAAAGTTCACTGTTGAACATTATTCACTTAATAAGCATTTACACTAACCTAGAGAGGGATTTGGGATTCCTCAGATGGTGATCTGGCAGTGTACTGCAGTCAGTGTTCACAGTGAGGTCTTCTCTTGTTTGAGAAAACCAAAGGCAGACGGGGTGATCGCTTTGAGGAACACCTGCCCTCAGTCCACAGGGACAACCCTGAGCTTCCTGGTGCCTAGTACATTAATTCACCATCCTACTCCCACCCCGACTTATTATCCTGAGGCCTCCAATTCAGTTATAACGAGGCTCTGTGCAAGGAACAGCACTTCAGCTACAGTCTGGACACATTGCAGCCTGCAAGGCTCAATACTAAATTTGACGACTTAAGATGATTTGATTTCTCTGTCTGTATCGGTGGTATTGACTCAACTTACTTGTTCCTTTTTCCCTTTTCTTACTGAGGGAATGGAGGCCATTCCCAGCCTGACCTGCCAGGCATGTCTTCCAGCTCTGTGTTTCAAAGTGGAAAGTAAATTTATTATCAAACTATGTATATGTCACCATATACTACCCCAAGATGCATTTTCTTGCAGGCATTCAAAGGAGAACAAAGAAATACAATCGAATCAATGAAAAATTACACACCATAAAGTATGAAAAACAACCAATGTACTAAAGAAGACAAACTGCTCAAATAAATAAATATAGTGAACAACTCCCTCATTCTTCTGTCCACGTTCTCGTACCTAGCTGCTCCAGTTCACTCGTTGCCAGGGTAACATTGTTTATAGCAAATGCCCAGGGTCACCCCAATTTTAGCCCACCAGAAGCATCCCTTTTCCCCCACTTTTTCATTGTTTCCGTTCTAGTTCTAATGTGAAGGAAACAAATCTATGTCCATAGTTTGGATCTCCACTGCCCTGGGAAAAGACTGTTACTATCCACTTTATCTATGCCTCTCATAACTTCACTAATTTTTATAATGTTTTCCCTCATTCTCCTTCATTCCAAGGAATAAAGACATAGTCTGGCCAAACTCTCCCTGTAACTCGGGCCCTCTAGTCCTGACAAGATCCTTTGTAAATTTTCCGCGCGTTTTATCACATAGATTGACAGTGATTGGGAGAAGATTTAAAAGGGACCTGTGGGGAAATTTTTTCCATGCATTTGGTGGTGAGTAAATGGAATGAGCTGCTCAGCGCAAGTGGTTGAGCCATGTACAATAGTGTCATTTAAGGCCTGTTTCTGTGCTGTAGCATTCTAGGATATTATGACTACAACATTTTTCCTATGACACAGAGACTAAAACTGCACACAGCAATGACTTATATAACCGCAACATAAAACCCTGACTCCTATATTCAATGTCCTCACTGATATAAGCCAGCATGCTAAACATCTTTTTCACCACTGTTTACCTGTGACACCACTTTTAATGAACTGTACAATTACACTTCCAAGTCCCCCTGTTCCACTACGCTCCCTAGTACCCAACCATTCATGTATAAAGTCCTATGTTGGTTTGACTTTCCAAAATATGTATCACCTCACATATATCTGTATTGAAATCCATTTACTAGGCCCACTTCTCTAACCAATGAAGATCTCCTTGATAACCTTCTTCACTATCAACAACACCTAACTTTGCGTTGTTTGCAAACTTACTTATCAGGCTTGGTAAAATTGCATCCAAATCAGTCGTATAAGTCATTAATAGCATGGGTCCCAATTAAATTAATATCAATCCATTAGATTGATACTTATGAAGAAAAGATTGCCTTTAGTTGTGCATGTTAGGCCTCAACTTATGGAACTTTGAGGAATAAAAGATGATTTAAATGAATTAAGATTCTGGAAAGTCTTGCCAGGGTACATGCAGAAAGAAAGTTTCATCTCTTGCAGATCTTGGATGCATGGTTTCAGAGTAAGGAATTGTACAGTTGAAATTTATTTCTCTCACTCTTTGGAAGTCTCTAGCCCAGAAATCTGTGGAGGCTTGAGTTATTGGGTCACAAGAATGCAATGAATGGATTTTTGTGTTCAGATGTCATCCGGAACAAGCGGAAAGGTGGTGTTGAGGTCAAGATTAGACAGGTCATGATGTTATTGAATAACAGTGCAGGCTCAAGCAGTTATGTAGTCCTGTGCCTTATGCTCTTAGGTTCAAAAAGGTTTCAGTCCTGGCGGCCGAGTGAGATGGTTAACCTTGCAGGTGAGAAGAGACAAGCATCAGGCACTGTAAACTCAGCAAGTAAACATTGCAAAAATATGAACAACAAAGTAGTTTTCAAGCGTTCATGGGTCATTCAGAAATTTGACAGTGGAGGGGAAGAAGCTGTTCCTAAAATGTTCAGCGTGAGTCCTCAATTCTTGTACCTCCTCCCTGATGGTAGTAATGAAAAGAGTGCATGTCCCAAATGGTGAGGGTTCTTAGTGATGGATGCTACCATCCTCATGCACTGTTTCGTGAAGATGTTGTTGATGGTGGAGATGGTTTTGCCCACCATATTTTCTTAATGGTATATATTTCAGCAATATACACCTTGTGGTGGTGTGGAAAATGTATCGCCCTATACTGTTTATTTTCAGCACATTGTGTAAAAAAAAAATTATTCCCAGAGTATCAAATGATTATGATGGTTTTCTGGTTGAATTGTGATGCTCCAAATATTCCATTGGAAACTTTCTGTTGTGTATTAGGTAAAACTCAAGCAAAACATTCACAGTGACTTATTACACCTCTGTGTGTACCAATAAATTCCAACGTGACTTTCAGCTCTTGCCCTTGTCCTCCTAGGTGGTTGAGCTAGGCTGTGTTATTAGAAAGGACATAGAAATATATAAAATAGGTGCAGGAGTAGGCCATTCGGCCCTCCGAGCCCGCACCACCATTCAGTATGATCATGGCTGATCATCCATCACAGAACCCTGTACCAGCCTTCCTTCCATACCCCCTGATCCCTTTAGCCACAAGGGCCATATCTAACTCCCTCTTAAATATAGCCAATGAACTGGCCTCAACTGTTTCCTGTGGCAGAGAATTCCACAGATTCACCACTGTCTGTGTGAAGAAGTTTTTCCTAATCTCAGTCCTAAAAGGCATCCCCTCTATCCTCAAACTGTGACCCCTCGTTCTGGACTTCTCCAAAGTAAGGAACTGCAGAACTTTGTAAAAAATACAGTGGTTGGTGTAAATGAAGATTATTGTTTGGCCATGTTAATGCTACTGGAATTGGAATTGATTTATTATGGTCACATATATGTAGATACCAAATAAACAATTCAGGATAAAGTGTAACAGATAGTAAAGTGTAAGATCAGAATGTGGTAGATTGTGAGATGAAGAGTCCATCTTATTGTCTTAAGAAAATATTCAATACTTATATAAAAGTAGGGTAGAAACTATTGAGCCTGGTGGTATATGCTTTCAGGTTTTTCTATGGTCTGCCCAATGGCAAAGGGGAGCAGAGAAAATGTCTGCGGTTGGTGGGGTCTTTGATTACACTGGCAACCTTACTAAGACAACAAGAAGTGCAGACAGAGCCTATGAACCATAGAACCATAGAACCATAGAACCATAGAAACTACAGCACAGAAACAGGCCCTTTGGCCCTTCTTGGCTGTGCCAAACCATTTTCTGCCTAGTCCCACTGACCTGCACACGGACCATATCCCTCCATACACCTCCCATCCATGTATCTGTCCAATTTATTCTTAAATGTTAAAAAAGAACCCACATTTACCACCTCGTCTGGCAGCTCATTCCATACTCCCACCACTCTCTGTGTGAAGAAGCCCCCCCCTAATGTTCCCTTTAAACTTTTCCCCCCTCACCCTTAACCCATGTCCTCCGGTTTTTTTCTCCCCTTGCCTCAGTGGAAAAAGCCTGCTTGCATTCACTCTATCTACACCCATCATAATTTTATATACCTCTATCAAATCTCCCCTCATTCTTCTACGCTCCAGGGAATAAAGTCCTAACCTATTCAACCTTTCTCTGTAACTGAGTTTCTCAAGTCCCGGCAACATCCTTGTAAACCTTCTCTGCACTCTTTCAACCTTATTTATATCCTTCCGGTAATTTGGTGACCAAAACTGAAAACAATACTCCAGATTCGGCCTCACCAATGCCTCATACAACCTCATCATAACATTCCAGCTCTTATACTCAATACTTCGATTAATAAAAGCCAATGTACCAAAAGCTCTCTTTACGACCCTATCTACCTGTATCTATGGAGGGGAACCTATTGGTAACACCAGCTACAATGAAGTAGTTGGCATATCTTTATATCACAAATGTTTCAGATTATTATGAACATTCCACACATCATTGTTGTAATTTGTAATCAGTGTTTACGACTAAAGCAGTTAATGCACAGTTTGGTCCTGAGACGTGATACATGCAATTCATGGGAAATATGAAAGGATTCAATAGGGTCAACATAGGTATGATAATTTCCACTTCAGAGTGATCCAAATGTAAAGCCCATAAATAGACGATAATCAACAATCACTTCAACAGGAAATTTCAGGAGGACCTTCTCCACCCAGAGAACAGAGAAGAGAACAGGCAAGTAGTTGAGACTGATATCAGCAATGCTTTTATTGGAGAAGATAATTGAATAATTTTACATATTAAATATGTACTACTAATAGAAATCTGAAATAAAAGCAGAAAATTCTGGAATCGCTCTGCAGGTCAGGCTACACCTGTGGAAAGAGAAACCAAGTGAATATTTCAGATCATTTCAGGTTCTAAAGAAAGGCCTGACACCTGAACCATTAACTCTATGTCTCTCTTCACAGAAGTAGTGGGATCTGTAGGTTGTTTTTCCAAGCATTTTCTGTTTTCTTTTATTTCAAATATACTGCTTTTGAAGTATTTTGCTTATGGAGTAATGTTGAATGAAATCACAGCAAAATTCATCCTTCCCATCTGTCCCACAATCTCTTTAAGACTCTACCATTAGGCCGGATGCACTCAATCATGAGGGTAAACAGCTTCCTCCCCTAAGCTGTGAGACTACTAAACTTCCTACTACCACCCAGCTGCCATCATTATGAAGCGTAAGTAACGTTATACATCCACTTTTTAACTTGTATCGCAAATGCACCTTATGTTAAATGTCAACCATCTGGAATATATTTTATTATTTGCTGATTTATTTGTGGTAATATCACTTTATGTGTTGTATGTGAGTTACAGGTACCGTGCTGTGTGCCTTCATCTGGAGGAATGTAGTTTCATTTGGTGGTATACATGTATATAGTTGTATGATGTACACTTGAACTTGAAACTTGTAATAGTATTGGGTTTGCTGACCACTAAGTTCTAGACTCAAACAAAGACTGTAATCCCTATCAGGTATAAATAACCATGAGTACTCTCGCCAGAGGGAGATCATACTGTAAATATCCAATCTTCAAAGTCTAGTTCACTTCCCTGTTTATTCGCTACGGTGAGCTTAGCTGCCAATACCCACTATTCAAGTGCTGGGTCTCCTCTCTCTATCAAAAAGAGGATAATTCCAGCTAACAAGATAATTTAAAAACACAGTTCATTTACTTTCAGTGGTACATGTTTAAATCCTAACAACACTCTTAAAATACATTTAAAACTCACAGAGGACTATCTTAAGCATTTCCAAATTACAAACCATTTCGCAAACACAATACATTTCTAGAACATAAAGCACAAAGAATAAAAGATTTCCAAAACACAGGTGAAATTTCTATAAACTAAAAGACATAACCACAAGTTGCAGAGATAGAAGCTGGAAGAATGGATTCTAGTTCATCCCGTGTTTCTTCCACCCTTCTGCCTGAAGTTCCTTATCCCATTCCTAATAAAGCTGAACGATTGTCTATATTTATACAATTTCTTTCCACTTGGATGACTTCATACTTACAGGTTGTTTCCTCAGGTATGCCTTTAGCACAAATTGTCTAAGAACATTTTGGAGACATAGACTTTAATTAGCTCTCATTAATGCTGTGAAGCTAAGGTCTTAAGTACATAGACATACCAACAATAAACATATCAGTTATTGATATGATAAATGATATTATCCATCTAGTCTGCAAGCTTCCTTGAACTAAGCAACTTAGAGTCAGCTAATCCATTGTCTTTGATTGCATCTTGAGCAGTAATAAAGCATATACAGTAAGTTAGCAGCATACTTCTCATAGACAGAGCATACTTCTCACAGACAGAGGATTTGCTTGCAAAGCTGTATTTTTAACTTCAAGCTGATTACCACTTTCCATTTACATTTTGAGAACTGAAGACTGGCTTCCTTTTATGACCAGAAACTAAACAAACTATTAGGTGGAGATTTTTTACATCTGATTTAAATCTTGCAAGTGGCAGATGCTGTGTTTAGAAAGCCAAGATTAGCAAGCAAACAAGGGGTCCACTGGCCAAGTAATAAATATCCATCACAAATTGAAAGAAACTACAATCACAAGGAAGTATGTCACAGCTAGCGGCAGACCTTCCGCATCCAGTTCTAAAGTCCGTGAGGCAGGCTGTCCCACAACAACCATTCATTAATGAATAGTTCTTTTGCACCTGATACTGAGCTTTTGACTTGAAATATTAATTCTGCTTCTTTTTCCGCAAGTTCTGCCTAATTTGCTGAATGTTTTCAGCATTTTGATTCAGATTTCCAGCTTTTACTATTTGTATCGAATGCCATTATAACTTGTACATCAATTGCTTTTCATGTCCTTGTTTCTGAAAACTCTGGCCTCAGATTTGCTGTGTACTAATGATATGTCCTGGAGGTCTGGCAAGTAGCTAAGATTGTTCCTTTATTCAAGTAGGGAAATAGGCATAATCTTGGAAACTATAGGCTGTTAATTCTCACATCAGTGGTGGAGAATTTACTGGAAAGGATTCTTAGAGATAGGATTTACTAGCAATTGGAAAACCATGGCCTAATAGGTTCAATCAGTATGGCTAAGTGCAGGGCAAATTGTGTCTTCCCAAATTGATTGAGATTTTCAAGGAGGTGATAAAGTGGTTGTGGATATTGTCTACAAGGATTTTATCACTGGCATTTGTCGGGAAATTTGTTATTTTGCAGAAGCAGTAAAGTGCAATGAATAAAATAGTAATATAGGTTACAATAAGGAATATAAAAAACTAAATGAGTAGCACAGTGCAAAAAGAGAACAAAATCGTAAGATATTATTCATGGATTCATGGACTGTTCAGAAATCTGATGGTGGAGGGGAAATCATTGATGTTTCTAAGTCATCGGGTATGGGTCTTCAGGCTCCTGTTTCTGCTCCTTGATGGTAGAAATGAGAAGAGGACACAATGATGATAATAAGAATGAGAGATGCCTGGAAGGTGGTGTCTGGGTTGGTGGTGGAGGCAAATGTGACAGAGGCATTCAAAATGTTCAGAGGAGCTGTGACTGTGCAGGAAATGAAAGGAAACGGACATTGTGCAGGCAGAAAGGATTGATTTAGAACATAGATCATAGAACAGTATAGCACAGGAACAGGCCTTTTGTCCCACAATGTTGTGCTGAACCACCTGAAAAGCAAATCAAAAACTCCCAAACACTAATCCCTCCTACCTACACAATGTCCATATCCCTCCAACTTCCTTACATCCTTGTGCCTGTCCAAAAATCTCTTAAAAGCCTCTTATGTATTTGCCTCTGCCACCATACTCAACTATGTCTTGCCACTGGGTCCAGATAAGCCGGGATGAGAGAGTGAGGCTGACAACCTGCACAACTCTCCCTCACTTTAATCCAAGTCAAGTGTAAGTCATGACTTCAAACCCAACGCGCAACCTAAAGTCCTGTGGCAATGGGGGAGTGGCGAAGCAGCAGGTCCGGATACACTGGAAGCTGTAGTCACAAACCTGCACACAGGCAGCCCAGGGTGTAGGGTCGCTCTCTACTGGACTGAAGCAGCAGTTGAGTTCGGCAGCCCCCTGGGTGTCTGAGCAGCCATCTTTAGGATAGCTCTGCTCACCTCCATGGAGGAAGGGGCTGGAAAAGGTGCCTGAAACATAGTCTGCTTCACTTCACCCTGGCCAGCTTACCGCGGCTGGTGAGGATCTCTCATAGCGGTAGACCTACAACAGTGAAGAAGAAAGTGATGGTGCTCAACCTTGGCACATGGAACGTGAGAACTCTGCGAGATAACATCAAGGCAGACAGACCAGAGCGAAGAACTGCACTGGTTGCAAAAGAGCTAGCTCGCTACAACGTGGACATAGCAGCTCTCAGCGAAACGCGCCTGGCAGACAAGGGCCAGCTGACAGAACGTAATGGTGGATACACGTTCTTCTGGAGCGGTCGCAGCAGCGCTGAACGACGAGAAGCAGGTGAGGGATTTGCCATCAATTCTAACCTCGCCCGTAAACTCACCAAGCACCCAGACAGCATCAACGACCGCCTGATGACACTTCAGCTCCCACTTACAAACAAGAAGAGTGCTACGCTGATTAGTGCCTACGCTCCCACCCTGACCAACCCAGATGAGATTAAAGACAAGTTCTATGAAGAACTCGACGCCCTCACCTCAGCAATCCCACAGTCAGAGAAGCTCATCGTTCTCGGGGACTTCAATGCCAGAGTAGGGACAGACTACCAAACCTGGGAAGGGATCATTGGAAGATACGGCACTGGTAAGTGTAACAACAACGGCCTTCTGCTCCTCAAGACATGTGCCACACACGACCTTGTCATCACCAACACCCTGTTCCGCTTACCCACCCGTAAGAAGACATCATGACATCATGGCCCTTGTGGCTACGGGGGTCAGGGGGTATGGAGGGAAGGCTGGGGCGGGGTTCTGAGTTGGATGATCAACCATGATCATAATAAATGGCGGTGCAGGCTCGAAAGGCCGAATGGCCTACTCCTGCACCTATTTTCTATGTTTCCATGTTTCTATGTGTCTGTGGATGCACCCACGCTCGAAGCACTGGCATCTGATTGACTACATCATCACCAGGAAGAGGAACAGGATGGATGTCAGAGTGACAAGAGCCATGTGTGGTGCCGACTGCTGGACTGATCACCGCCTCATTGTGTCCAAGTTCAGGCTTCGCATTCTGCCCATGAGAAGACCCCAAGGGCAGAAGACTGCAAAAAGGCTGAATGTCTCCAAGCTGAAACGCAGCAGGGTTGCAGAAGAACTCGTCGATGACCTTGAAGGCAGACTGCCAGACACACCACAGGATGACGGGACCAGCGTTGAGGAACAGTGGACGGCCTTCAGAGACGCTGTCTACACTACCGCCCTCGAACATCTTGGACCAGCAACCCAAAGAAACCAAGACTGGTTCGATGAGAATGATGAAGAAATACAGGCACTACTAACGGAGAAACATCAACATTACAGAGTGCATCAGAACGACCCCACGTTGCTAGCCAAGAAAGATGCCTTTACCAACGCAAGAAGAAAGGCGCAGAAAAAACTTCGCGAGATGCAGGACAGCTGGTTCAGCAAGAAGGCCGATGAAATCCAGGGCTATGCAGACAGCCACGACATAAGGCGCTTCTACGATGTGCTTAAGGCTGTATACGGACCCCAGTCCTCCGGCTCCTCACCCCTGCTCAATGCAGATGAGACGCAGCTGCTGACATAGAAGAAGCAGATTCTGGATCGGTGGGCTGAGCACTTTAACAACGTCGTTAACCGCCCTGCCGACATCAACAATGAGGCCATTGCCCGCCTGCCCCAGGTAGAGATCAACAAGGACCTCGACACCCTCCCCACAGTAGATGAAGTCAGGAAGGCAGTGAAGCAACTCTCCTGTGGCAAAGCGCCAGGACCCGATGCAATCTCTGCTGAGGTATACAAAGCAGGAGGCCCTGTCATGATGCAAAAGTTGACTGTTCTCTTCCTGTCCATGTAGAAAAAGGGACAGGTCCCGCAACAGCTGAAAGATGCCAGCATAGTCCACATCTACAAGAGGAAAGGCAACCGCCAGTCTTGCGACAACCACCGAGGCATCTCCCTCTTGTCCATTGCGGGGAAGATTCTGGCCCGTGTCCTGCTCAACCGCCTTCTCCAACATCTTGAGCAAGGTCTGCTCCCAGAAAGCCAGTGCGGCTTCCGTGCTGAACGTGGGACCGCGGACATGATCTTTGCTGCACGCCAACTCCAGGAAAAATGCCAGGAGCAACACAGCGACCTCTTCGTGACCTTTGTCGATCTAACCAAGGCTTTCGATATGGTCAGCAGAGAAGGCTTGTGGAAGATCATGGAGAAGTTTGGCTGCCCCAGCAAGTTCATCACAATCGTCCGGCAGTTCCATGACGGTATGATGGTGAAAGTTCTGGATGACAGCGACGAGTCGGAGGCCTTCCCAGTGACAAATGGCGTCAAACAAGGCTGCGTTCTTGCCCCGACTCTGTTCAGTATGGTATTCTCTGCCATGCTGACAGATGCCTTCCGTAACTACGAAGAAGGAATCCACGTCAGGTACAGGACTGACGGCAGGTTGTTCAACCTTAGGCGCCTGCAGGCAGTTACAAAGGTGCGAGAGACTGTCATCAGAGACTTCTTGTTTGCTGATGACTGCGCACTAAACGCCAGCACAGAGCAGGAGATGCAGTGTGAAATGGACTGCTTCTCACAAGCCTGCGACAACTTCGGTCTCACTATCAGCACCAAAAAGACCGAAGTTATGTACCAGCCTGCCCCAGGAAAGCCATACCAGGAGCCGCGCATCACAGTGAAGGGCCAGAACCTCTAGGCAGCCGACAACATCACCTACCTGGGCAGCATACTCTCTCGCGCAGTGAATAGACACTGAAGTCAACAACAGGATTGCCAAAGCCAGCGCCGCCTTTGGGAGACTCCATGAGAACGTCTGGGAGCGGAGAGGACTCAGCCTTACCACCAAACTGAAGGTCTACTGTGCAGTGGTCCTTACCACCCTCCTTTACGCCAGCGAGACCTGAACTGTCTACAGCAGACACGCCAAACAGCTCAACCACTTTCACCTGAGCTGTCTCTGCAGACTCCTCCACATCAGGTGGCAGGACAAAGTCCCCGACACGGAAATCCTGGAACTAGCTGGGCTCTGCAGCGTCTACACTCTCCTGCTGAAAGCCCGAGCCAGGTGGGCTGGGCATGTGGTCAGAATGCCAGACAGCCGATTGCCTAAGCAGCTGCTTTACGGAGAACTGTGTCAGGGCAAGCGCTCAGTTGGGGGGCAGAAGAAACATTACAAAGACTGCCTCAAAGCGTCCCTCAAAGGCCTGGGTGTCGACATCAACACATGGGAGACGCTTGCCCTCGACCGTCCAGCTTGTCGCAGCAAGATCACCACAGGAGCCCATGCAGCTGAAGTCAGGTGCATCATCGAGGCGCAACGAAAGCGTGCTGTGTGCAAGGCCCAAGCAGCATCCACTGCCATGACAGCACCCACCCACTTGTGTCCCTCATGTGGGCGAGACTTCAGGGCCCGGATTGGCCTCATCAGTCACCTCCGGACCCACAGCCACCAATCTCCCATTTAACTTTGAAGCCATGGTCATCTTCGACTATGAAGGACGAACAACAACATACCAGGCAGCACATTCCAGGCATACATCACTTTGAGTAAAAAACTTACCCCTCACATTCCCTTTTGAATCTACCCCCTCTCACCTTCAATGCATGCCCTCTATTATAAGCCATTTCAACCGTGGGAAACAGATACCCCTTATCTACTCTATCTATGCCTCTCATAATCTTATAGCCCTCTATCAGATCTCCCTTCAGCTTCTGCTGTTCTAGAGAAAACAACTCAATTTATTGAGCCTCTCATGATAGCATATGCCCTCTAAACCAGGCAGCATCCTGGTAAACTTCTTCTGCACCCTCTCCAAAGCCTGAACATCCATAGTTGGACATTAGATTACAAATTTAATTAGATTTTTACAACATTTTACCAAATTGGAATGACAGCACAAAAATAAATAAGTAAATCAAAGATTACATCTATCTTCAGTGATGGTGACTGTGAAACTATTAGATAGGTGTATTAGATTAAAACAGCTGGTTCACTATATTTTATAAGAAAGGCTGCCTGCCACCATAACCCATTCTGGTTGCCGTATGACCTCAAGCCTTTATCTTCTTCATCTTCTTCTTCTTCTTCTGAAGTTTTTTGGTGGTTTGCAAACAACCATAATTACCATTACCATCACCTTCAGAACTGGAGTGGGGGACAGGATGTCTAAATCTAATATATTTATTTTTGTGTCAAATTCTATAAAAAAACAACCTGTATTCTTAAGGAACTTCACTATATATTTAAAACAATAATCCTGTGATCCTTTCTGCAAAATATTGTTAATGTTAAACTGTATTTTATTCTGTGATAACTTTAAAATCAGCTTTCCTCTCTCGATTATATCTTGGACACCTCACCAGTACATGCTTATCATTCCTTGTTGATTACAATATTTGCACCTCCCATTATTGTGTTTCTTTTTTAAAACAATGTGCTATTTAACCTCATGTGCCCAAACCTCAATCCCAAACTCAAGCCTACCCATATGGTTGACGTTGAATTACCTCCTCAATTCAGGGGTAATTAAGGATGGCCAATGAATGCTGGTGTTGCTAATGAGGTCCACATTATGTGATCAAGTAATCAGCTACAATCTATGGTGAGGTTACAGGACTGAGTGAAGAGCTATTTATCTGGATTGGTTTCGAGGCAGCCTCTCTGCTTGAATCTCATCTCAGGGTAAGCTGTTTCTTTTAACTGCAGCAGGCAGGATAAATGAAAAGATGATGCCTGGGCCTTTGAAGAAGAAGAGAAGGGCAATGCCCCAATTCAGAGGCATAAGGCTGAACTATGAACTGCAGCATTGTTTCACTGCACTGCCTGAGGTGCCATTGTTCAGTTGAGATGTGAAACAAGCCCCATGTTTGAAATTACAGATGGATGTAAAACATCCCTTGTTGGGACAAAAGTATGCTAACTCTAGTGTAGTAGAGTTTGTGGATTCATGGACTGTAAAATCTGATGGTGGAGGGGAGTCATTGATATTCCTAAGTCATCAAGTTTGGGCTTCACTGGGACAACTTTGATGAGCTATTGTCCAGGTCCACAACATTTACAATAATAACTTTCTAAAAAGCATTTGTACAGGTGAGAGAGATATGGGCCAAACACAGGCAAAGGGGATTAGTTTGGAAGGACCTCTTAGTCAGCCTGGACCAGTTGGGCCATACAGCCTGTTTCTATCATGGCTGACTCTATTTATCCTTCAATCAGTTGAATTAGATTGGTTATTATCATATTCTCCTGTTGACTAGCTTCCTATATAACAAAATGAGCATATCTACAAACTTCTTAAAGTGTTTTGAGTTGTCCTGAAACTCTGAAAGTTTTTTTTTAATAAATGGAAGTCTGTCCCTTCAGTTATCAGCCACTAACCTAGCACCGATACCTCCTGTAGTTCTGCTACCATGGAACTACATGTTCTGCATACAATGTTCCCACTAAGGTGTGCCCCTGCACACAACATTTGCTACTAGCACACAAAGGAACTTAAAGTGCACACAAAAGATTGTCGCTGTCTACTTCATAGGCATGTTAAGTATATTTCATGATCGTACACAATTACATTTACTTTTCCAGTTTCTGATGCAGATGATGTTGACCATGTAGAATTTGCAAAGTTTTATCTGTAGATTTTAGAAGTGGCTTATTTTTACTGTTTTAGTGAAGAAATTACTGACCCACTATGTGGAATTCCAAAGAAGCAAAGGGTGTGAAGGGCTAAAGAACTGCTAGTTCATTTAAAGCAGAATGTCTTAATGAAAACAGTTGAAACTGCTACACCAAAAGCTCATGAGGTCAGGTATGTGCAGCTTGGAGAAATATTTATGTACAATACAGAAACTGGTGTTACCTGCGTGTGTTGTTGCGATGCAAAAGTTGCTGGAGAATTTGCAAGTGGGAAGAAGTGGAGTGATATTTGGAAACTTGACTTCTTAAAGTGTCATTTATTAAGCCAATCAGAATCAGGTTTATTATCACTGGCCTATGATGTGAAATTTGTTAACTTAGCAGCAGCAGTTCAATGCAATACAAAAATACAGAAGAGAAAAAAAAAGAAATAAAATAAAAATAATAAATAAAGTAAATCAATTACAGTATATGTATATTGAATAGATTAAAATCATGCAAAAAACAGAAATACTGTATATTTAAAAAAGTGAGGTAGTGTCCAAGGGTTCAATGTCCATTTAGGAATTGGATAGCAGTGGGGAAGAAGCTGTTCCTGAATCACTGAGTCTGTGCCTTCAGGCTTCTGTACCTCCTACCTGATGGTAACAGTGAGAAAAGGGCATGCCCTGGGTGCTGGAGATCCTTAATAATGGACACTGCCTTTCTGAGACACCACTCCTTGAAGATGTCCTGGGTGCTTTGTAGGCTAGTACCCAAGATGGAGCTGACTAGATTTACAACCCTCTGCAGCTTCTTTCAGTCCTGTGTAGTAGCTCCCCCATACCAGAGAGTGATGCAGCCTGTCAGAATGCTCTCCATGGTACATCTATAGAAGTTTTTGAGTGTATTTGTTGACATGCCAAATCTCTTCAAACTCCTAATGAAATATAGCCTCTGTCTTGCCTTCTTTATAACTATATCGATATGTTGGGACCAGGTTAGATCCTCAGAGATCTTGACACCCAGGAACTTGAAACTGCTCACTCTCTCTACCTCTGATCCCTTTATGAGGATTGGTACGTGTTTCTTCATCTTACCCTTCCTGAAGTCCGCAATCAGCTCTTTCGTCTTACTGATGTTGAGTACCAGGTTGTTGCTGTAGCACCACTCCACTAGTTGGCTTATCTCACTCCTGCACACCCTCTCATCACCACCTGGTTGTATCATTAGCAAATTTATAGATGGTATTTGAGCTATGCCTAGCCACACAGTCATGTGTATATAGAGAGTAGAGCAGTGGGCTAAGCACACACCCCTGAGGTGCGGCAGTGTAGATGGTCAGCGAGGAGGATAAGTTATCACCAATCCGCACAGATTGTAGTCTTCCAGTTAGGAAGTTGAGGATCCAATTGCAGAGGGAGGTACAGACCTGATGAGAAAATCCTTCATTACTTGTTGCAGCCTGCTACGTATATTTTGTGAGAGTGTAGATGAATGAGAGCAAAAATGATCAAAACCAGAGGAGATCAAAGTTCTTATTGATAGTGTTTTGCTAGCTGTTAAAATGAATACCTCTATATATAAAATTCAGTGCTGTTGTCACTGGGCAAAAAAAATGCTCTCTGGTCATTACAAATTAGGGGGAACATTGTTATTGCAGCCACAGTAGAAAACCAATGTGGAGAAAGCCTGCTCATTGCCTTAAATCACTATTCTCTCTGCCATGTTTGGCGGAGCAAAAGATTTAAGACAATTAGCAAAAGAGTTCAATACGTCACAAGGACAAACTTTTCAGATTCAATTACAACTCTTTTAAAATGCTTGGATAAGTGTTGTAAAGGAGAAAGCTGCATTTGAGAGAAAAGTGTGGGAATACTGAACTAATTGGAAAAATCCTTCAAGGATATGCTGAACAGAGTGCCAAGTTCTTATAAGAATCTGAAATGGCTTCCATCTCTAGTGAAGAAGCTGCATCTAAGTGTCATAAGTTATAAAAGAAAATCAGCTTGTTATTAAATAGTAGTATTATTAGCTTTTTTCAGTTTGCAATAAAATGTTACATTATTTCTATTCATCTCATTACTACCACGAAGGAAGTGAAGAACTGAAGACCCACACTCAACATTTGAGAAATAGCTCCTTCCCCTCCACCGGCAGGTTTCTGACTGCTCCATGCACCCATGAAAATTATCTCATTATTCTTGTTTTTACAATGTTTACTTAATTTATAATTTATTGTAATTTTGATGTCTTTTCACTGTACTATTTTCACAGAACAACAGATTTCATGTCCTGTAAGTAAGTGAAAATGAACCTGATTCTGATTCTAATTTGGGGCAGCATGGTGCATAATGGCTAGTGGAATGCTAATACAGTGTCAGCGACCCAGGTTCAATTCTGGAGTTTGTACATTCTCCCTGTGTCCATGCAGGTTTGCTCCCACTTTCCAAAGGGTTAATTACTCACATCGATGTAATTGGGTAGCACAAGCTTCTTAGGCTAGAAGGGCAAGTTACCATGCTGTATCCCTACAGGAAAAAATATAATTTTCACACAGTCACAAACGGTTACTAGTTCAAACTCCATTTCGACATTGAGTTCTCTATTATGTCACACCCCACACTGATCTGGTGTAACCTCCTCGCCATTTGATTGAAGTTCTGCATATCCCCACCCAGCACTCAGAGACAATGTTCACACGCAGAAAGCAGTAATTGAGAAGGCACACTAAACTCCACTTTTTCAAGGGAAATTAGGGATGGGCAGCATGTACTGAATTTGCCGTTAACACCCACATAGTACAAAAGATACCTTTTTTAAAAAAAGTCAGCCAGCTAAGCATTTTTCACTTCTCATCTGTATCTGACTGAATTAATATTCAGAGGCAGAGGGTAACTCTCCCAGCCTATATTAGTCATAACAGTGTTTATAAGCAAAAGTTAAACCAAAAGAAATTACTGAAATAAACATTGCTCCAGTAAATGAGTTTAATGTTTATTGGACTTTTCTTGCACAGGAGGAACGACTGCACAGGTTTTGTTAATGCAAAGTGTCATGAAACTGTGTTTATGAACGGCAGCATATTTCCATTTGATTTGTAAATTCAAACATGCTTTAGGTGAATTTGTAAAACCTGCATGAGCTGCACAGAAGATAAAATTACATGGTGCAATTTGGTTGCTTAAGTGCCTGACAGATCTGTCTGAAATTATTTTGCTCAGTTTTAGTAGTAATACGACATCAGGACAGAATGGAATGTGACAGCCTGCTGAACATTGCACAGTGGCCAGAGACCCAGGTTCATTCTTGTCTGTGTGAAATTTGCACATTCTCCCTGTCACCGCGCGGATTTCCTCCAGGTGTTCCGGTTTCCTTACACATCCCAAAGATGTGCCAGTTGGTAGGCTAGTTTGGCTGATGTAAATTGCCCTATCAGTAAGCAGAAACAGGTGGGGTCGGGGAGGATGTGGACTGATGCCAATGTGGGGAGAATAATATAATATAGATGAGTTACGATCTTTAAAACTTTTAACTAGCTGTGTGAAACTATGTTTTGTTGATTGTATATATTTTTATTAAATAGTGCAGTGGTTGAGAAAATTGATTGCCAAGTACTGCTTATTTTCAACATAATTTGCATAAATAGTGAGTGTTCCCAGAGTAGTAAATGATTATGAAGGGTCCCTGGTTAAATTGTCATTAGGGAAAACACAGCCAAAGTGTTCACAGCAGCTGATTACTTCTCTTTGCCAGTGTCAATGAACGTCAAGGTTTCTTCTTAAGAGAAACATAAGTTACCAGCTCAATTGTAGTAAGTAGGAGTCATAGCACATAGAGGGGAGTGGGCACTATTTTGAACAATGTTCAAATTCCAATAAAAATTCTAAATTGACTCTGGAATTAGCCATATGCTCAAGAATTACCTCCACCCAAAGCAATCAGTACTTTTCTTACAACGTTAATTAACTTGTCAAGGGTTCAAAGTCTATAGGTCAAGTTCTGGTAAATGGGATTGGTATAGATCGAGACCTGATGGTCAGTGTGGTCATGGTGGATGAAAGGGCCTTCAAAAATTCGTGACTCTAAAATAAGTTTTTCCACTTACAAAGAATGTTCAGTATTTGAGCTAAATCTATAATTTATTAAAATAAATAGAATTTATTTAAATTTATGTTAATTAAAATTTCAGATGAAGGGCACCATTAACTTTCGGTCCCTGCTTAGAATCAGTTGTTGACCTAGTTGCAGGTTGTCCTCACTAGAACAGAGTTAAAGAGGAAAAGAAGAAAGAAAAGAGTAATTTTGATTTTTTTTGTGTTCTGAACTTTCTCCAAGACTTTCATTCATTTCCCATAGAATTAATTACTTGAGTGCAATAATTGTTAATTTATAAACAACTGAAGAAGTCATTTTGCAAGATATTATGAAGGATCACAGTCTGAACAACCAATTGAATCATTGATGGTGACATTGGTTGAAGAGGTAATGTTTGTTAGAACACTGGGAAAAAAACAACTGTTCTTTCTTGAAAAGTGAGATATGACTAATATTAACTGACCTAATCAGGTACAGATAAACAGGACTTTACGTTCGTAATATGTGAAATATTGATAGGAGATTGACCTACTGTATATGTTTCAATTTTGATTTCCATATGTAAGACAGCATATGCTAGAACTGGAGGCATTCCAGTGTATATTAACTGGACTCAGTCTCCAAATAAAGAGAGGTTCTATAAGGAAGGGTTAAAGACAATTATGCAATGCTTGGCAGAATGTGAGTTGATCTGATTAAAAATGACAGGATTATGAGATTGATAGGTAATTACTGAGATCTGAGAGTGGAAGGGAGTTTAGTGCAGGTGAACAATAAGAAATCAGTTATTTAATACTGAGGTTGAGTGAAGCTTCTTTATTCAGAGTCTTGAATATGTTTGGAATCACCCCCGGAGAGAAGTGGAGATATTAACCTAGTACACACATTCAAGGAAAGTGTTGCTGGATTGAAGATGCAGGGATCATGCAGCTGATTGAACTTTATGAACTTGTGTTCAGTGGCCATTTTATCAGGTACTTCCAGTAAATAAAGCAGCTGCTGAGTGTGCCTTTGTGGTCTTCTGCTGCTGTGGCCCATTTACTTCAAGGTTTGAAATGCTGTGCATTCAGAGATGCTCTTTTTCACACCACCGTTGTAACACGTGGTTATTTGAGTTACTGTCACCTTCCTGTCAGCTTGAACCAGTTTGGCCTGACCTCTCATTAACAAGGCATTTTCACCCACAGATCTGCCATTCGCTGGATGTTTTTTTTTGTTTCTCGCACCATTCTCTGTAAACTTGAGAGATTATTCTGCACAGAAATCCTAGGATATCAGCAATTCTGACATAGTCAAACCACCCCGTCTGGCATCAACAATCATTGCATGGTCAAAGTCACTTCGATCATATTTCATCCCCATTCTGCTATTTGGTCTAAACAACAACTGGACCTCTTGACCATGTCAACATATTTTTTTTTCTCATTATGTTGCAGCCATATGATTGGCTGATTAGATATTTGAATTAACAAGCAGGTGTTAGGTTTACCCAATAAAGTGGTCACCGACTGCAAATGGCAAATACAAGAGACAATTAGAAATGAGGGTTGATGTATGAAGATCCTTGCTCCATAATGAGTTTGGTTTATGAGAAATGAAGGAAACCTTGCCATCCATCTGGCCTGGGTGCTGCTTCTCTAGAAGGTCAGGTAAATATTGGTGCAACAATTATGAAATGTCAGAATGATGAACAGCAGAAGTCAATGCACTGCCTTTTTGTCATTTCAAAACATTGTTGACATACAAGGTATTATGTAGGTTTTTTTCCATAACATAAGAGAAGAAAAATCCCCTTTGAAAATGGTCTCACTGAATTGTTATGAACCCCCATCTACCAGAACTATTACTGTCACCGCTTGTCAGTCTGTGTCCTTCCCCAATGAATGCTCTAAATTATGCATTGTGAGAGTGTAATCACTCCCCATTTCTGAGCTAAGTTAGTTTATTCTTTTGCTAGACGTTCATTAGCCTCCTAACCATTCAATGTGTACTGAAGACAAATCAGTCATCTTGTATCCTTAACCAAAACAAGTGGTGCCAACCAGTAGCTTTTAACACTGTTTACAGTTGGCTTTCCTCTGGTCTATTCAATGATTAATTTGGGATACACCGCTTGGTAAACACAGAGCTATTAAAACGTTGCTTCCTGATTCCAATGTATACTTGTGCTCTTGCAAAGTCTGAGACACAATATCCATTAAACCACTATGGTCTGGCCATTTAACTCTTCAAGAGTGACCTGGGGTGCACTTTAGGTAGACAGCAACTCAGTATTCTCAGGAATAAACCTTTTTAAGTTTACAGAGATATGGGAGCTCTTTCCATGAACATTATGCAGCCTCCCTGTGTCATTGGATTCTAATGGATTGTAAAGAAGTTCAAAAACTATAAAAGGTCCTTCGTTAAAACAACCTCTGCATCAACGGAAGACATATTCTGTGGTTAACTGCGATTTTCTGAAATGGTCTGCCCGTGCATTTGCAGATTAAGCCAGGTGGTTTACTTAATTATGAGAACAGCATACCTTGGTTAAGTGAGTTGGTGATAGATTGATAATGAAATGATGTAATCATGGCAGATACATATTAAATGAACAAACTTACAAAATGTGGTGTGGTTCATCTTAGATCTTTGACTCTAATACATAGCAAGAGGTATCAATGGCAAAAATCTAAGATATTCAAGATGTCTTACAGTTAGCAAACAGGCAACAGGGACTCAAGTACACTAATCATACGATGATGGGTCTAGGCCTGTACTCGCTGGAGTTTACAAAAATGAGGTCTCAATGAAATCTATTGAATATTGAGAGGCTTAGATAAAGTAGGTCTGGAGAGGATGTGTCCTATAGTGGGGGAGTCTGGGACCAGAGGGCACCGAATAGAGGGATGTCCATTTAGAAAACAGATGAGGAGGAATTTCTTAGATAGAGGGTGATGAATCTGCAGAATTCATTACTGCAAATGGTTACAGTGTCCATATTTATGTAGCATAAGTCTATGACCATGAGATAGAAAGTTAACATGATTGGAAACAAAAATATTTTATATACACTCAGTGGGCATCTTATTAGGTACCTCCTGTCGTTAATAAAGTAGCCACTGAGTTTATGTTCATGATCTTCTCCTACTGTAGCCTATCCACTTCAAGGTCCGGTGTGTTTGGAGATTCTGTTCTGCACACCACTGTTGTAACATATGTTTATTTGAGTTACTGTCGCCTTCCTGTCAGCTTGAACCAGTCTTCCTGTACTCCTCTGACCTCTCTCATTAATGAGGTGTTTTCACCCAGAAGACTGCCACTCACTTTTTTTTTGTTTTTTGCACCATTCACTGTAAACTCTAGAGACTGTTGTGCATGAACATCCCAGAAAATCATCAATTTCTGAGATATTCAACCCACCCTTTCTGCCACCAACAATCATTCCACAGTCATGGTCACTGAGATCACATTTCTTTCCCGTTCTGATGTTTGGTCTGAACACAACTGAAAATCTTGACCACGTCTACATGATTTTATGCATTGAGTTGCTCCCACATGATTGGTGGATTAGATATTTGCATTAACGAGCAAGAATTCAGGTGTACATAATAAAGTGGCCCCTGAGGTTATAGCAAATGGTTAGGGTTGGGATACAGTCCAAAGGGGAATTATGATGGCTGATTGATCTGTAGCAGTTAAAGAGCAATAGATAACTATCTGAAAAGGAAAGAACTTGCAGGAAAGGGATGCAGGATTATTTTTATGTTGATAACAGGATGAAATTGATAGGTATAGATTTTTATAGATGCGCCGTAGAAAGCATTCTTCTGGGGTGCATCACAAACTGGTATGGAAGTTGTCTTGTCCAAGACCGGAAGAAGCTGCAGAAGATCGTGAACACGGCGCAGCACATCACATAAACCAATCTTCCGTCCTTGGACTCACTTTACACTGCACACTGTCGGAGCAGTGCTGCCAGTATAATCAAGGACATGACCCACCCAGCCAATAGACTTTTTGTCCCTCTTCCCTCCGGGAGAAGGCTCTGGAGCTTGAAGACTCGTACGGCCAGATTTGGGAACAGCTTCTTTCCAACAGTGATAAGACTGCTGAACGGATCCTGACCCAGATCTGGGCCCTACCCTCCAAATATCCAGACCTGCCTCTTGGTTTTTTTTTTTGCACTACCTTACTTTCCCTTTTCTATTTTCTATTTATGATTCATAATTTAAATTTTTATTATATTTACGATCGATTTGTACTCCAGAGAGCGCAAAGCACAGAATAAAATATCACTGTGATGATTGCACACTCTAGTATCAACTGTTTAGCAACAATAAAGTAATAAAATATAATAGCCGCCTTCTCTGCAGTAACTATCGTATGATTCAATGGTTCTACATGTGAATCTTATGGAGTTAGATGAAAAATAAGGGAGGTGGCCGTCAGCACAACTTCACAGGTGATTACCTTAATTAGCTCTATTTGTCATGTACATAGAAACATACAGTGAAATGCATCGTGGGAGGCCAAGAAACCCGCTAATGCTGAACAATTTAAGATTATAGTGAAATCAGAAACACTTGTAGCTTGTAGCAATGTAATTTCTAATTAATATTAAACAAATAATTACGTGTATATAACACATGACAGGAAATGGTTACATTTAGGGACTTTTGAATTCATAGCGTTCTGCTTGCATTATGAAAAGTGCAAAATCCGGAAGAATTTCACGTCAATACCTTTCCTCTAAAGGTAGGGGGTTTCCCTTACATGCTGTGGGTCGGAGGTTGATACAATTATCTTTCTCCTTGTCAGCTTTGTCAATCAATAAAGGAAGTTTATGCACCTCTTTTGTAGCATTGCTATGATTTTAATCTAATCTCTTCTTTAGATTCCAGTGTAATACATACGGTATTTGGAATAACCCTGATAAATTTTAATCTAAAAATGTTTTTTGATAAACTGAGAGGTACTTTTATATTTGTAGCAGTTTTATTACATAGCTCATACATTTACAAGTGCTGTAAAACTACATATTGAATGCTCAATACCTGTCTAAACTTGCATGTTAGAACATTTCCCTTTGTATGCGGATGACACTGAATTTCACTATTTTCATGATGAATTGTGAGCACTGTTACATACTGTCTGTGCAGTAGGGAGCAGCAGGATTAAACTTTTTACTGAGGTTAGTTAGTAAGAGTCCACACTGGGCAACTTACAGTGTGGGAGCTATGAACTAAGTCTGCCGAGACAAACACATAGGCACACTTCCAAAACAGAGAGTGCTCCATGTGTAGGAAGCCCAGTCGATTCGCTACAGGATCAATCGGCCAAAATCGATGCAATATGATTCAAGGACTAGCTAAGAGGAAAAAATATTTCAATAAATATTTAGATTGCTGTCTCGCTGCTGCCATCAGGGAGAAAGTACAGGAGGCTCAGGACTCACACTGTCAGGTTCAAGATCAGTTATCACCCTTCAACCATCAGGCTCCTGAACCAGAGTAGATAACTTCACTCAACTTCACTGGCCCCATCACCGAACTATTCCCACAACCTCTGGGCACACTTTTACCTCTTCAGCTCATGTTCTTGGCATTTATTGCTTGTTTATTTATTTGTTTGTTTATTTATTCTTGCTTATATTTTCTTTAGTATTTGCACAGATTGTTGTCTTTTGCACAGTGCTTGTCTGCCCTGGGTGTAGTCTTTCAGTGACTCTACTATGGTTGTTGGATTTATTGAGTAAGCCTACAAGAAAACAAATCTCGGGGTTGTATAGGGTGACATACGTACTTCGATAATAAATTTACTTTGAACTTCGAACATGCCCTCTTTTCATTGCAACCATCAAGGAAGAGGTACAGGCTCACTTTCAATGATGCAGTAACAATTTATTTCCCTCCACCATCAGGTTTCTGTAAGGTCCATGAGCAATACCTCATCATCCCTTTCTTTTGCACTATTTACTTATTTCATAAGTTATTGCAATTTAATGTCTTTGCCCAGTACTGCTGCCACAAAAGTGCAAATTTTGCATCATATAAAGCAGTGCTAATAAACCTGAGGAACACACACAAAATGCTGGAGGAACTCAGCAGGTCAGGCAGCATCTATGGGGGGCGGGGGGGAGATAATATACAGTCCACGTTTCACCCCAATACTCTTCATCAGGACAATCTCTCCCTATAACTCAGGACCTTGAGTCCAGCTTAATGCTGACTTCTTCATATGCCCCTTTTGATTGAGACATTTAACGTTGTGCTCCAATGCATCTTCTGATCTTAAAATAAACAAGGAGAATTATTGTCCAGGTCCTGGCTAATAATTATAACTGAATTAGTATCACTGATTATCTAAGCTTCATAGTATCATCTTGAAACTTTGATAGTGGAATTAGTTATCATCATTCCTACACTGCTATTATTGGATACTTCTCAGTTACTTATTGATTGAAAGCTATTTTGGAAAGAAGGTGAAAGGTAGCAGATAAATGCAAGCCTTTCTCTCCATGTTTCCACCAACAGTCTTGTTTCCTTCACACTGCTTAAAGTCATATAGCAAGCCCTTCAATCTGCTATGACTATCAACTAAAAAGGAAAAAAAAAACAGCTAAAGGCATTGTTTACATCAGATCAAATCCGCAAGGACTGTGCTGAGGGCAGCCTGCAAGTGTCGCCATGCTTCCAGTGCCAAAAGAGCATACCCACATCTTACTAACCCTAACCCATACGTCTTTGGGATGTGAGAGGAAACTAGAGCACCCTCAGGAAACCCATGCAGCGTTCAGAAGAATGTACAAATTCGTTACACACAATAGCAGGAATTACACCCGCCTCAGTGATTCTCAGTGCTATAAAGCGACTGTGCTAACCACTACATTACTGTGATGCTACTAACCATCTTTCCGATTCCAATTTACCAGCACTTGGTCCAGATGAAGCTCTCCTTCACATCACATTTGCCTCCTATTCTTCTGACTGCTGACTCTGATGTTATTTACTCCCCGGGTGCTACTATCATTTATCACTGCACGCGGCCAACACTCCACTCCCACTCACTGACTCTAAGAGCATGGAACAGCGGAGCACAGTACGGCCCATTTGGCAGGAAAAAGAACAGACTCAACCAATTGGTACTTTCTCATCTATCTCATTCCTTTAGTGGTCCATTATTTTTAAAATTCAAATATCTGCCTTTAAAAATTAATACAAATTAGAATGTGTCAGGTCAAATTTATCATCAAAGTACATATATGTCACTATATACTACATTGAGATTCATATTCTTGCTGGTATTCACGGGAAAATAAATAATTCAATCAAATTCTTAAGCAACCAATGTGCAAGAGAAGACGCTGTCAAATATAAATATACAGTAAATACAAATAAATGCCTTATATATATTTTCTCTGATATCTCCAGAAGGGTTCAAGTTGACTGGACGGTGACAGTGACTGAAGTTACCATGCAATGCAACAGAGGTGTTCAGAAGAGGATCTCTGAATGCACAACATGTCAAACCTTGAAGAGGATGGGTTACAGCAGCAGATGACCACAAATATACACTTAGTGGCATTTTGTTAGGTACAGGAGGTATATATAATATTTGAGAACATAATGTTTCTTCTGACTGCTGGCTCAGATGTTATTTGCTACCCAGGCTCTGTTATTAAGTTGTAGAATCAGGTCAGAGTTGACGTGAGTGGAGAGAAGTTACCCAGGCCAGTTCATGAGCTTCCATTGATTCTATAATTGAGTATATCCACAAGAAAATGAATCTCAGAGTTGTGTATGGTGACATATATGTACTTCGATAATAAATTTACTTTGAGCTTTAAGCACAATGGCTGTAGGGTAATTTCGTTTCTTGAACCTGGTGGTTTGGGGACCTAAGGCTTCTGTACCTCCTGCCTGATGCTAGTAGCGAGAAGACAGGGTGACCTGGATAGCAGGGGTACTAGATAATGGATGCTCCTTTCTTGTGACAGCACTCCATGTAAATATGCTCAATGGTGGAAAGGGCTTTGCCTGTGATGGACTGGGCTGCATCCATCAGATTCAATAGACCTTTCCGTTCCTGAACACTGGTGTGGCCATGATGCAACAGTTTGGATACTCTCTACTCTTCATCTGTAGAGGTTTGTCAAAGTTTCAGACGACATGCAGAAATTATGCAAGCTTCTAAGAAAGTAGAAACACTGTTGTTCCTTCTTTGTGATGGCACTTAGGTGCTGATCCCAGGACAGATCTGTGCCTTTCTCTCCATCTTTCCATATGTCTGATTCCTGCAAATAATTGGACTTTCTCCCCCACAGTGTAATGCCTTTATAATGTCCTTTCGTTGCCATTGAACAAAATGCTGCCAAGTTAATCTGCTGACTTCAAAATTTAACCTATTTTATTTTAGATTGATCTTTCAGCATAAAGAATGGTGCACACTGTTTCCTTGACCCCACCATATCTTGGTCAGCATCTCTTCCTCTCTCTTTGTTAACTTCTCAAGATTACAGAACTTATAGAACAAGAAAAGTGCAACAGGGGTTTAATCCCCCCCCCTGAGAAACACAAATATACACCCACATGCAGCCTTTCAATGTTAAATATATTATGCTGCGTAATCTTCACCTGAATGAGGTTTTTGAAACTTTGGCTTTTCTTTAGATTATTTTTAAACTATCTAAAAGAAAAGGAAAATGGCAGTAATGCGGCTTCATAGAGTTACAATCCAAATTGTCACAGCATTATAGGAGCATTAATATTAAAGGCAAGTCTTTCTGGGGAGACCAAGATTCAAATAAAGCCTTAACCAAAATATTTAATGCTCAAAAAGCATTTCAATGTATGTAAAAGTTATTGTAAAGAAGTATTTTATACAACTTCTTGAATTCTAAAAAAGCTTTATTTTAGACCTAAATATCAGTTATTGGATCAAAAATCTTAAATGATGCCTTTCTCCGGATGTATTTTCATTGCTTTATGGGAAAATGATAACACAGTGTTACTCTCTAGGCTGGTTACACATTCTGAGTTTATGTACAATTTACAAGGTGTTTCATTTTAAATGTTGATATTAATATTTAGAAGAGAAGAAAGTGCTCATCGGGCTCGTATGGAAACTGGGCTCGTATGGAAACTTGGCTTGTTGCCAGCCCCGCTAACGGTCACGGACTCAGTGATGAGAAGGTACCTTTCATAAACAATAGGGGTCTAGGGTCAATATGATTTGGGCTCAACCAAACAGGAATGTCATGATGTTCCAATCAAAGAAACTTTGATTTGAACAAATGCTGCATAAGTACTGCCTATACGCAATTGTCAGTCGACAAGAAATAACAAGTCATACACTGCATAAAATTATAAGGAAAGTATATTTACACATTTCAGCTTTATCGAACAGTTGGTAGGAAAAAGAAAAAAAGGAAAATAAATAAAAAGGCCCATTACAGTTAAAATCAGTCTAACTGCGCACATCACCAGAGCTCATGTTGAAGTTGTTTTTTTCCCTCACACGCTGGACCCACGGTCTGCATGAAAGACCATATTCTGAACTTTGCTCGAATTCCAGCTCGAACCAACGGACTCTTTCTCTGAAGTATCAGCCCTTCCTCCTAGGAACCATTCATCTGCACAAAGAACCTTGTGCAATGGGGATGCTTCTTCCTTTGGCATCCTCAGCCATCTTCCCGTCTGTCCTCTCTGCAGCTCCCAACAAAAGGACCGTGAAGCCCACCAGTGTCCATCACAAATCCCTCTCCACCGAGCTTTCCCTAGAACATTCTCCCAATTCTACCATCCTGACTGGTTGACACAACATTCCTAAGTTGAACATCATAGCCCCTTATCTTTAACCAAAGGCCCAAACATGCTAAAAGCAGAATGCACTGCTTTTATGGAACTGCAAAAATGAAATACCTACAGCACAGTGGTACAAATCTTAACCAGGGCACATGTCACAAGTTGGGTGATAAAAAGGAGTAAGGTTTAGCCAATCAAAAATGAATAGTCAGAATTGTATCAACAACCAATCACACCTCGTGTAATTCCACTTTGCCACAACAACAAAGTTACATGGAAGTCTGTGATGTAACCATGTCATTATATCCAGGAATCCATTTTTTGTTGGATAGTGCAGAGGGCCCAGTCGCAAAGCAAAGGCACTCTGACGAGACTGTTTGGATGCACAAGGCTTCAGACACCCCAGTCCTCTGCCAGGGAGGCCTGAATTGCAAGGAAGATCCCATTCACTTGCACCAGCCCTGCCGAAAGGGTTGTGCACCAATAAATATGTAAGTTATTTTATTTCATTCTGGTGTTTGTAATTGTTTATTAATATTTCAATGTTTGTAATTATATTTTTGAACGATTTAAATTGCTTTTAATATTCCCTTCACTATCGGAATCACAGGTATAGATTGTGCTGATAGTTAGTCAGGAATTGTGTGCATTAGTAAGGTCTGGACTACCACCTCTATCTGTTTCATTCCTGCACTCTCCACTACATCCAGAGTCACTTCCTAGAAATACTGAACCAAGGATGCACTTCATACCTGGCCCTTTAGCTTTAAACCAGTTGGCACGTCAGGTATGGTTCCATTCAGTTCAGTGAGTTAGCAGTTTTTAAAAATAAAATGGTAAATTAAGATGATTGTTTGACAAGGTAAGAGGAATAAATTTAGATTAGATTGTGAGGACACGCAGTTCTCTTTATTGTCATTGTAATGCATGCATGAAGAAATGATACACTGTTTCTCTAGAATGATATCATGGAAACACATGACAAACCAACTGAAAAACTGACAAAAACCACATAATTATAACATATATAGTTACAACAGTGCAAAACAATACAGTAATTTGATAAGAACAGACCATGGACACGGTAAAAATCTCAAAGTCTCTCGAAGGTCCCATCATCTCACGCAGACGGTGAACCTCCGGCGCCGCAAGCTTGCCGATGCATCATCCTGGAAGCACCTGACTACAGTCCAACTCCGAGTCCATCCGAAATCCCCCAGCCTCCGACTAGCTCCCCAACACCAATGCACCGAGCACCATCTCTGCCGAGCGCTTCGACCCCGGCAACAGGCAATAGGCAAAGCCGAGGATTTGGGGCCTTCCCCTCCGGAGATTCTCGATTGCCCAGTGGCAGCGGCAGTGAAGCAGGCATTTCAGAAGTTTCTCCAGGTGTTCCTCTGTGCTGCTTATGGCTGTCTCCATCAAATCAGGATTGTGTATGGCCCCTAGTTAACACATACGATATCATTCATAACGGC
Source organism: Mobula birostris (assembly GCF_030028105.1). Lineage (NCBI taxonomy): Eukaryota > Metazoa > Chordata > Chondrichthyes > Myliobatiformes > Myliobatidae > Mobula > Mobula birostris. The sequence goes on along the minus strand of NC_092392.1, from coordinate 22,466,147 downwards.
TGCGCGCGTCGCCATCTTCTCCTCCCTCCTCCTCATTTACAAATGGTGGAAGTATTTTGAAATAATATTTTAAGTAGCTTTTAATTTGTTTAATTACATTCAGATTCATTCATTTATAACATGTACATTGAAAAATACAAATAAATACATTATTTGCGTTAACAACCAACACAACCTAAAAATGTGCAGGGAGCAGCCCATAAGTGGTGCCACACATTCCGGCACCAGTGTAGCATGCCCACAATGTTCTGCTGAAGTACATAACAGCAACAGCAAAGCAAGCCCATTTCCTCCCTCCCACCCACCAACTCATAGACACAGGCAGTCCTCCAACCCCAAGACAGGCCACCTCTGGGCTTTCAGCTGCCAATAGACTTGTGGCCTCACAGGCACCGAGCCTCTAACTTCCCCCAGTATGCCCGCAGACCCAAGGGCCTCAGCTATCCGGCCTCAACTTACAGACTTCCAATCGACCTTCAGGCTTTGCTATTGACGCCACGCTTCACCGATGACAGCACATTTTTGTGCGTATTTGTGATACTAAATGTTCTTGATCATCAGAGGTATTTCGATATACTGGTACACCACAAGTGAACTGTGGGCCATCAGGACGTTTGGGAGACTGTGGACTGCTCGAGGCATAGTCATCACTGGTAGACCACTTTGCCATGTAGAGCGGTCAGGGATGTAAAATCTCCATGATGCTGAACACTGCAGAGCCACAAGAGGGGATAAAGCCATTGAGATTCCATGGGAGGTGAATACAAAGTCCGTCCTAGGTCCACAACAATCCAGCCCAACCAAATAACCTTAATAAACATCTGACAGCTTAAACATTCAGGATATGACACCTGCGGCCCAGTTGCAAATTGGAGCCTTCCTGGACTTGCTAAACACCTCTCAGATGTGGAGGTGGTGAATGACGGGACAGTCAGCGGCCTTTTGCCCCCACTCCACCCACTTTCCTCAAATGTGAGTGCTCAGCAAATCTGCACAGTAAGTGGAGCTTAGGACATTCTGACCCGAGGATTATTTTCTCCTCATGTATTAAATGGAAAATACACCCTCAATTAGAAATCCTTCCTGAAGAGACATTAAATATCCTTTCCAATTTATTAGAAGTAATTTGGAATGTCAGTATTACTTTCCTGTATCTTTCTGTATTGAGTTGTTTTGTGTACAAGAAACTATACTTCTACACTCTGAACCTGGAACAAAGGAGTCCTCTCTTCTCCCTCAGAAGATGATAGGTGAAGCCAGATGGGTGGGAGAGGGCAATAAGTTAAGAAGCTGGGAGGTTATAGGAGGAAAAGACTGGAGAAGAAGAAACTGATAGGAGAGGAGAGTGGACATGGGAGAAAGGGAAGGAGGAGGGGCACCAGGGGGAGGTGATAAACAGGTGAGGAGAAGAGGTAAGAGGCCAGAATGTGGAAATGAAGAGGGAAAAGATACTATCAGAAGTTAGAGATATTGATGTTCATGCCATCTAGGTGGAATATGAGGTGTTGCTTCTCCAACCAGAGAATGGCCTCATCATGGCAGAAGAGGAGGCAATGGACCAGCATGTCAGAATGGGAACGGGGATAGGTATTAAAATGGTTGGCCACTGGGAAATCCCACTTTTTGCGGAAGGAACGGAGGTGCTCAACAAACTTAGTTGGGTTTCACCATTGTAGGGAAGGCCACATGGTAGAGTATATGGACCTCACAGGTGAGGTGTTGCCTCACCTAGAATGATTGGAGACCTGAATGGAGGTGAGTGAATGGGTAGGTGTAGCACTCTGCCACTTGCAGAGATAAGTGCCAGGCAAGAGATATGTGTGGAGGGATGAATTGACATAAGAATCACAGAGGAAGTGGTCCTTGCAGAAAGTAGAGAGTGGAGGAGAGGTTAAGATGTATTTGGTGGTAAGGTGGACTATATCATAAAAATATTTTTTTTTAAATCTAAAAGCACAGCCTGAAGTTCAACTATTCTACATAGTGTTAGTATAGACAAAGAAAGTTAGCAAAATGAAACCCATCCTCATTGAACATTCGCACTGGAATACTGCACTGTCACACTTCATTCTGCATTCTGTTATTGTTTTTCCCTTGTACTACCTCAATGCATTGTTGTAATGAATTGGCCTGTGAGAATGGCATACAAGACTAATTTTTCACTGTACTCCAGTAAATGTGGCAAAAATAAACCTATTTACCAATTTACTGAGCAGTTATCTATTGCATGCAAGAGTTATTTACTTCTCCAGATGGGCTTTTTCTCCTAATACAAAATATCTGATGATGGGTCTTCAACCTTAAATTTTCACTGTTTCTTTGCATAGATGCTCCCTGACCTGCTGAATGTTTGCAGCCTTTTCCATTTTCCTTTACTCTAAGCTAGTGTTTAGGGTCTGAGATGCGCTGGCTGGATAGATGGTGGAAGATTCTGTTGTGATATTCATAAGAGAATTACAGAAATAAAGGAGTCAACATTTTAGGTCAAATAGTGCATCTTTAACATGAAACGTTTCAAGTTTCTCTTCTTACAGATGCTGTCTGTGTGGCTGAGTGCTTCCAATGTTTTCTGCATGACTTTAGATGTGGTGTTGGTGTTGGTATTGGTATATTATTGTCACATGCACTCTCATATAGATGAAAGCTTTCATTTGCATACCATCCTGACCGATCATTCCACATATCAGTGCATTGAGGTATAAAAATGAAAACCGATACAGAATATGGTGTTGCAGTTACAGAGAAAGAGCAGAGCAGATCGACAATTGTAAGGTGCAAAGGCAATGACAAGTTAGATAGGGAGATCCTGAGTTCAAATGTTTATCATTTATCATACGAGATGTCTGATCAAGAATCTGATATCATTAAAAAAAGAAACTATCCCTGCATCTGCAATTTATTTTTGATCTTCATTGGCCTGTTTCTAAGCTGTTCACTCCTGATGAAAGTGAAGAGACAGAGTAGCACATACAAAATGCTGGAAGAACTCAGCAGGTCAGGCAGCAACCGTTTTGTGTGTGTCACTATGGATTTCCAGCATCTGCAGGATCTCTTGTAGTAATTAAAAAGTAGGCACTTTATTAAACTAAATAGAGTACATTTCCTTTTTCATTGTAATTTTGTTGGAAAATATTCGTATGAAAATATCTGTGTAAAAAAACTTGTAAAGGATCCGCAGGCTCTTATTAAACTGACCAAGCCTGATTCCATACCTGATGCTGCAGGAATACAAGAAACTGCGAAGAGTTGTGGAGTAGCCCAATGCTTCATGTGTTACATACATCCCTCCCCACCATCGGTACCACCTACAAGAGGCATTTCCTCAAGAAGACAACATGTATCATCAAATCCCCTCACCATCTGGGCCATGCCATCTTCTCACAGCTATTATCAGGCAGGAGGTACAGAAGCCTGTAGTCCCTCACTATCAGGGTTATGTACAGTTACATCCCTTCAACCGTTCAGTAACTGAACCAATCTGCATGGCCTTAATCACTAGCTCCACATCGCAACATTATGACCTCTTCAGCCATTTTACCGCACAAAGCTTTTCTTTGGTTGTAATTGTATTCTTTCTTTTTAAAAAAATGAGTAAAATTTATGTTTAATGTGTTTCCCGGTGAACATTGTGTATCAGATGCTATGTACCTGTGAATCCAAGTAAGTTTTTCATTGCAGCTCTGCATACCGTACATTTACTGGCAGCTATGGCAATAAACTCAACTTTGAATTTGACTTAATTCAAGAACAAACTCGTAGTTATGCTGTAGAAGTTTTAAGTCTCAAGGGAATTAATTTGAAAATGGTTTTGGTTAACCAAGCAGATCAACAATTAGGGTTAAGTGTAAACAGAACATGGAGCATGTGGACAGAAGAATTTTGTGAACTCAAATTTATATTTAGTGAATCAAAGGAGAACAGCCGGGAGAGAATTGGAACAGTCAAAATCAAAATAAATTATTTATCAAAGAACAAATATGTCACCATATACACTATTCTGAGATTCATTTTCTTGCAGGCATTTGCAGAAAAATAAAGAAATACATGTGAATAAAACAGTGAACATTATAGAATATTTCTAATATACATATATATATAACATACTGTTTATACTGAGAACTAGAGTCTGCAGGTTGCAGAATCAGTTCAGAGTTGAAATGAGTAAAGTGATCCATGCCAATTCAGGATACAGATGGTTGCAGGGTAGTAACTATTCAGGAGCCTGGTGGTGCGGGTCCTAGTGCTCCTGAACCTCCTACCTGACGGCAGTAGTAAGAAGCGAGCATGGTCTGGATAGTTAGGGTCCTTGATGCCGGATGCTGCTTTCTTGTAGCAGCACTCATTATAAGTGTGCCCAGTGGTGGGGGGAGCTTTCTTTGCCAGTCATGACTGGGCTGTATCCACCAATCTCTGCAGACATTTCCATTCCTGGGAATTTGTGTCTCCATACCAGTTGGTGATGCAACCTGTCAGGACACTCTCCGCTGTGGATTGACAGAAGTTTGTCAAGGTTTTTAGGTGACTTGCCGAACCTATGCAAACTTCTAGAAAGCAGAGTTACTGTCGTGCCTTCTTCGTGATGGCACTTGTGTGCTGGTCCTGGGTCAGATCCTCTAATATGATAATGCCAAGGAATGTGAAGTTACTGGCTCTCTCCAACTCCAGTCTTCTCACTAGGACTGAGTCGTGGAACTGTAGCCTCTTCCTCCTGCAGCCGATTACGAAGTTTAAACATGAATGGTCATGTTTCATGTTAACAAAGGTATGATGAGTTTTACAGCAACAGATGCGTTCAGACCATAATTGGGGATTACCTTTGGGGTAATTTCAGGCAATTTTAGTGATGGTGATATTCAGTAAAAGAAACTACAGTTGAGAGTGTGTATGCAACAGATGATGCAATGTAACTCCCATATGACAATATGGGAGAAGGAGGAGAAGATGGCAGCGCGACGGTGATGTCTGTTATCTGTCAAGTAGGGGACCGTGCACAATTCTGATTTGATGGAGACAGACGTGAGAGCACGGAGGAACATCCGGAAAACTTCTGAAATGCCTGCTTCGTTGCCGCTGCTACTGTGTGGTAACTGGAATCTCCGGAGCAGAAGGCCCCAAAATCCTCGGCTTTGCGTGTTTCAGCGGCTGGGGAGAGGTCGAAGGAACTCAGCAGAGGATGGCGCTCGGGAGGCTGTATCGGAGAGGCTGGTTGGAAGCTCGAAATTTTCAGACGGTTGGACTCAGTGTCGGCTGTGATCGGCTGCTTCCAAGGCATCGGCAAGTTCACAGTGCCTGGAGGTTTATGGCAGGGAGCTTCTCCCTTTTGCCACCTGCTATCGGGGACTCGGGAGTCGATCGACTTGGGGACTTTTGAGACTTTATTTACCATCCCCATGGTTTGTTCTTCACCAAATTATGGTATTGCTTTGCACTGCTGTAACTATATGTTATAATTATGTGGTTCTGTCAGTGTTGGTCTTTGGTTTGTCCTGTTTTCCGTGATATCACTCCAGAGAAACATTGTATCATTTCTTAATGCATGTATGCATTTCTAAATGACAATAAAAAAAGGACTGAGTGTTCTCATAATCTAATATGCTTGTACTGTGGTTGTCACTGGACTAGTTCCTAAAGGTACAAGTTTAAATTCCACCATGGCAATTTGAAAATTCAAAGTAATTAAATAAATCTGAATTGAAAAGATGAACATTCATAATCCACGGCATGTTTTCTTCTCAATACACACAAAATACAGGAAGAACTCAGCAGGTCAGGCAGCATCTGTGGAAATTAATTAATAGTCAATGTTTGGGACTGAGACCCTTCTTCAGGCTTGCGTTTCATTTCTTCCATCAGACAGGAGTTACAGTTAATACTTTATAACCATCAGGCTTTTGAACCAGCATGAATAACTTCAATCACCACGACTCTGAACTGATTCCATGACCTACAGATTCAATTTCAAGGACTCAACAACTCATGTTCTCAATATTATTTTGTCTTTGCACAATTTGTCTTCTGTTACACATTGGTCGTTTGTTAGTCTTTGTTAAAGCATTGTTTTCCCATAAATTCTATTTCTTTATTTTCCCATAAATGCCTGTAAGAAATCAAATCTCAAGATAGTATAAGTAATAAATTTACTTTGAACTTTGAGCATAGAGCTACCAGATTATGGTAAAATACATCTGATTTTGTAATGCTCTTCCATCACTCACAGTCCATCCTTATCTGGTCAAGCCCAAATGGGACTCAATATCACTGAGTCTTTCTGCCTCCTCAGTCAGACTGAACAATAAAATACTGCCATTGCCTCGTGACATTTACATCCTGAGAACAAAGTACAAAGCAGAACCACTATGTAAAGGACAAAAACTGGGAAATGGTGCTCCTATACTTTACAAAATATTAATGTCTTTTCCTTTTACAGATTACAGATGAACCACAAACACTATTCCTTTTTCTGAATTATTTACTTATAATTGTAATTTATAGTAATTTTATATCTTTGCACTGTACTGTTACTGCTAAACAACAATTTTATATCATACGTGGCAATGATAATAAAGCGGATTCTGATTTTGAGATACTACCTTGCACCCTTTTTTTTTAGCTATTCTCTGATAGAATTGGAACTGGAATGGGAATTGTTTTTTTATTATTACATGTACCAGGGTACGGTGAAAAGCTTGACTGACATACTGTTCATATGGATTACGTCATTACACTGTGCATTGAGGTAGTGCAAGCTAAAGCAAAAACAGAATGCAGAATTGAGTGCAACAGACAGTGCAGATAGACAATAAAGTGCAAGATCATAGTGAGATAGATTGTGAGGATAAGAGTTCATTTTGTCATACAAGAGGTTCATTCAAGTCTTATAACAGTGGGGTAAAAGTTGTCCTTGAGCCTGGTGGTACATGTTTTAAGGCTTTTGCATCTCTGCCCAATGGGAGGGAGGAGAAAACGGAATGTCCAAGGTGGACAGGGTCTTTCATTTTGCTGGCTGCTCTTCTGATGCAGCGATAAGTATAGATGGAGTACATAGAAGAAGATCTAATTCTTGGGTGTGCTGAGTTGTGTCCACACCTCTGCAGTTTCTTGTGGTCTTGGGCGAAACAGTTACACGCGATGCCGTCATGCACCCGGATAGATGCTTTCTAAGGTGCATCACAGTGCATATAAAAAGTATGCACCCTTCTTTTATTCTTTTACAAAACTGAATCATGGTGTGTTGAATTTGGCTTTTTGACACTGATCAACAGAAAAGGATTCTTTCATGTCAAAGTGATCTAAATTAATTTAAGTGATTAAAATTGATTATATAAGTATTCACTCCCTTTAATATGACACACCAAATCATTACCAGTGCATCCAGCTGGTTACAGAAGTCACATAATTAGGTAAATTGAGATCACATGTGTGCAGTCAAGGTGTTTCAATTGATTGTAGTAAAAATACACCTCTATCTGAAAGGTCCAACTGCTGGTGAGCCAGTATCCTGGCAAAAAATACACCATGAAGACAAAAGAACACTCCAAGCAACTCCACAAAAAGGTTATTGAAAAGCACAAGTCAGGAGATTGATACAAGAAAATTTTCAAGTCACTGAATGTGCCATGGAGTACAGTTAAGTCAAACATCAAGAAATGGAAAGAATATGACACAGCTGTAAATCTGTCTAGAGAAGGCTGTCCTCAAAAACTGAGTGTCTGTGCAAGAAGGGGACTAGTGAGGGAGGCCACCAAGAGACCTATGACAAATCTGCTGGAGTTACAAGCTACAATGGCTGAGATGGGAGAAACTGCACAGGCAATTACTGTTGCCTCGGTGCTTCACCAGTCACAGCTTTATGGGAGGGTGGCAAAGAGAAAGCCACTGTTGAAAAAAATTCAGATGAACTCTCGGCTAGAGTTTGCCAGAAGGCATGTGGGAGACTCTGAAGTCAGCTGGAAGAAGGTTCTATGGTTTAATGTAACTAAAATTAAGCTTTCTGACTAGATTAAATGCCACGTTTGGCATAAGCAAAACACTGCACATCAGAACCACACCATAACACCAGGAAATCTGCAGATGCTGGAAATTCAAGCAACACACACAAAATGCTGGTGGGACGCAGCAGGCCAGGCAGCATCTATTGGAAGAGGTACAGTCGGCGTTTCAGGCCGAGACCTTTCGTCAGGACTAACTGAAAGAAGAGATAGTAAGAGATTTGAAATTGGAGGGGGAGGGGGAGACCTGAAATGCTAGGAGAAGACAGAAGGGGGAGGGACGGAGCTAACAGCTGGAAAGTTGATTGGCAAAAGGGATACATAACTGGAGAAGGGAGAAGATCATGGGACGGGAAGCCTAGGGAGAAGGAAAGGGCGAGGGGAGCCCAGAGGAAGATGGAGAGCAGGCAAGGAGTTATAGTGAGAGGGACAGAGGGAGAAAAAAGTGAGAGAGAAAAAAAGGGGAAAAAATTAAAAATATATAATAAATAAAGGATGGGGTAAGAAGGGGAGGAAGGGCATTAACAAAAGTTAGAGAAGTCAATGTTCATGCCATCAAGTTGGAGACTACCCAGACGGAATATAAGGTGTTGTTCCTCCAACCTGAGTGTGGCTTCATCTTGACAGCAGAGGAGGCTGTGGATAGACATATCAGAATGGGAATGGGATGTGGAATTAAAATGTGTGGCCACTGGGAGATCCTGCTTTCTCTGGCAGACAGAGCATAGGTATTCAGCGAAACAGTCTCCCAGCCTGCGTCGGGTCTTGCCAATATATAGAAGGTCGCACCGGGAGCAGCGGAAGCAGTATATCACCCCAGTCGACTCAAAGGTGAAGTGTCGCCTCACCTAGAAAGACTGTCTGAGGCCCTGAATGGTGGTGAGAGAGGATGTGTAAGGGCATGTGTCGCACTTGTTCTGCTTACGAGGATAAGTGCCGGGACAGAAATAGGTGAGAAGGGATGGGGGGGGAGGAATAGACAAGGAAGTCGTGTAGGGAGCGATCCCTGCGGAAAGCAGAAAGAGGGGGGCAGGGAAAGATGTGCTTGGTGATGGGATCCCATTGGAGGTGGCAGAAGTTAGGGAGAATAATATGTTGGACCCGGAGGCTGGTGGGGTGGTAGGTGAGGACCAGGGGAACCCTATCTCTAGTGGGGTGGTGGGAGGATGGGGTGAGAGCAAATGTGCATGAAATAGGAAAGATGCGTTTGAGAGCAGAGTTGATGGTGGAGGAAGAGAAGCCCCTTTCTTTAAAAAAGGAAGCCATCTCCTTTGTTCTGGAATGAAAAGCCTCATCCTGAGAGCAGATGCAGTGGAGACGGAGGAATTGTGAGAAGGTGATGGCAGTTTTGCAATAGACAGTGTGGGAAGGGGAATAGTCCAGGTAGCTGTGAGAGTCCGTAGGCTTATAGCAGACATCAGTAGATAAGCTGCCTCCAGAGATAGAAACAGAAAGATCAAGAAAGGGGAGGGAGGTGTTGGAAATGGACCAGGTAAACTTGAGGGCTGGGTGAAAGTTGGAGGCAAAGTTAATTAAGTCAATGAGCTCAGCATGCATGCAGGAAACAGCGCCAATGCAGTCGTCGATGTAGCAAAGGAAAAGTGGGAGACAGATTCCAGTATAGGCTTGGAACATGGATTGTTCCACAAAGCCAACAAAAAGGCAGGCATAGCTAGGACCCATGCGGGTGCCCATAGCTACACCTTTACTTTGAAGGAAGTGGGAGGAGCCAAAGGAGAAATTATTAAGAGTAAGGACAAATTCCGCTAGACGGAGGAGAGTGGTGGTAGAGAGGAACTGGTTAGGTCTGGAATACAAAAAGAAGTGGAGAGCTTTGAGACCTTCCTGGTGAGGGATCAAAGTATAGAGGGACTGGACATCCATGGTGAAAATAAAGCAGTGGGTGCCAAGGAACTTAAAATTATTGAAAAAATTCAGAGCGTGAGAACCACACCATCCCTACTGTGAAGCATGGTGGTGGTTGCATCATGCTGTGGGGATGCTTCACTGCAGCAGGCCCTGGAAGGCTTGTGAAGGTAGAAGGTAAAATGAATGCAGCAAAATACAGGGAAATCCTGAAGGAAACCTGATGCAGTCTGCAAGAGAACTGCAACTTGGGAGAAGATTTGTCTTCAAGCAAGGCAATGACCCCAAGCGTAAAGCCAAAGCTACACAAAAATGGCTTAAAAACAACAAAGTTAATGTCTTGGAGTGGCCAAGTCAGAGTCCAGACCTCAATCTGATTGAGAATTTGTAGCTGGACTTGAAAAGGGCTGTTCACTCCCCATATCCATGTAATATGACAGAGCTTGAGCAGTTTTGTAAAGAAGAATGGGGAAAAATTGCAGTGTCCAGATGTGCAAAGCTAACAGAGACCTATCTACACAGACTCAAGGCTGTCATTGCTGCCAAAGGGGAATCTACTAAATACTGACTTGAAGTGGGTGAAAACTTATGGAGCCAATTGTTCTGTGTTTAATAATTGTAATAAATTTAGACCAATTTGGGGAAGTTTGTTTTCACTTTGACACAAAAGAGTCTTTTCTGTTGATCAGTGTCAAAAAAGCCAAATTAAATGCACTGTGATTCAATGTTGTAAAACAATAAAACATGAAAACTTCTGGCGGGGGGGGAGGTGGGTGAATACTTCTCATCGGCACTATAGATTGGTTCTGCGGACATTAGCCTACTTGCTTTAAAAACCGTGGTTAATTTCTCATGTTCCCATTGCTTAGTGTTTGTGAAGCCCAATGTAGGTACAGATCAGAAAGTATCTTAGCTCCATAGCAATAGAGAAGATACAAAAAACATTGTGCTGAATTCTGTTGATCCTGACCTGATAATAAGCACATCGAAGAAAATCTTTTAAAAGATTCAAATTACATTTATTGTTAAAGAACGTATAAATTATACAATTTTGAGATTTGTTTGCTTATGGGCCGTCGCCAAGCAAGGAACATGAAAGAAACCAGATCAAAGAAAAGATAAGACCAACCTTCAATGTGCTCAGAGAAAGAGGGAAAAAAACAAAACAAATCATGCAAACAATAAGAAGTGAGCAACAACAACAGCATTCCGAACCAATTCAATCCTTAGATCCGAATCCTCGGATCAGCCCGGGGTAGGCCCAAATCCTCAGTATTCATTTTGTCATATTCGTGGGGCAAATCGCCACAAAGTTCGCAGACATGAAACACAGCAGCTGGGGGTGGTCTCAGTTAAGTATGATAATAATTCCCATTCAGCCAGGACTACAGCTTGCATTCGGACATACAATTATGGAGTCAGAGAGTGATAATACGGCACTACAGCACTGAAACAGACATTTCAGCCCATCTAGTCCATGCTGAACTTTATTCTTCCTAGTCCCACACATTGACTCACACCTAGACCATAGCTCTCCTAACCACGTAGCTATCCAAACTTCTCTTCAATGTTGCAATTGAATCTGCAACCACCACTGATAGTTCGTTCCACACTTGCATCATCTTTTGGTGAAGAATTTCCCCGACAGGTTCCCTTTAAATATTTCTCCTTTCACCCTTAACCTATGACCTCGAGTTCCAGTCTCACCCACCTTCAGTGGAAAAGGCCTGCTTGATTTTACCCTATCTATGCTCTTCATAATTTTGTATACCTCTATCAAATCTCCCCTTATACTTCTACATTCCAGGGTAAAAAGTCCTAACCTTTCCCTATTACGCAGGTCCTCAAGTCCTGACAACACCCTTGTAACTTTTCTCTGTACTCTTTCAATCTTATTCATAATTATATTATGCTTGTTACAAAGGAGTAAGTTAAAGGTGAAGAGAACAAAATAAATATCAACCTGTAATTATTTAAAATTAGCATCATTCCTGCGCTGTACCTAATGAACAATAAAAGCTCTTATTTTCTTGGAGTGTAGGGTAACAAACATGTTATTGTAACCAGCCTCCACAAATCACAAGGTGCAGTAAGTTTTTCTTTCTCCTGAGAAATGTTCTGTTTAATGATTACTGCATCGTGGAATGCTGTGAAACAGCTTTTGGCTGCTGAGTGAAAATAATCAGCTTACGGGAATGGCAAGGTCTTCCCACAGTCACAGAGTAAGCTCAGCATGCGGCACACCCATGTATCCTGCCCATCAGCTCAGAACACACAAGGTCCAGAACTGATGACAGGCTAGCCAAAAGCAGCAACAACTGCTTTGGTTTATGCAGCCATCCTTAGTATGCTTCACAGTGAGATTTCAAGGACAGAATCCCTTTGGCTATGTTGGCTTTATCCTTGACCTTTTCAGGGGCATGGCTGTCTTAAGCCGATCTTTCAAGATGTTTACTTTATAATTTAATGAACAAATGGGAGATTTGTTCAGAAAAGCTGCAATGGACCTTCACTGATTCAAGATGAGAGTTTATCTATCACGTAGAGATCGAAACAAACAGCCAAGTGTGTCATTTGTGTTAGCAACCAACATACCCAAGGCATTCCACACGTTGCCTCACACTCTGGCACCAACACAGCATGGCCGCAATACTCAGTAGAACAACAGAGAGCACAACAAAGCAGAACGAGAACTGCATATCAGGCTCTGTTCCTCTTTTCCACCCAGCCACATACATACTCCAACCTCAGGACAAGCCATCTTAAGACTTCAGCCTCCAGCAGACTTGAACTCAGACCAACAGACATTGGGCCTTTGACTTCTATCGCGACTGCAGAGAATCGCTGCAGATTTGGGCTCCATCCCATGGGCCTCGACTTCCTGACTTCTGGAAGTCCAGAAAATGAAGGGTCTCATCACGAAATGTCAATCGCTTATTTCTCTCCATGGATGTTGTCTGACCCGTCAGTCTTAGCTTATGTATAGTTTTTCATAAATTCTAATGTATTTCTTTATTTTCCTGCAAGGAAATGAACCTCAGATAGTATATTGTAACATTGGGTCCCATGATAATAAATTCATTTTGAGCTCTATGTTCCTTCAGCACTTTTTGTGTGTTATGGTAGTGTTCGCCTTTGTCAGGTATAATTTCCTCACCTGTTTGGCGAGCTGCTGCAAATCCAGCTAAATAGCACAAACTACTGCTCCTGTGGAGCAGTAATGGGGTGCTTATCAAGCAGGCTGCTTTTCCTCACCATTGATTACAAAAATTACAAATTATTGTTGATACGAGGAAATCTGCAGATGCTGGAAATTCAAGCAACACACACAAAAACTGCTGGTGAACGCTGCAGGTCAGGCAGCATCTATAGGAAGAGGTACAGTCGACGTTTTGGGCCGAGACCTTTCGACAGGACTAACTGAAAGAAGAGATAATAAGAGATTTGGAAGTGGGAGGGGTAGGAGGAGATCCGAAATGATAGGAGAAGACAGGAGGGGGAGGGATGGAGCTAAGAGCTGGAAAGTTGATTGGCAAAAGGGATACGAGGCTGGAGAAGGGAGAGGATCATGGGATGGGTGGCCTAGGGAGAAAGAAAGGGGAGGGTAAATCCAGAGGATGGGCAAGGAGTGTAGTGAGAGGGACAGAGGGAGAAAGAAGAGAGGGAAAAAAGGGGGAAAGAAAAATCAAACACATAAATAAATAAATAAATAAATAAGGGATGGGGTGTGAAGGGGAGGTGGGGCAGTAACGGAAGTTAGAGAAGTCAATGTTCATGCCATCAGGTTGGAGGCTACCCAGACGGAATATAAGGTGTTGTTCCTCCAACCTGAGTGTGGCTTCATCTTTACAGTAGAGGAGGCCGTGGATAGACATGTCAGAATGGGAATGGGATGTGGAATTAAAATGTGTGGCCACTGGGAGATCCTGCTTTCTCTGGCGGACAAAGCATAGGTGTTCAGCGAGACGGTCTCCCAGCCGGCGTCGGGTCTCACCAATATATAGAAGGCCGCACCGGGAGCGGTGGACACAGTATAGGTGTCGCCTCACCTGGAAGGGCTGTCTGGGGCCCTGAATGGTGGTGAGGGAGGAAGTGTAAGGGCATGTGTTGCACTTGTTCCACTTACAAGGAAAAGTGCCAGGAGGGAAATTGGTGGGAAGGGATGGGGGGGGGACGAATGGACAAGGGAGTCGCCAAGGGAGCGATCCCTGCGGAAAGCAGAAAGAGAGGGGGAGGGAAAGATGTGCTTAGTGGTGGAATCCTGTTGGAGGTGGTGGAAGTTACGGAGAATAATATGTTGGACCCGGAGGCTGGTGGGGTGGTAGGTGAGGACAAGGGGAACCCTATTCCTAGTGGGGTGGCGGGAGGATGGGGGAGGATTATTGTTGATGTACTATAACAGTCCCAGCACAGCACCATAACCACTTGAGGTGCAGCAGGATCACTCAGGATAGTACTGAGAACCTCAAGGCCTTGCATGAGGAGCACACAATGTGGAGAAACAAACAGACCACCTGACATTCTACCCACAAAAATCTGCAGATTCCAGAAATCTGAAATAAAATCAGAAAATGCTAGGAACACTCAGCAGGCCAGACAGCATCTGAAACGTTAACGCTATTTCTTCTTCAGCATTCGCTACCTGATCTGAATTACAGGGAAAGGTGGAATGGGTTAAGATTTTATTTCCTGAAGCATAGGAGAATGAGCAGGGATTTGATAGAAGTATATAAAATTATGAGGTGTATAGGTAAGGTAAATACAAGTAGAGTGTTTTTGGGGGGTGGGATGAGAACTAGAGATCATAGATTAAGGGTGAAAGGTGAAATATTTAAAGGGAACCTAAGGAGAAACTTCTTCACTCAGTAGGAGGTGTGTGAGGGAAGAGCTACCAGTGCAAGTGGGGGATGTAGGTTTGATTACATAAGCACGTGGATGGGAGGTGTACAGAAGGATATGGTGCAGTTTTGGGTCAAAGGAGCTGGGCAGAATAGCAGTTCAACACAGACTAGATGGGCCAAAGATACTGCTTCTATGCTGTAGTATTGAGCACAGACTCTATGAGTGTTTCCAGTATTTCTGTTTTCAGATTTGGGAAAAATAAAAAATGCTGGAAAAATGGTAACTTTGGGAACATTTTGAGAGTGCAAAGATGGTTAGTGTCATCAGAAAACACAAAAGCTGTTTGAACTGAATATTGGTGAGTGTGGGATGTGGTCTGTACAAGACAGAACAAATGCCCATTTTCAATAACCTTTCTTGTTCCAAGTGATCACTGAGAGGGGGATGACGTGGCTGCCTGCTGATGAGTTTCCTATAGCACAATGGTTCAAGGAGATTGATCACCATTGACCTTCTCAAAAACAGTCAAGGATAGACTGTAACAGCAAAATGAAGTTAGGGAACACAACAGATAAAATGTGAAATAAATGCATCACTTTTTATTAATTTATGCAACCAGTGCATTGAGGTCAAGACTGAAATTTACTGTCCTTCCCAAATTGCCTTAAACTGTGCCCATTTCAACACACATTTATCTATATCTTAGTTCTGGAGTCACAGCAAATATTGTGGGCCACTTCCTCACCTGAATGTCATCAACAAACCAGATGGGCCTTATCAACAATCCCATCATGGCCCCACTGCAGCCACTGGCTTCTTATTCTATATTTGTTTAATTAATTCAGTTTTAAACTTACATCTATGCTGAAGGAATTTGAAATTTATATAATTTCTGGCCTCTAGATTAATAATCCAGTAATATCGCTACTGTGTACGGTTTGTTTCAATTGAATATGTTACCCCTAATTATTAACACTATTTTAGGAGTGAAATAAACCTCAGAATTTCTAGTAATTGAAAACCAACAAAATTCAGATGCTGGAAATCTGAGATTAAAAAATAGTTTAGTTTGTCTCAGATACTTTACATCAAAACATACAGTGAAATGCATTGTTTTGCATTAAATCAAATCATCGAAGATCGTGCTGGGCAGTCTGCAAATGTCTCCAAGCTTCTGGCACCAACATATCATGCCCACAACTTGCTAACCGTAAGTGTCTTTGGAATATGGGGAGAAGCCAGGACACCCGGAATAAACCATGTGGTCGTGGAGGGAACGTAGAAACTCCTTAAGAACAGCAGTGCGAATCAAACCTCAGTGATCACTGGCACTGTAAAGTGATTGTGCTAACTGCTTTGCTATCCTGCTGTGAAGGTATTGTTTGAATGTCATCCCCATCCACAGCCAAGCAACAGAAGTTTGCACCCTAGTCAATTCTTCCAAACAATCTTATTGACTAATAAAGTGTACCTCCAAAGAATTATATCATGCTACATCAAAGTTTAAAAAAAACATGCTGATGTTGGATATCTGAAATAAAAGTTCAAAAGTTCAAAGTAAATGTATCATCAAAGTATGTGTTATATATGTTACCTGAAATTCATTTTCTTATGGGGATTCACAGTATTCACAAATAAAGTTTGCTCCTCTGGTTCAACAGATGATATATTGGTAAGTTGTTCAGAGACTTCTTCAAACTGGCCTGGTTGAAATCCCCCACAATGATAAGGAAGGCATCAGGGTGCATGCTTCAGGACTGCTGATCACAGTGCTCAGCTTCTCCAGTGCCTGACTGAAGTTGCCCTGAGGTGGAATGTACACCACCTCAGCAGATAAAATGGATGACATTTGATTACTAGATATTCTAGGTCAGGTGAGCAGGACAAAGCCTAAACTGCCACATTTGTGCACCACGAGAGTTAATCATAAAGCATACCCTGTCTCCTCTGCCTTTAATAGATTCAGCTGTCCTGTCTTTGCAAAGAATTTTGAAGTTATTGAGCTGCTGTGCTGCATCTGAAATGTTGGCTATGAGGCCATGTTTCTGCGAAGCAAAGTACACAGCAGTCCCTGATATCCCTCTGATACTGCAATCCAGAGTCTGTACCAATACCAGCAGGATAGTCAGGGGTGGGGAGGTCTAAAGCCTTTATGTTTTAATCATACATGCAGACTGGCATGCAATCCCCACTTCTGTTTTGTTAGAGGAGGAATACACTCACAACCGGAGTCTGCCATCCAAGGCTCGTCTGACACCAACAATCATTCCACAGTCACATTTCCTTCCCCATTCCGAGGTTTGGTCTGAACAACAATTGAACTTCTTGGTGATGCCTGCATGCATTTATGCATGGAATTGCTGAGACATGATTGGCTGATTAGATACTTGCATTAACGAGCAGATGTACCTGATAAAGTGGCCACTGAGTGTATTTAACAATGTGTTCTAAAGGTAGGATGACCCAACCGTGGCTGACAAGAGAAATAAAAGCAAAAAAAGAGGGTTCCACAGGGGTGTGTGCTGGGACTACATCTTTTAACGTTATATGTCAATGATTTGAATGATGGAATTGAGGGGTTTGAAACCAAATCTGTGGATGATATGAAGATAGGTGGAGGGGCAGGTAGTTTTGAAGAAGCAGAAAGGCTACAGAAGGACTTAGATATATTAGAGAATGGGCAAAGTGGCAGATGGAATACAATGTTGGGAAGTGTATGATCATGTCCTTTGCTGGATGAAATAAAAGCATAGACTATTTTCTAACTGGAGCGAAAACTCAGAAAGTCAAAGGGACTTGGAAGTCCTCATGCAGGATTCCCTAAAGGTTAATTTGCAGGTTGGGTCGATGGTGAGGAAGGCAAATGGGATGTTAGTATTTGTTTCACGAGGACTAGAATATTAAAGCAAGGATGTAATGTTGAGGCTTTATAAAGCACTCGAGGCCTCACAGAGTATTATGAGCAGATTTAGTCTCCTTTTCTAAGAAAGGATGTGTTGACATTGAAAAGGTTTCAAAGGAGGTTCACGGAAATGATTGTGGGATTGAAAGGCTTATCATATGAGGAGCACTTGATCGCTCTGGGCCTGTACTTGCTAGAACTCAGAAGAATGAGGTGGGGGAATCTCATTGAAACCTAACCACCTTGATAGAGTGGTTGTAGAGTTAATGTTTTCTATGGTGGGTTGTCTAAGGCTAGAGGGCACAGCCTCAGAATGGAGGGCTATCTATTTAGAACAGAGAAGAAGAGAACTTTATGTAGTCAGGGAGTGGTGAATCTGTGGAATTCATTCACAGGTGGCTGTGGAGGCCAAGTTTTTGGGTATATTTAAGGCAGAGTTTGATAGATTTTTGATTAGACAAGGCATGAAGGGATATGGGGTGAATGCAAGAGATTGGGGCTAAGAGAGAAATGGATCAATCATGATGAAATGGTGGAACAGTCTCAATGGGCCAAATTTCCTAATTCTGCTCCTGTATATTTATGGTCTAATATCTCAGAACCTGTGGCATTAAGTGTGATGAAACAAATAAGGAGGGCTGGAATAATCGCAGTTAGATAAATAGTAAAAGCAAAGAAAAGGAAAAATGAGGCAGATGCAAAAATAACACAGGAAAGATCAGACATTCAGAGAAATGTCAAACAGGTGAGTTAGGATTAAAAGATTAATTCAAAAGTTCAAGACTATTCATATGTTAATATTGATGTCATACTGCTTACAGAGCCATCCACTAAAAGACTTGTTCTGAATAGATTGAGGTATTTCCTTTGAATTACTTGCAACATCTGATGTGTTTAATTTGTGAAAACAATTACTACATTGAGCTGGTCATATTAAGATATAAAATTAGATCAATGGAAATGCTATCGATTACTTCAGTCATACCGATAGAAGCTCCTTGCTTGGGTTTTACGCTTTGAATTCACTGTAGAGTTCTGTTTATATTGGTATCCTACTGGGGCTGGCTCCCCAATTCACAAATCCAACAAGGTCAGTGGCAAACAGAGTTTGAATTGGTTTCACTAGAAAAACTATTCAAACAAAAAGCACACAAAAGTAAGAACTGTCTCCAACCTCCTCACTCACGTCAGGTGTCTAGGACTTTTAATACTGTAATTTTGCAAGATCTGTATGTTGCTAGCAAAATCAGTGCTTACTTGCCTACATCCATTATCCTTGAGAAGGTGGTGAAGAGCCACTGTAAGGGTTACCACAATGACATTGGAGACAGAATTGAACATAGAACATAGAACATTAAACAGTACAGGCCCTTTGGCCAAAAAAGTTGTGCTGATTTTTCAACCTACTCCAAGATCAATCTAATCCTACCCTCCCACATAGCCCTTCATTTTTCTTTCATCCATTGACTGATTGGTTGTCCATTGCTTCTTATGATGATAGTTTCATGAATAAACCTGTGTGGAAGAGCTGTCTAAAGTAGGAAAAGCATTTCCACCCCATTGAACTCAGAAATCCAGGTTCAGTGGTCCAAGTTGCCATCACAACTAAGGTGTTCCTTAGTAGCAGTGGATGACCATGATTTCTTCTATGCCGCGTCTTTCCCTTCACTCTCCACGGAGCTTTGCAGAATCATCTTCTGGTCATGCTAACACAGGTATATCCCAGTATGAGGCCCACCGGCTACCTTCAACTGATTTAGCCTGTCTGTCAAAGCGATGTACTGGGGTGTGGCTGGTGTCTCATGCCAGCAGCTACTTGGAGCTGCAGGTGACAGCTGAGTGTCTAGTGGGGACTAAAGGGAAGTGAGCTGCCCTGGAATGGATACAACAAGCCTCTTCACCAGAAGTGCTAACCCTCTTTAGACACGCCTTCATCAATTAGACTTGAATAAATTTCATACTGTGTGGGTTTTCAGGCTCCTGTACATTCTCTGTGATGGCAGTAATGAGAAGAGAGGCATGTTCTGGATGGTGAGGCTCCTCAGTGATGATGACACTCAGCGATGGCTCTTTAACCACAGGGGTTAATTTCACTCAACTTCACTCGCCCCATCACTGAACTGTTCCCACAACCAATGGACTCACTTTAAAGGACACTTCATTTCATGCTTTCTATATTTAATATTTATTTATTACTAGCTCAAGCTGGTAAAACATGAGGTACGGGCATAGACAAGCACACTCATTTTTCAATTAATCGGAACTTTAGGACTATTCTAGTGGTGTCTAGTATTGTGGCTTTCTGAAGGTTTACATAAAAATTGCTGTGAAGGCCTAACAGTTTACTGCTATTGTTTAGTGTCTTTGGGATGATACCAGTGTAGATATGACTATTGGGACAATGTTCATATTCCATAATTTTCAGTTTCCTCTTTTCATTCAGCATATTTCTGGTGTTTTTCACTGATTGATTTCTGTATGTTTTGTGTGTTTGGAATGGCTATATCTATAAGTTGTTCTTGCTTGTTTATCCTGTAATATTACATCTGGATGGTTATTATGGATTATTCTATCTGTGATGATAGAACAGTTGTAATATAATTTGTAGGACTCTGACTCTAAAACAGGATCAAGGTTGTACTTGTAGTAAGGCATGGTGTCTTTTTATGAGTTTGTTTTTTTAAAACAGGATGTTAGTGAATGATGTTTGCCTCTTGATTTGCCTGCTGTAAGTAATCAGATTGAGTTAAACTGCTGCAGGATCCTGTAATGTGTTGATTGGTTTTCTAATCCAGGTAGTTTCCTGATAAATCTCCTCTGCACCCATTCTAAATCTTCTACATCCTTTCTATAATGAGGCAACCAACACTGAACACAATATTCCAAGTGTGGTCTAACCTGAGTTTCATAGAGCTGCATTATTACCATATTATTCTTGAACTCAGTCTCCTGACTAATGCAGGCCAACACACCATATGTCTTCTTAATCACTCCATCAACTTGCTCAACAACTTTGAATGATCTGTAGACATGATGATTTGTGAGCACATTGAATGACTAAAAAAGAAGACATGAACCAATCTTGTTGAACCTTAATAAACATGTCAAAAATATAAACAGAAAAATTCAAGCCTTTTCTCGTGATTTATCAAAGCACCAATCAGCTCTGCACTGTTGCAACATGAAAAGCTTTATACCTCCGGCTAGGAGATACTTCTGGCGTGTGCTGTGAAATTCTGCCTAGAAATTTTGACATAATTGTTATAATAATCTTATATCTTGCCTAATTCGTAGGACTGCTTCCTTCCTTCAAACCTCACGTCTAAAAAGAAATAAAATTATCACTAAGAAGGGATGACAACCTTGATAAAGGTTTTGTGTTGTTGAGTGGAAGATTAACTGATTGTGACACACCTACTGTATATCGTTGCATATTTGGTTCCAGTCAGGCAGTGCACATTGAAAAGTTCATTCACAGTGGCCAAGGGCAGACAAGCATGAAAAATGGCAAACGTCTTCCTGATCTGGGAGATCACCCTGTTTTCATAGCGCTGGAAACACCTGATGGGTCAGGCAGCATTTGTAGGAAGGGAATGGGAAAAGTCAAGGAAGAAGCAGAGAAAGGAAGGGACAGTGCAGAGAGACTAAAAGGACCTATCATGTCACTGCTTGTGGGACCTTCTTGTGTGTAGATTGGCACTCCACTGTGTTTCCTGCATAACAGCAGTGACTACACCTTAAAAGTACTCTGTGATATTCTGGTAGATGGTCTAGAAATGACAAGCTCTTTTACATTTTTCAAACACAAGAGCTGCTCGGATGCAGGAAATCCAAAGCAACAAACACAAGATACTGGAGGAACTCAGCAGGTCAGGCAGCATCAATGGGGAGAAATAAACAGATGACCTTTCGGGCTGAGACCCTTTATCAAGAACTCATTTTCTAAGTTCCTATCAGCCATGACCTTGTAGCTCATTGTAAAAGTGTAGTACCTATCTAAAATACCCGTGAATTTAGGTTTGACTGTGCAAGTATGTGCTCTGAGCACATTTACATGTGTAATTGTGTGTTCACATATGCATGTGATGGTGTGTGTGTGTGGGCACATGCACAAGGTATTTTGATGTGTGCATGGTTTGTATGTACAGTATGTATGTGCGTGCTGTTTGTGTGTGAGGGTGTGCTCATGGTGTTTATACATCTGGTGTGTGAGTACATGTTCACTTCTATATGCATGCATTTCAGTGTATAATAATTTGCCTCTGTATCCATACAGGCATGCTTATGTATGCGTTGGTGTTGTATACGAACTTGCACCATGCATTGTGCAAAAGTGAAAATAATTGAGCATACTCCTAGCCCTACTAACATTATAAGAATTTCTCTGCCCCAAGAGTTATATAAATTATAATATCCCATGTGAATCCTTTCATGAATTTTACAATGCATTAATTTTGCTGCAGTGAGACTATAAATTTTCAACCCAATGACCTTTCACTGGAAACTATATGGATGCAGAATACATTGGTTCTTACTTTAGCTCAAGACCGTGAGAGGAAAGTGATTCTCAGTTACCATGAAGAGATTTGGATGATTGACGCCGGGGTTGCATAATGGAATGGAATCTGAAGGTGTTCAATGGCTGTGTCAATGTTTTGAAATACATTATAAATGGTATTTTTTGTTTTGATAATACTGGTGTCAGTGCTGGAAGCAAAAACATTTCATTCACAATTGAGGAATGTACTTAGGACTTATTGTCAAATTCAGTGTCATCGGCCTTCATTAGTAGAGGGCAGACATAAGGGGGCAATATTGCATAATACTTTATCATGCACCTCAAAGTACCCTGAAAACTCATCCTTAATAGTGGACTCCAACACTGAAGTTAGGCTAACTGGCCTATAATCTCCTTTCTTCTACCACCCTCACTTCTTAAAGAATGAAGAGACATTTCCAATATTCCTGTCCTCCAGAACCATTCCAGAATCTAATGATTCTTAAAAGATCATTACTAGTGCTTCTACATTCTCAACAGCTACCTGTTTCAGAACCATGGATATAGTTCATCTGGTCTAGGTGAATTACCTAACTTCAGACCTTCCAGCTTCCCAAACACCTTCTCCTTATTGTCAGCAACAGCACTCACTTCTGCCCCCTGACACTCTCGTATTTCTGGCATACTCTGATATCTTCCAATACATAAATTCGAGATTCAGATTTATTTATCATGTGCATATTGAAACCTACAGTGAACTGCTTCATTTGTGTTAACAACCAACACACCCAAGGATATGCTGGGAGCAGTTTGCAATAAATGGACAAAAATAGCTCAAGATAAACCCAAAATATACTTAGACTTGAGAAATGTGTGTCATTTTGGAAGATTCTGCGAACATTTTCTGTTGGAGAAGGGAATAGCACTTGAACAGGTACATGGAAAGGTGGGAGTTGGAGAGATAAGAGATAATCACAGGAAACTGGGACTAGTTGGTTGAGCAGCATGCACTTGTTAGACTGAAGGGCCTTTATCCCTATTGCTTTATACCCTTGTGACTCTCTAAGAGCTGACTATGAAGAAGCCTTGTTAATTTCACCATCCCGAATCTTACACTCTTTTCCACACGACAAGTATTTGACCATCAATATTAGGATGAAGGAAGGGGAATCATGGAACACAGTAGAGTGAGAGGAATGGAGAGTGCTAAGTAGGAGGTTATCACTGGGGTGGTCAAGGCAACCACTGCCCTGTAAGCAAGAATTCAACATATGGGCAGCACAACAGCACAAGTAGAAATTGATCATGAAAGGATACGGGATGAAGGCAGGAGATTGGGGCCGAGTGGAAAAATGGATCAGCCATGATGAAATGGTGGAGGCGTCTTGATGGGCTAAATAGCCTTGTTCTGCTCCTATGGTCTTATCTCTGCAAGCTTTTATGCATTCAGTTGCTGCTGCATGATAGGCTGATTAGATATCTGCATGAACGAGCAGGTGTACAGGAGTATCCAATAAAGTGTAGAGTTATACAGCACAGATCAAGCCATTCAGTCCAACACTGATCATCAAATATCCATTTATACTCATTCTATTTCACTTTCTCATTCACATCTCTATCCCCTCCCTCTTCGCCTCCAGATTCTACCACTGATCTGCATACTAGGAGCAATTTACAGTAGCCAAAAAATCCTCCAACGTACACACCTTTGTGATGTGGGAGGAAGTTGGTTCACTTGACTGTCACAGGGAGAGAACATATGCGAGCTCTGCCCAGATGGCGCAGGAGATTGGGGATATGGTCACGAGGTTTAGTTAATGTTCAGATCAAACATCAGAATGGGCAAGAACTATGATCTAAGTGACTCACTGTGGGATGATTGTTGGTGCCAGATAAAGTGCTTTGGGTACCTCTGAAACAGCTGATCTGCAGAAATTTTCATGCACAGCAGTTTAGAGAGTTTACCAAGAATGATGTGGAAAAACATAAATTATCTAGTGTGTGGCAATTCTGTGAGCAGAAACAGCTTGTTAATAAGAGAAGTCTGAGGAAAATAGCCAAACTGGTTCAAGATGGTTTTAAAAAGTGAGCAGGGCCTGTCGGGACTTCTCTGTGGAGCGGGAGATCGCGGAGTAAGTTGGAGACAGTTCCTTGTGGTCTTTATGTGCCAGTTTTAAAAAAGCAAGTGGGGGCCTGTCAGAGGAGCAAGTGATTGCTTGAGTTAATGGTAACTCGGGTTAATTAGCAAGGGCAAATAAAAGGAAGCAGGATTTGAACCGAGCGGCAGATGTGTGAGTGGGCAGTGTTAGAGTGGTTAAGCTTGGACAAGAGCAGGCACAGTCTAGAAATTAAGTTTGAGAAGTTAGAGGCATGACAAGTGCAGGCATGATGGTAGTTCAGGCAGTAGAATTCTCCTTCAGTGAGATGTGGGATTTCAGAGAAGCTAATGGTCTCCCTGATTCCTACATCTGCAGGAAATGCACGCAACTTCTGCTCCTGACTGACAATGTCAAGGAACTGGAGCTGGAGCTGGATACACTCAGGACACAGAGGGGCTGAAAACTTCATAGACGAGTCTTTTTCTGAGGTGGTCACACTCAGAGTGTAGGCTTCAGATGGGTGACCACTAGAAGTAAGTGGAGAAAGCAGACAGTGCAGGGTTCTGCCGTGGCCAGTCCTCTGAGCAAGCAAGTATTCCCCCTTTGGATACTACTTGGGGGAGGGGTAACGACACAGCAGCAGCAGCCAAACCAATGTCACAGTGGCCGGCTTTGAGGCTCAACACGGAAAGGTAAAGTCAGGCAGAACGGTACTCGACAGTTGGGATATCAAACAGAATATACTGTGGTTGTGAAAGAAAAGCCAGGATTGTATTTGTTTCCCATGTTCTAGGGTCCAGGATGTGGGTAGAGTGGCTGCAGAAAATTCTCAGGAGGGAGGGTGAGCAGCCAGTTGTGGTGCATATTGGCATCAGACACATAGTTAGAAAGAGGGAAGAGGTCCTATGCAGTGAGCATAAGGAGTTAGAGAACTCCTGAGATAGTAATCTCTAGATTACTCCCAATGCCACACGCTAGTCAGGGCTGGAATAGAATGATGGCACAAATAAAAGAGTTGGAGAGTAAGTGGTGCAGGGGGAAGGGTTTCAGGCTTCTAGATCATTGTGATGTCTTCTGTGAAATTGCAAACATCATTCTACTCTTTAAGAAGGGAGGGTAGCAGAAGAATGAAAAATTTTGGTCAGTTAACCCAACTACAGTTTTGGAATCTATTATTATGGATGAGGATTTGGAGTAGTTAAAGGCGCATGATAAAGGAGGCCAAAGTCAGCATGGTTTCCTTAAGGGGAAATTTTTCCTGATAAATCTGTTGGAATTCTTTGTGGAAATAACTAGCAGAATAGGCAAATGAGAGTCAGTGGAGGTTGTGCAGGACTCCAAAGGAAAACTTGCAGGTTGAGTCGGAGGTAAATAAGACAAATGCAATGTTAGCATTCATTTTGAGAGGAATAGAACATAAAATCAAAGTATGTGATGCTGGACCTTTTTTCAGACCACATGGAATATTGAAAGCAGTTTTGGGCCCCTTATCTGAGAAAAAAATGTGCTGGCATAGGAGTGGATCTAGAGGAGATTCACGAGAATGATTCTGGGAATGAAAGGATTGACGTATGAGGAGAGTTTGAAGGCTCCGGGCCTGTTCTCACCGGTGTTCAGAAAAATGAGGAAGGATCTCATTGAAACCCATCAGATATTGAAAGGCCTAGATAGAGTGGATATGGAGATGATGTCTCCTATAGTAAGTGAGTCTAGGACCACAGGGCACAGCCTCGGAATAGAAGGCACTTAGAACAGATGTGAAAAGGAATCCCTTTAGCCAGAGGGTGGTGAATCTGTGGTATTTATTACCACAGCAGCAGTGGAGGCCAAGTCATTGAGTATATTTAAAGTAGTAGTTAATACGTTCTCGGTTAGTCAGGGTGTCAAAGGTTATGGGGAGATGGCAGGAGAAAGGGGCTGAGAGGGAAAATAAATTAACCATGATGGAATGGCGGAGCAGACTCAATGGGCCAAGAGGCCTAACTTTGCTCCTGTGTCTTATGGTGTTATGGTTGATGCTGACAGGAATGTGACAGTAACTTAAATAACCACGTGTTACAACAGTGATGAGCAGAAGATCATCTCAAAACATACAACACGTCGAACCTTGAAGGGTGGATTACTACAGTAGAAGACCACAAACATAAACCCAGTCGCTACTTAATTAGGTACAGGAGGCACTTAATACAGTGGCAACTGAGTGCATATCCACAATATAGCATCACTTCAGAGTTGTTTTTGTACATGTAATTCATATAATAAATTACCTTGCATAGCATTTCATCTTGAATCTGGAAGCTGTATATAACACAGTCTGTGGTCCACTTCTGAGGCCAGATGATAACAAAAGCCACTCACATACAAATGTACAAACTGCCCTGAACTTCACAAGCCATTCATTAACTGATAAAAAGCAGTTTGCCTGTTTACAGAAAGGATCAGATTCTTCTGCACTGTTCTCAGAGCTTAAGGAAGGACAAGGGACAAACTACATCAAAACAAGAAGTTCCACATTTTTTTTTGTCATAACAAAAGGAAAAAGAATGTACACTCTGAGTGACAGCCAGAGAATGAACAAACCATTCCAAATTTTAGTGGCCTCCTGCTGCTGTAGCCCATAGAGCAGATATGGAGGTACGATACAGTACCAGGCACTTCTGCATCAATGAGGACCTGCCATACAATTGCTCCCATGTATTCAATTACCCTACTAACTCATCCATCAAGGAAACCGGAGCACCCTGATGAAGCCGATATGGTCACAGAAAGAATATACAAACTCCTTGCAGACAGTGGCAGAACTGAGCCCAGGGCGCTGGCGTTGTAACAGAATAGTGCCAACCGCTGTGCTACCTAGTCCCTCAATTTGTAATGTAGAATGGGGTTATTTGAAGTCAGGAATATAAACATTTGCAAACACGAGGAAATCTGCAGATGCTGAAATTTCAAGCAACACACATAAGAGTTGCTGGTGAACGCAGCGGGCCAGGCACCATCTCTAGGAAGAGGTACAGTCAACGTTTCGGGCTGAGACCCTTCGTCAGGACTAACTGAAAAGAGTTAGTAAGAGATTTGAAAGTGGGAGGGGGAGGGGGAGATCCGAAATGATAGGAGAAGACAGGAGGGGGAGGGATGGAGCCAAGAGCTGGACAGTTGATTGGCAAAAGGGATATGAGAGGATCATGGGACAGGAGGCCTCCGCTAATGCCTCACCTCCCCCTTGTACCCCATCTGTTATTTATTTATATACACACGTTCTTTTTCTCTCTCTCCTTTTTCTCCCTCTGTCCCTCTGACTATACCCCTTGCCCATCCTCTGGGCTTTTCCCCCTCCCCCTTTTCTTTCTCCCTAGGCCTCCTGTCCCATGATCCTCTCATATCTCTTTTGCCAATCACCTGTCCAGCTGTTGGCTCCATTCCTCCCCCTCCTGTCTTCTCCTATCATTTTGGATCTCCCCCTCCCCCTCCCACTTTCAAATCTCTTACTAGCTCTTCTTTCAGTTAGTCCTGACGAAGGGTCTTGGCCCAAAACGTCGACTGTACCTGTTCCTAGAGATGCTGCCTGGCCTGCTGCGTTCACCAGCAACTTTCATGTGTGTTGCTTAATATAAACATTTGATTTGCTGCTATCTTTTCAACTAAGATGTTTTCCTTACAAGATGTGAGCTTCAGTGGCAGATTACCGTTGAGTTTATTCACTCTACTGGTATCCAGAAACTCAGATTATTGATCT
Source organism: Mobula birostris (assembly GCF_030028105.1). Classification (NCBI taxonomy): domain Eukaryota; kingdom Metazoa; phylum Chordata; class Chondrichthyes; order Myliobatiformes; family Myliobatidae; genus Mobula; species Mobula birostris. The sequence goes on along the minus strand of NC_092392.1, from coordinate 22,438,219 downwards.
GAGATGTGTGTTTACGGCCTCCTAGGGAATTAAATTCAGTAAATTCAATAATGTAGAACTCTAAGAGTTTTGTGACAACGAAATTACTAGGTTGTCATAAAATCCTATCAAGTTCATTATTTTTCTTCAGGGAAGGATTATCTGCCACCTTGGGACTACATTTTAAACCTGATTTGTCAATGTGATGGACTCATACCTGCCTTTGAAGTGAAGTTAAGTAAAGTTCAATCGTCATTCAACCATACATGCTAACCCATGAATACAGACAAACATATCAGTGTTCCTCTGGGGCCAAGGTGCAAAGCACAGTACCAACAGTCACACACGACGCAAGGCACGGATAGCACATATAATTCCGATAGCAGTAAAATGAAAATATAGCCCAATTCCCCGAGTGTCATGTCCTATAGTTAGATGCTGCATCGGATGTTGTCAGCAGCAGTCCGATCACCAGGTGCTAATGCATCTGCAGACGAAGGCAATCCAGCTTCTCTTCCACAGAGTAAACACTGGAGAGAAGCACCAACAGGAGGGGCTGGCCATCAACCCAACATGAGAGCATGGACTTACAATTATCTACAGTGAAATGAACAGCAAGTTGTTCATTTCAAGGCTTCTGGGAATTCATAATATATTGCTCACCTTACTACCATCACCCAAATAATAAGAAACCATCGACTTGTAGTGCAGGAAGTTAAAATCTATGTTAACTATGCTTACTCAGCAAATATGAGGCAGCATCTGATGAAAGTCAGATAATGAAACTGTTGACACTGAGTGAACATTGCCATCATCAATCACCTTTTAACTTGTTTTTATCTTAAACTGACATTATAGTCCAAGCTACAATGAAGAGGAGCCATTTTAATCAGACCTATAATATTATGTATCATAATAATCAGCAGGCAGGTCTCCAAATTTCCTTGGCTCACAACTGGACTTAACCAGAGTCAAACAAGGTCTTAAATAAACATAATAATTGTTTGGCTTCAATAGCTGAGTATAAAAGTTGTGTTGCCTCTTTGCAGTTGTTTTCAAATTTCAATTGGGCCACATCTGTGAGTCTTAGTGAAGGGTCTCAGCCTGAAATATCGACTTATTATTCCTCTCCGTAGATGCTACCTGACCTGCTGAGTTCCTCCCACATTTTGTGTGTGTTGCTTTTGATTTCCAGCACCTGCACAATCTCTTGTCTTTATATCTGGAGCACTGTGTCCATTTCAGATCACCACGTTACAGGAAAGCTGTTGAGGCTTTGGAGAGGGTGCAGTAGAGGTTCACCAATTGCCTAGGTTGGAGGGTATTAGCTATAAGGAGAATTTGGACAAACTTGTATAATATTTTGCTGGTGCGTCAAATGCCTAGGACAACATGATAGAAGTACATAAAATTAAGAATGATATATAAAGGATGGATAAAATTTTACAGGGTGGAAGTGTCAAATATTAGAGGGCATTGGTTGCAGATGAGAGGGGGAAAGCTTGCAGGAGATTTTGTGGGGCAAGTTTTGTTTTATATACGTGCAGCGTGGTAAGTGCCTGAAACATGCTGCAGGGGAAGGTGGTAAAAGTATTTACAACAGCAACAAGTAATTGGCATTCTGACAGATACACAAACATGCATGAAACAAAGAGGTACAGGCTATCTGCAGACAGATGGAATTAGTTATACTTGTACCATGGTATAGACACGGTAGACTGAGTTGTACTATTCAATATTGTATATTGTATAACAGGGTGTCATTGAACACCAGTTAAAACTGCTTAACACTGATTTCACCACTAGTCTATTGATCTTTTATGATAGGTGGTAATGAAAAGTTGGTAAAGAATGGAACCTGGATTCAACCCTGACCTCAAGAGCTGTCCATGTGGAGTTTGCACGTTCCACCTGTGACTGCATTGGCTTCCTTCCAGGTGCTCTGGTTTCCCTTCATATGCAGGTTGGCAGGGTGACTGGCTGCTGTAAAGTGCCTCTAGTACGTAGGTGAGAGGTGGGATCTGCGGGGGACTTGATAGAATTGTAGTGAGAATCAAAGTAGAATTAGTCTAAGTGAATAGTTAGTGGTCAGCACAGACTCTTTGGGCTGTCTTTTTCCATGTTACAGATGGAACAGATGGATGAACTCATATTGTCCAAAATCAGGAAGATTCACCCAACATTCATTTTACAGGATCTGCAAATCATAGATTGAGTAGCCAGCCAGGGACATTTTCTCAGGGCGGAAAAGGCTAATACTTTGGGAGGCATAGTTTTAATGTGATTGGAGGAAAGTATGGGAGGGGGCGTCTATTTCAGTGAGTGGTATCTTGGATAGGGGCTACAGCATTCTAAAGGGGCAGGATGACCAGCTGGAAGTTGTGGTCCATATTGGTACCAATGACATGTTGGAAAAGGGAGGAGGTCCTGAAGAGAGAGTATAGGAAGTTAGGCTGAAAGCTGAAAACCAAGACCTCCAGGGTAGTAATCTCTGCCAGTGCATGTAAAAATAGGATGATTTGACAGGGTAATGTGTGGCTGAGAAATTGGTGTAGGGGGCAGGGCTTCAGATTTCTGGATCATTGGGATCTATTCTGGGGAAGATATGACCTGTCCAAAAAGTATAGGTTACACCTGAACCCGAGGGGGACCAATATCTTTGAGGGCAGGTTTGCTAGAGCTGTGATGAAGAGTTTAAACTAATGTGGTTTGAGTATGGGAACTGGAGTGATAGGGTTGAAGATGGGGCACTTAGTTTACAAGTAGATGCAATGTGCCATGAGGCTGCAAGGAAGGACAGGCAAATGATAAGAAAAAATTGCAGTCAGTGGGATGAGTTAATGTGTAACAAGAGGCCAAAATCAAAAAGGTGATGAGTACAGGACAGAATGTGCTATATTGCAATGCATGTAGTATGCAAAATCAGGTAGATGATCATGATGAGCGGTTAGAGGTTGGCAGCTATGATGTTCTGGGCATTTCTGAGCCATGGTTGAAGGAAATCAATTGGGAGCTTAACATCCAAGGATCGTTTAAGGGACTCCTGGATAGGTAAATGGAGATTAGAAAAATAGAGAGCTACGGGTAACCCTAGGTAACTTCTAAAGTAAGTACATGTTCAGCACAGCATTGTGGGCTGAAGGGCCTGCATTGTGCTGTAGGTTTTCTATGTTCTATGTTCTATGAGAAGCTAAAATCAGATGTATCAGTATTACAGTGGGGTAAAGGGGATTACAGAGGCATGAGAGAGGAGCTGGCCTCAGCTGATTTGATAGGGGATCCTAACAGGGATGACAGCAGGACAACAATGGCTGAAGTTTTTTGGGGGAATTTGGAAGGTGCTGGATAGATACATCTCAAAGATGAAGAAGTATCTGCCTGAAGATAGCTAAGTCATCTGGACCAGACTTGGAGATATGCACATGGACGAAAGTAAAATGGAGAGCTATGCAGGAGTAGGTTACAAGGCCGGCATAACATCAAGGGCTGAGGAGCCTGTATTGTGCTGTAATAGTCTATGTTCTATTTACATATTACACACCCCTCATCACCCTTCATGAATGTTTGGAGCAAAAGGTCATCAATGAAGACAAGTGTTAAACCAACATATTTTAATTCAGTGTCATAGAGTCACAGTTATGAAGTTATAGAGCTTGGAAAAAGGCCTTTCTGGCAGTATTGTCCATGCCAACCAAATTGCCAAGCTAAGCTTGTCCCATCTGGCTGCATTTGGCCTATATCACTCTAAGCCTTACCCATCCATGTATTTGTCCAAACTCTTTTGAAAATTGTATCTATACCCACCTCTACTGCTTCCTCTAACAGATCATTCCATATACACACCACCCTTTTAAACATGCCCCTTTATATCTTTCACCCCTCATCTTAAATCTATGCCTCCTAGTTTTAAATAAGACTCCCTAACCCTGGAAAAAAGACTGTCACCATCCGTACTATCTACTCCCCTCCTGATACTGTATATCTCTACAAGATTACCTCTGGGCTCTTCCGCTCCAAAGAAAACAGCCTGCCCAGCCTCTCCTTGTATCTCAAGCAGGTATCAGCAACATAAATCTAAGAGATTCAGCAGATGCTGGAAATCCAGAGCAACATACCTAAAATGCTGGAGGAACTCAGCAGATCAGGCAGCATCTAGGGAGAGGAACAAAGACTCAAAGTTTCAGGCCGAGACAATGAAGGGTCTTGGCCCGAAACGTTGCTCTTTATTCCTCTCCCTAGATGTTGCTTGGCCAGCTGAGGTCCCAGCAACATCCTTGTGAATCTACCCTGCACTCTGTCTGGTTTAATGGCACTCTTCCTATGTCAAGGTGGCCAGAACAATACACCATGTGTGATCTCACAATCAACTTGTACAGTTGCAGCATGGTGTTCCAACCCTTGTACTCAGTGCCCTGACCAATGCAGGCAGGCCTTCAGCACCACCCTACCTTCCTGTGTTGTCAACCTTTGGACCAGATCCCTCAATGACTTGATAATTGCAACAGCGAAGTAGGACTAGGTTGTTAGATGGAGTGGCTCGGTGCAACTGATATTTGGATATCCTGCCACAAAGTATTGAGGGATTGTCATAGCCTCGAGCTGACAATCAACACAGGTGTGGTTTGATGATGTGTGCTTTCCCACTGCCCTACACCCATGACTGTGTGGTTGAGCACTGCTCAAATGTTATCTATAAATTTGCTGATAACACCACTTTTGTTGGCATAATCCCTGACGGTGACAAGGAGGTGTTCAGGAGTAAGAATAATCAGCTGGTTGAGGGCTGTCACAACAACAACCTTGCACTCAGTACCTGAATGATAATTGGCTTCAGGGAGGGGAAGTCAGGAGAAGTCACACCAGTCCTCATCGAGGGATCAGCACTGGAAAGGGTGAGGTGCTGCAAGTTCCTGGTCACCAACATCAGAGAGGATCAACATATTAATGCAGTCACAAAGAAGGCAGGTCAGCAGCTGGACTTCCTTAGGAGTTTGAAAAGATTTGGTAGGCCAGCTAAGGCTAGCAATTTTTTTACGGGTGTACCAGAGAGAACATTCTGACTGGTTGCATCACCACCTGGTATGGAGGCTACTATATGCGGGATCAAAAGAGGCCGCAGAGGGTTGTAGGTTCAGCCAGCTCCAGCTCAGGCACAACCCTCCACACTATCGAGGACCTTTTCCAGAGGTGGTGTCACAGGAAGGTGACATCCATTATTAAAGACCATGCCAGCTCCTGCTTGATCCTTCCCTCTCACCACCTTATTCCGGCTATCTCCACTCTATACTCTCAGTCCTAATGCAAAGTCTCAACCTGAAACATTGACTATCCGTTTGCTTCCATGGATGCGACCTAACAGTTCCTCCAGCCATCAGTTTTCAGAGACTCAGAGATTCTGCAGATGCTGGTAATCTTGAGCAACACACACAAAACACTGGGGGAACTTAACAAATCAGGCACCATCTATGGGAGGGGAATAAGCAATTGACATTTTGGGCCAAGACCCTTCATCAAGACTCAAAAAGAAAGAGGATGAAGCCAGAATAAGAAGGTGGGTGGAGGTGGAGGAGTTCACACTGACAGGTGGTAGGTGAGTTTAAGTGAGGAGAGATGAAAGGGAATGATATGATACTATGGAAGATGATAAGTAGAAGAGGCAAAGGGCTGTAAAAGAAGGAACCTAATAGGATAGGACAGTGGGCCATTGAATAAGGCAAAAGAGTTGGGGAAACAGTGGGAGCTGATGGCCAGGACATGAAGGAGAAGAGAAGGGGTGAGAGGACCACCAGAACAAGGAAAATGAAAAGGAAGGGTCGTGAAAACAAGGCGGACTATGTATCAGAAGCTGAGGAAATTGATGTTCATACCATCAGGTTGGAGACTACCCAGATAGAATATGAGGAGTCACTCCTCCAACCTGCATCTAACATTCCCTTTTTTAGTTTGCTTTCAGCTTGTCTTCAATTAGACAGCTTATCTAGTTTTCAGATTCCAACAAGTTTATTGTAGATACACCAGGGTGCAATGAATTTCCTTGTGTACATGACAATACAAAATACAGCAATAAATACAGCGATGAGGGCCGAAGTAGTGAAGTGGTGCAAGATGGAGCAGGGCAAACTAAGGTAGTGCAGAAAGAAAAGACACAATGGAAGTGGTAGAAATAAGGGTCTCGGAACGCGGCAGCACCACTAAGAAGGACCTGTGAATCTGATCATTTGGGCTTCACCTCAAAGTTCAAAGATCAAAGTAAATTTATTATCAAAGTATGTACGTACCACTATGTGACTACCCTGAGATTCATTTTCTTGCAGGCATTCACAATAGAACAAAGGTAAATAATCGAATCAATGAAAAGCTACACACAAAGATTGAAAAACAATGTGCAAAAAAGGTGAACTGTTCAAATATAAAAAACAAATAATATACAAATTAATAAGCAAATAAACAACCAAATTTCAGAAAGCTTTTGATGAAGTCCCACATAGGAGATTAGTGGGCAAAATTAGGGCACATGGTATTGGGGGCAGAGTACTGACATGGATTGAAAATTGGCTGGCTGACAGAAAACAAAGAGTAACGATTAACGGGTCCCTTTCGGAATGGCAGGCGGTGACCAGTGGGGTATCACAGGGTTCAGTGCTGGGACCGCAGCTATTTACAATATATATTAATGACTTAGATGAGGGAATTAAAAGCAACCTTAGCAAATTTGCCAATGACACAAAGCTAGGTGGCAGTGTAAAATGTGAGGAGGATGTTATGAGAATGCAGGGTGACTTGGACAGGCTGGGTGAGTGGGCAGATGCATGGCAGATGCAGTTTAATGTGGATAAATGTGAGGTTATCCACTTTGGTGGTAAGAACAGGAAGGCAGATTATTATGTAAATGGAGTCAAGTTAGGAAAAGGGGAAGCACAACGAGATCTAGGTGTTCTTGTACGTCAGTCACTGAAAGCAAGCATGCAAGTACAGCAGGCAGTGAAGAAAGCTAATAGCATGCTGGCCTTCATAACAAGGGGAATTGAGTATAAGAGCAAAGAGGTCCTTCTGCAGCTGTACGGGGCCCTGGTGAGACCACACCTGGAGTACTGTGTGCAGTTTTGGTCTCCAAATTTGAGGAAGGACATTCTTGCTATTGAAGGAGTTCAGCGTAGGTTCACAAGGTTAATTCCCAGGATGGCGGGATTGTCATATGTTGAAAAATTGGAGCGACTGGGCTTGTATACTCTGGAATTTAGAAGGCTGAGAGGGGATCTTATTGAAACATATAAGATTATTAAGGGATTGGACATGCTGGAGGCAGGAAGCATGTTCCCGCTGATGGGTGAGTCCAGAACCAGAGGCCACAGTTTAAGAATAAGGGGTAGGCCATTTAGAACAGAGTTGAGGAAAAACTTTTTCACCCAGAGAGTGGTGGATATGTGGAATGCTCTGCCCCAGAAGGCTGTGGAGGCCAAGTCTCTGGATGCTTTCAAGAAAGAGATGGATAGAGCTCTTAAAGATAGCGGAATCAAAGGTTATGGGGATAAGGCAGGAACTGGATACTGATTGTGGATGATCAGCCATGATCACAGTGAATGGCGGTGCTGGCTTGAAGGGTCAAATGGCCTACTCCCGCACCTATTGTCTATTGTCTATTGTCTAAATAAATACATGCGATTATACATAAATACCTGAATAAATAATACAGAGAACTTGAGTTCTAGAGTCCTTCAAAGTGACTCCATAGTTTGTGAATGATTTCAGTAATGAGATGAGTAAAGTGCTTCACACTGGTTCAGGAGCCTAATGGTTGGAAGGTTGTAACTGTTCCTGAATCTGGAGTTGTGAGATCTAAGGCTCCTGTATTTCCTTCCTGATGGCAACAGAGAAATGAGTGCATAGCCTGGATGGTGGGGTCCTTGATGATGGATGCTCCTTTCTTATGGCAGTGCTCTTTATAGATGTGCTTAATGGTGGGAAGGTCTTTTCCTGTAATGGACTGAGCTGTATTCACCACTTTTTGTCGCCTTTTTAATTTTTCGGCATTGGTGTTCCCATATCAGGCCATGATGCAACTAATCAGGATCCTCCCCACTGTGTATCTGTAGAAGTTTGCTAAAGTTTTAGATGACATGCCAAATCTGCATAACTTCTAAGAAACTGGATACTGCATTACTGCTTGTCAGAGAGCTGGTTGTCTGTACACTAGCTGGTGCATTATAACAGCATTTCAGAAAATATTTCATTGGCTGCAAAGCAAACTGAGGCATTTATAAGTTGAAAAAAAGTTACAGAAATTGCAATTCTTTCATTGCCTTTGCCCAGGATGTTGAAGAAGTTGAGCACTTGGCTGAGCTGAATGATACTTTCAAGACTGACTCATAAAAATCATTATGGAGACTGTTAAATATTAATTAGCCACTAAAAAATACAATGAAGCAACTGTTAACTGGTTATCTGTAGCAATGACCTCAGTGGACCACTTAACTCTGGTTCTTTTCTAACTATGTCACCCATCACAGATCTGCACAGAAACCATTTTCTCCATCCTTTGGCCTAATGAATATTGATTGGTATTCCTAATTAAAGTACCAGCTCCAATTATCTGATAATTTTGCAAGGAACTGTTTATTTAATTGTGTCACTGTCTTATCATATGACAGGATCCTGCCCTGGGAAATGGCTTTGAAGTGAAGATTAGGGTCACAACTAAATGACAGCTGTTCTTCTGAGTGACTTTTTTTTTACGTCAGATTGCAGTTATTTTTAGGTACTCTGAGAAGCAATGTTAGATAGAAGAAAAGGCTTAGGAGTTAAAACAGTTGTTTGAAGTATGAATCTGAGATTTTGTAGCAAGTACAAGGAGAAATGGACTAGAAATAAGGAACTGATATTCCTCAACAACACAGACATCCTCACAGGAATAACTAAACCCCACAATGTGGATATGGGTATGTTGGCGCCAGAACATGTGGCAACACTTGGGGGCTGCCCCCAGCACATCCTTGCATTCTGTCGGTTCTTAACGCAAATGACACATTTCATTGTATGCTTTAGTATGCACTCAGTGGCCACTTCATTGGGTACAATTGCTTGTAGATGTAAATATCTAATTAATCAATCACATAGCAGAAACTCAATTCATAAATGCATGCAGACAAGGTCAAGAGGTTCAGTTGCTGGTCAGACCAAACATCATAATGGGGAAGAAATGTGATCAAAGTGATTGAACGTGCAATGATTGCTGTGTAGATTATCTCAGAAACTGCTGATCTCCTGGATTTTCACGCACGAAAACCTCTGGAGTTTACAGAAAATGGTGTGATAAACAAAATATACCCAGTAGGCGGAAGTTCCATGGGTGAAAGTGCCTTGTTATTGGGAGAGGTCAGAGGAGAATGGCCAGATTGGTTCAAGCTGGCCGGATGGCAAAAGTAACTCAGATAACCAAGTGTTACAACAGCGGTGTGCAGAAGAGTATCTCTGAATGCACCACACGTTAAACCTTGAAATGGATGGTCTACAACAGCAGAAGGCTACAAACATACAATCATATGTGATAAATAAATGAATCCAAATGTGAATTTGAAATCCCTCCCTGTGGTCTAATGGAAAATGAATCCTGTAGCTCTTAACTTAATGGCAAATGCTCTTCCAAATGAACAACAGTTCAGTGTTGCCAGTTTGTTATGCTGTTGAAGGTATAATCTTTTGTCCAAGACAGTAAACAGAAACTCTAACTCTAACAATTGAATTCACAATTTTTTTCTTTAAGCAGACACATTTCTGTTTGTGGGTGCTTGTTCTGTACAAATTAGCTGCAGTATTTCATATATGACCACCTTTCTCAGGGATTAATTGCCTGCACATCATAATTGGTAATCTTTAGCTAATTAAAGCCCTTATGGAATTTTAAAAAATCTGCCCCTCATAAATTTGTCTATCTCTTACAGGACACCCCTTTATTGCCCCCAGTCTAAAAGGTGAAAAAAAGTGATCCCTGTGTGTGTTTTTCCTCATAATTGGTACATTTTATTCCAGATAGCATCCTGGTGAATCTCCTCTGCTCCTTCTCCAGTGAAATCACTTCTTTCAATAGTGCGGCAATTAGGCTATCAGGGGATTGAGTTCAAGAATGGCAAGGTAGTGTTGCTACTCTATAAAACCTTGCGGAGAGTGAGTGCCAGCTGCCTGCTGCAGACAGCGAAAGGTCTGCTGCTGGGCTCGTAGAATGCTGACCAGGTTTTCTGAGTTTTGGATGTGGACTTGGACTTCAGACTTTTTTCAATCTTATTGTTTTTATATTCTGTCTTTTTTGCCCAGTCTTTGTTTATTTTGTGCAGGGAGGGGGACTTGGGGAGTCAATGTGCTTGTTCCATTTTGTTCACTTTTTTGTGTGGGGAGGGGAGATTTTGGGGGATTAATGATCGTGCTGCTGTTCTTTGCTTTCTTGGTTTCATGGCTACCCAGCGAAGAAGAATCTCATGTTGTATACTTTGATAATAAATGAACCTTCAAACCTTTGAAATTGGGGCATTGTGTTCAGTTCCAGTCACCTGATTATAGGAAGGAATTGGAAGGTGTAGAGAGGGTGCAGAGAAGATTCACCAGGGTGCAATATGGATTGGAGAGCATGTCTTAAGAGGATAAATCGAGTGAGCTAGGGCTCCTCTCTTTGGAGCAAAGGAGGATGAGAGATAATATGATAGAGATAATAAAAGGCCACTGATAGAGTGGGCAGCCAGTGACATTTTTCCAGGGAGGAAATGGATAATATGAGAGGACAATGATAAGGTGATAGGAGGAAAGTATAGGGGAGAATATCAAGGGTAAGATTTTTTATACAGAGAGTTGTGGTTGCATGGAACTCTGGCCAGAGTGCCAGTGGTGGTTGCTGAGGTAGAATCATTAGGTATATTTAAGAGACTCTTGGAGAGGAATATGGATGATAGAAAACTGGAGGACTATGTGGGAGGGAAGGGAAGGGTCAGAAAGATCTTCGAGTAGATGAAAAGGTTGGTACAACAAGGTGGGATGAAAGGACTGTACTGTGCAGTAATGGTTATTATTTTTATTTAGAGATACAGACCCATCTGGCCCAACAAGCAGCACCACCTAGCAACTATAATCTTTGCTCTAAGTTCTAGAACCGTCTATATTTGTGGTGTAATCAATATTTTATAATGCTATTTTGTAGCCCTTTTGCCTTTGATTTTAATATCCAGGCTAATGTATGCAGGTTTTGCATGTGCCTTCTATCCTATCTTTATCTCCCGGGAGGAGGGAGAAGATGACGGCGCGACGGCAGCACACGCAGCCACTTCGGTGATGATGTCTGTTATCTGTCAAGTAGGGGACCATGCACAATTCTGATTTGATGAAGACAGACGTGAGAGCACAGCAGAACATCTGGAAAACTCCTGAAATGCCCGCTTCGCTGCCGCTGCTACTGTGTGGTAACCGTAATCTCCGGAGCTGAAGGCCCCGAAATCCTCGGCTTTGTGTGTTTCAGCGGCCGGGGAGAGATCGAAGGTGCTCGGGAGGCTGTATCGGAGAGGCTGGTCGGAAGCTCGAAGTTTTCGGACAGATGAACTCAGTGTCGGCTGGGGTCAGTTGCTTCCAAGGCATCGGCAAGTTGATGGTGCCTGGAGGTTTATGGCAGGGAGTTTCTCCCTTTTGCCACCTGCTATCGAGGACTTGGGAGTTGATCGACTCAGGACTTTGAGACTTTTTTTTACTGTGCCCATGGCCTGTTCTTTATCAAATTATGGTATTGCTTTGCACTGCGCAATTATATGTTATAATTATATGGTTCTGTCAGTGTTGGTCTTTGGTCTGTCCTGTTTTCTGTGATATCACTCCGGAGAAACATTGTATCATTTCTTAATGCATGTATGCATTTCTAAATGACAATAAAAGAGGACTGAGTGTTCTCATAATCTAATCTAACTATTTTATTAATCAGTGCACCTATCTTCAGTAGTCCTTAGACTTTACCTTCAGGTTCTTTTGTTCTCCAATATTCCTTAAGGCGCTCCAATCAATTATCATAACCTTATTGGTTACACCCCAAATTGCCTATTTTCATATTGATCACTTTAAGCTCTGTTTGTTATTGTTTTGCCAACCTTACCAACTGATAGGTAGCATCCTGTAGCTTTCAAATTTCTTCCTCACTCTCTATAATATGACCAACTCTTAAAATAATTCATCCCACTTCTTCCAATGTGTCCTTGTCAGACCTCAAGAAATATTCATAAATCAGAAAGCCCAGTGACTTCAATTTTCTAAACTATCAAACTTACTATCTTCCCTTTTGTATTTTTAGTATGTCAGTCAGGAGTGTGGTTTGACCTCCCCACTGAAGCAAAAGAACACAGGACACCTCATTATGACAATCTGGCTCTTAAAGTATTTCCACTTTTTTGGGAGGATTCAGCAAATCTATGAAGATCGCTCAAACTTCTGCAGATATTATTTATTTTGAGATAAGGTATGGTAACAGGCCCTTCTGGGCCAATGAGCCCAAGGTCCAATTACACCCCCTATGAGCAATTAATTTACTACACTGAATGTCTTTAGAATGTGGAAGAAAACCAGAGCACCTGGAGGAAACCCATGTGGTTACAGGGAGAACATACAATCTCCATATAATGTGCCATGGAATTGAACCCTGGTCACTGGCACTGTGGTAGAGTTGCACAAACCACTATGTCACACATACCTGTCTTAGGATACGAATTCAGGTCTGCCGAACTACGCAAATGAGCTCAGCAGTGAAATAGAACAGCCAGGAAGGTGGTCTGGGGAGTGAAGGGCGTGGCACCGCACAGAAAAAGTCATCATCTTACACTGCAGCCAAGGAAGACTTATACCACTGGACCCAAACTTCCAAGGTCGAAAGAGTGCAACTGCCCCAATGCAACAGATAGTCTAGTTTTAAAAACTCTCCCATACAGGTGGCAATGTCAGATCACATAGGACAGCCAACCAACCTAATCGACTGCAAAATACGTACAAAATGCTAGAGGAACTCAGCAAGTCAGGCAGCATCAATGGAAATAAACAAACACTTGACGCTGAGACCCTTCTTCAGGACTGAAATAGAAGGGGGAAGATGCCAAAGTAAATAGGCTTTCAAACTTGACCTTATAACCTTATGGTCTATTATGTCCATTTTGTAAAGTGCAGCACTTTATCTTGTGAAGAAATCAGTTGTGAGTACTCTGATCTGTTTTCTACTGGTGCAAGTGTGCAGACATAAGTAAGATATTGGGGAATTGTTCTTTGCAAACATCTACTCTCACTGTGGTACTTGAATTTAATCTGCCAGTTCATTGGTGGAGATCACCTGACTCTGCAGAAAAACAAACACGACTGTCCACCTTCAGATTTTTCCCTCAAAAACGCCTTTCCCATTTGAACCCTAAGCATCTGACATTTACTATCAGACATTTACAATTGGACATGGAGTATATAGAATTTCATAAAAGCAAGAGATTCTGCAGATGCCAGAAAACATACAAAATGTTAGAGGAACTCAGCAGGTCCATCACCCTCTTCACATCCACCCTCTGGTCCTTTGAACATTCGGTGGGTTTTAATGAGATCCTCCAACATTCTTCTAAGTTCCATTGAGTACAGGCCCAAGGCTGCCAAAAGCTCCTCATATGTTAACCCCTTCATTCCCGTTTGCCTTCTTAAACACTGACTCAACCTGTAAATTAACCTTCTGGGAGTCTTGCATGAGAACTCCTAAATCCCTCTGCACCTCTGATGTTTGAAACTTCTCCCAATTTAGATAATAGTCTGCACTATAGTTCCTTTTAAGAGCTTACCAATCATTCAACCTCCCACTCACTTTTATTGCATTACATGCCCTATCCTTGGCTTTTATGCAGGGCCTAACATCCCTTGTGAGCCACAGTTGCCTAACCCTGCCATTTGAGAACTTCTTCTTCTGTGGAACATACTTATCCTGCATCTTGTGAACTAGTCCCAGAAACTTCAGCTATCTCTGCTCTGCCATCATCCCCACCAGTAACTTGTTCCAATCCACCTGGGCAAGCTCCTCTCTCATGCCTCTTTACTTCCCATTATTCCATTGCAATACTGTTGCATCTTTATGCATCTCCCACTCAAATTGCAGTATGAATTCAATCATAATGAGCACTGCCTCCTAAGGGCTCCTTTACATTAAGCTCTCTAATAAGATCTGTGTTAGTACACAACACACAATCTAAAATAGCCTTTCCCTGAATAGGCTCAAGCACAAGCTGCTCTAAAAGGCCATCTCGTAAGCATTCAACAAATTCCTTCTCTTGCAATCCAACACCAATTTTCCCAATTCCCATGCATATTGAAATCCCCCATTACAATTGTGTCATCACCCTTATTACATGCTTTTTTCTGCTCCCTTTGCAAACTCAACCCCACATCTTGGCTACTATTTGGAGGCCCATATATAACTCCCATAATGATTCCCATAAAGGTCAGGCAGCATCTATGGAAAGGAATAAAGAGTTGATGTTTTGGGCCAAGACCCTTCATCAGGACTGGAAAGAAAGGGGAAAGAAGTCAGAATAAGAGGTAGGGTGACTGGAAGAAGTACAAAGTAGAAGTTGATAGGTGATGACCAGTGAGGAGGAAGGTAGCTGGGTGGGTTGGAGGCCAAATTTTGAAACTGGGAGCCGACAGGTGAAAAAGACGATGGGGTGAAGAAAGAGGAATCTACTGAGAGAGGAGAGTGGACCAGGGGAGAAAGGGAATGAGGAGGGACAGAAAAGGGAGGTGATAGGCAGGTGAGGAGAAGAGAAGTGGTGAAAATGGCGCAAACACGAGGAATTCTGTAGATGCTGGAAATTCAAGCAACACACATCAAAGTTGCTGGTGAACGCAGCAGGCCAGGCAGCATCTCTAGGAAGAGGTACAGTCGACATTTCAGGCCGAGACCCTTCGTCAGGACTAACTGAAAGAAGAGCTAGTAAGAGATTTGAAAATGGGAGTGGGAAGGGGAGATCCAAAATGATAGGAGAAGACAGGAGGGGGAAGGATGGAGCCAAGAGCTGGACAGGTGATTGGCAAAGGGGATATGAGAGGATCATGGGACAGGAGGCACAGGGAGAAAGAAAAGTGGGGGGGATCCCAGAGGATGGGCAAGGGGTATAGTGAGAGGGACAGAGGGAGAAAAAGGAGAGAGGGAGAAAGAATGTGTGTATATAAATAAATAACAGATGGGGTACGAGGGGGAGGTGGGGCATTAGCGGAAGTTTGAGAAGTCAATGTTCATGCCATCAGGTTGGAGGCTACCCAGACGGAATATAAAGTGTTGTTCCTCGAACCTGAGTGTGACTTCATCTTTACAGTAGAGGCCGTGGATAGACATATCAAAATGGGAATGGGACGTGGAATTAAAATATGTGGCTACTGGGAGATCCTGCTTTCTCTGGCAGACAGAGCGTAGGTGTTCAGCGAAATGATCTCCCAGTCTATGGCGGGTCTCACCAATATATAGAAGGCCACATCGGGAGCACCGGACGCAGTATATCACCCCAGTCGACTCACAGGTGAAGTGTCGCCTCAGCTGGAAGGACTGTCTGGGGTCCTGATTGGTGGTAAGAGAGGAAGTGTAAGGGCATGTGTAGCACTTGTTCCGCTTACACGGATAAGTGCCAGGAGGGAGATCGGAGGGGAGGGTTGGGGGGGACAAATGGACAAGGGAGTCACGTAGGGAGCAATCCCTGCGGAAAGCAGAGGCGGGGGAGGGAAAGATGTGCTTAGTGGTGGGATCCTGTTGGAGGTGGTGTAAGTTACGGAGAATAATATGTTGGACCCGGAGGTTGGTGGGGTGGTAGGTGAGGACAAAGGGAACTTTATTCCTAGTGGGGTGGTGGGATGATGGAGTGAGAGCAGATGTGAGTGAAATGGGGGAGATGCGTTTGAGAGCAGAGTTGATGGTGGAGGAAGGGAAGCCCCTTTCTTTAAAAAAAAGAGGACAGTTTCCTCGTCCTGGAATGAAAAGCCTCATCCTGAGAGCAGATGCGGCGGAGACAGAGGAATTGTGAGAAGGGGATAGCATTTTTGCAAGAGACAGGGTGAGAAGAGGAATAGTCCAGATAGCTGTGAGAGTCAGTAGGCTTATAGTAGACATCAATAGATAAGCTGCCTCCAGAGATAGAGATAGAAGGATCTAGAAAGGGTAGGGAGGTGTCGGAAATGGACCAGGTAAACTTGAGGGCAGGGTGAAAGTTGGAGGCAAAGTTAATGAAGTCAACAAATGAATCTTAAGGTAAACATATGGTGAGATATACATACTTTCAGAATAAATTCCTTTTAAACTTTGAACTTTGAAAATTGAGTTTATTGAGGCCAACACGGGTAAGTTTTTGGACTGCAAGAGAGGCAACGGTGATAGTAAGAAGTAAGAAAATAGAACTGAGACCAAGATCAGATAAGCCATGACTTTATAGCACAGACTCAGTGGGCTGTATGGTCACTCCTACTCCTTTTTTATCATGCGTCTATTCACGGCCTCCTCTACTGTAAAGATGAAGCCACACTCAGGTTGGAGGAACAACACTTATATTCCGTCTGGGTAGCCTCCAACCTGACGGCATGAACATTGACTTCTCAAATTCCGCTAATGCCCCACCTCCCCCTTGTACCCCATCTGTTATTTATTTATTTATATACACACATTCTTTTTCTCTCTCTCCTTTTTCTCCCTCGGTCCCTCCCATTATACCCCTTGCCCATCCTCTGGGTTCCCCCCCCCCTTTTCTTTCTCCCTGGGCCTCCTGTCCCATGATCCTCTCATATCCCTTTTGCCAATCAACTGTCCAACTCTTGGCTGCATACCTCCCCCTCCTGTCTTCTCCTATCATTTTGGATCTCCCCCTACCCCTCCCACTTTCAAATCTCTTACCAGTTCTTCTTTCAGTTTGTCGTGACGAAGGGTCTCGGCCGGAAACGTCGACTGTACCTCTTCCTAGAGATGCTGCCTGGCCTGCTGCGTTCACCAGCAACTTTGATGTGTGTTACTGCTAAGAATGGAACCAGAGTAGGGAATGAAAAAAGAGAGAATGGAGTAGGGGAAGAAATTTTCATAAATTAGAAAAATCAATACTCATACAGTAAGATTGGAAGTTATCCAGATGGAATATGAGGTGTTGCTCCTCCAAACTGAACATTGCTTCATCAGTAGGGGAGGCTGTAAATGTTGGAATGGGAATGGGGTTTCATACAGCCTGGTGAAATGTTACTGACCTGACATTAGTTCTCACATAGTCAATGCCTAGCTGTGGTAGGTTTACAACACTTTGCCCATTTCATGTTCAGATTTACTTTCAATGGACTCACTTTAAAGGACTCAGTCTTATTTATTACCTTTTTTTTATATTTGCACAACTTGTCTTTTGCATCGTCGTGGCTATCCCTCGAGGTCGAGGATAATGGTCCTCGTTCTAAAGTGGCCCACAGAGCGAAGACGCCTGTGCATGTATTTGTTTAACATGTACTTGATGTTGCACTCCAAGAAGCACATGATACTTCACAAATCAACCAACTGATTCCAGTGGCATGGAAACCACGATGATGGGAGCTGATGGATTGTTGCAGCCTTCATCCGCCTTCACAGCCGTTGAGTTTGAACTAACTTCGTCCACCTGTTCCACGGTTGAGGTCTTGGTTGGATTGTTCTTTGTCAGGGGCCTCACCCTCGACCTTACTGTCATGGGTGACCCTACCAGGAGCATAGCTCCAGACGGCATTGTTCTTGGGATCACAGGACCACACAAGCTTCTCCACCGCGACAAGGTGACAATCCACGGAGAAGTGTCTTTTGCATATTGGTTGTTTGTCAATCTTTGTATGTAGTTTTTCATTGATTCTATTGTATTTCTTTGCTCTACTGTAAATGTCTCCAAGAAAATGAATCTCAAGGTAGAATTTGGTGACTTTTACAGCAGGCACTTTGATAATAAATTTACTTTGAAATTTGAAGATTAGTTTGATAACTGGAGCAAAGTTCAGAACTGGATAAAGAGGCCGGAAACTAATGTTGTTTTTTCCATTATCCTATTCCCTTAAGTGATCAATAAATAAATCTGAACCTCCTTATTTTCATTCAAAGTACGAAATCAGTTGCTTTCAGCACACGTTTTTGGGGAGATTAGCTCTGTACCTGCACACAATGCAGTGTGAATGTCTGGAGCCTTTCTCAATGAGTTAGGTCAGCAGTTCCAGCTCATCACTCACCTGAGATGCTGGTAACTGACCCTGATCTCCCCACAGAACCCTGCTCCAAAGAGGTAGTTTGCATTCTTCATCTCATCAAAACACCAAAATTAAGAAAACTATGTTAAAAAGACAAAAAAAGTTGAAAGGTATACTGCAGTGAACATCTCGGGTTGAGTGAAATAGTTCAGAGATATTTTGAAATGCCCAGTTCTCAGACATTTATACTATAATTGTTTGTGACATTTTTTTAAAAAGTCTTTATTCATGGTTGACACCTGCCTTCATCCTGACCTCCCACAAGCGAAAGTAAGAGGAATGAGTAACAAAAATAAACTTAGCTGTTCAGAATAAAACATGTGGTTTATTTTATCTGGGAAACAGCTTGCTTTTAGTGAGATAGTATCTTGTCTCCCAAGTTAAAAATGTACGGCTTCAGGTCTGCCTTGAGTTTATGATCTGGCCTATTACTTCAAGGTTGTGGGGGAATCATGTTCATGGGTGGGGCATACCTTCTATCTATTAGATCATCCATCAGACAACGTCACATTTAGCAGATTAACCTCCTGCTAACAGGTAACTAACACAATGCCATTTGTAGTAACTAGATGCATATATTTTCTCTTAGTGACAGAGACAATAAGTTAGAGCATAGAACAGTACAAGTGCAGGAACAGTCTTTTTGGGCCATAAATTTCTGTAAAATAATTAAGCTAATTGCACCTAATTAAGTTAATTCGTGACGAAGAGTCTCGGCCCGAAACGTCGACTGTACTTCTTCCTAGAGATGCTGCCTGGCCTGCTGTGTTCACCAGCAACTTTTATGTGTGTTGCTTGAAATTCCAGCATCTGCAGATTTCCTCGTGTTTGTGTAAATTAATTCCTTCTGTCTCCTTGTGGCCCATATCCCTCCAAGTTCTGCATATTTGTGAGCCTCTTTAATGCCTCTATCGCACCTGTCTCCACCACTACCCCTGGAAGCACAACCATGCACCCACCACCTTCTTTGTAAGAACTTGCCATACACATATCCTTTGAACTTTCCCCCTCACCTTAAATGCATGCCCTTTTGTATTAGACATTTCAACACTGGGAATAAAGTTACGCCTTTCATAGTTTCATAAACATCTATCAGGTCTGTCCTCAGCCTCCACTGCTCCAGAGAAAACAACTTATGTTTATCCAACCTCTCCTTCTTGTTCATATCCCTTAATGCAGACAGGAACCTGGAAGTCGTAATCTGCACCCAGGCCAAAGCATCCATATCCTTCCTGTAATGGGGCAACCAGAAATAGAGCACCAGGAGGAAATCCACATGGTCACAGAGTAAAGTACAGACTCCTTACAATTAGTGGTAAGGAGCTCACACTTCCTTTGTACATCATTATTGTTAAGGGAACTGCAGTTAGTTGCATACTTTCCCTTTAAATTTAATCTCCCAAAATGCAGCACCTTGCACTTGCCCAGATTTCCCATCTTACCTTTCTCCGCCCATATCTACAAATGTTCTATATCCCACTTTATGTCCTGACATTCTGCTACACTATCCACAAAACCACCAATCTTTGGGTTCATTGTACCAGACCAACCCCATCTGTCCTGAAGGCATTGCAAAAAAAAGGATGAAAATCTCGGTCTGCAGCAAACATGTCATTCCTGATAAAGAACAGAATACAATGTGACAATACTACCCGACCTAGATAAAACTACCTGTAGACTAGCATAGCTCAATCCAACCCACGTACTTTAGCAGAATGTAAAACCAAACTGACCCTGAAGCTGAAAAAGTTTCAAAGTTTCAAAGTATCGAAATATACGAGGGATGATTGATAAGTTCGTGGCCTAGGGTAGAAGAACATGAGTTATTAATTTCAAACTTTCTCAATTTTCACTCAAAGAGTTGAACTGCACGTTCATGTAACGAGAGCTGTATAACTCATCTCCTTCTACCTTAGGCCACAAACTTATCAGTCACCCCTGCTGTGGACCACCTGGAGGTCCAAGACGCTCTCGTTACATGCACGTGCAGTTCAACTCTTTGAGCGATAATGCAGAAAGTTTGAAGTTAATAACTCATCTCCTTCTACTTTAGGCCATGAACTTATCAATCACCCCTGCTGTGGACCACTTCTACAAAGAAGTGATCCACATGCTCCACAACCACTGGACTATGTGTGTACATGTAGGAGGGGACTATGTTGAAAAATAAATGTGCTAGGTTTTCTAAAATTCACTCTTTCTACCTTAGGCCACAAACTTATCAATCACTCCTCGTATATATGATACTATATGCTGCTTTGTGATTCATTTTCTTGCAGGCATTTACAGGAAAAATAAAGCTTAAAGTTCAAAGTACATTTATTATCTATGTATGTATACTATATAAAAGCAACACTCACAACACACTAGAGGAACTCAGCAGGTCGGGCAGCATCCGTGGAAACGATCAGTCAACGTTTCGGGCCGGAACCCTTCATCAAGACTGAAGAGGGAAGGGATTAGGGCCTCTGCCCCTTCCCTTTTCAGTCCTGACGAAGGGTTCTGGCCCGAAACATTGACTGATCGTTTCCACGGATGCTGCCCGACCTGCTGAGTTCCTCCAGCGTGTTGTGAGTGTTGCTTTGACCCCAGCACCTGCAGAGTATTTTGTGTATACTATATAAAACTTTGGGATTGGTCTCCTTACAGGCTGCCACAAAACAAAGAAACCCAATAGAACCCATTAAAAAAAAGACTGTCAAACACCCAAAGTGCAAAAAAAAGTAAATAGTACGGACAACAAAAGCAAGCAAACAACTGAAGTTCATGAAAGTGAGTTCACAGCCATGAAGCCGGTCATCACTGCAACTGATCTGGGAGCCCGTTAGTTGCAGGCCACAGACTCACTTCAGCGCAGAGACGAGTAAACCCGCAGAGCAGCGAGCTGAACCAGTCCATCCCTGACCTGTTCAATCTGTTCCGATGCTTAAACCATCCAAACTTTGGGTCGCTCCTCACTCTCAGACTTGGAACCTGCCGCTTTGCTGCACTCTCGGGCCCGAGCCCTGCCGCCTCAACTCGATAAAAAATACAATAGAATTTACAAAAAGACTATACAGAAACAAAGGACAGCAAACAGCCTCTGAAAAGGAAGACAAGCCATGCGAATAAGAAATAATACCGAGAGAATGAGTTGTAAAGAGTCCTTGAAAGTGAGTCTGTAGGTTGTAGAAACAGTTTGGAGTTGGGTGTGCGAAGATATCCACGCTGATCCGGAGGCCTGATGGCTGTAGGGTAATAATTGAACACATATAATTATCATTTTGGATCAGTTAGTTAGGCATCCTTGCATAAATTCTTACTCTTTTAACCTTAGCTTCGGTTGTACTTACCCTGATTTAATTTTAGTTTTCAGGTACCACACCCCTGAATGAAGTTCAACAGAAAAATATCCCAACCTATGAATCTATTTTTACATAGACCTGTAAAGACAAGAGAATGTGCAAGTGCTGGATATCTTGAGCAACCAAACCGTGGTGAAGGAACTCAGCAGGTCTGGCAGCATCTACAGAGAGGAATAAACAGTCAACATTTCTGGCCGTGACCCTTATTCAGACTGGAAAGGAAGGGGGCAGAAACCCGAATAAGAAGGTAGGGGAAGGGAAGGAGTACAAGCTGGCAGGGGATAGGTGAGACTAGTTGCAGGGGAATAAGAATCAAAATCAGAATCAGATTTATTATCACCGACATGTGTCATGAAATTTGTTAACTTAGCAGCAGTAGTCAATGCAATACATAACATAGAAGAAAAAAATAAGTAAGTAAATCAATTACAGTATATGTATATTAATAAAAATTGTGCAAAAACAGTAATAAAATATATTTTAAAAGTGAGGCAGCATTCAAGGGTTCAATGTCCATTTAGGAATCAGATGACAGAGGGGAAGAAGCTGTTCCTGAATCGTTGAGTGTGTTCCTCAGGCTTCTGTACCTCCTACCTGATGGAAGGTCCTTAATAGTGGACGCTGCCTTTTTGAGACACCGCTTCTTGAAGATGTCCTGGGTACTTTTGCAGGCTAGTACCCAAGATGGAGCCGACTAAATTTACAACCCTCTGCAGCTTCAATCAGTCCTGTGCTGTAGTCCCCCCATACCAGACAGTGACGCAGCCTGTCAGAATGCTCTCCACAGTAAATCTATAGAAGTTTTTGAGTGTATTTGTTGACATACTAAATGACTAGCCACACAGTCATGGGTATAGAGAGAGTAGAGCAGTGGGCTAAGCACACTCCCCTGAGGTGCACCAGTGTTGATCAGTGTCAGCGAGGAGGAAATGTTATCACCTTTTGTGGTCATATAGTTAGGAAGTTGAGGATTCAATTGCAGAGGGAGGTACAGAGGCTCAGGTTCTGTAACTTCTCAATCAGGATTGTGGGAATGATGGTATTAAATGCTGAGCTGTAGTCGATGAACAGCATCCTGACAAAAGTGTTTGTATTGTCCAGGTGGACTAAGGCAGCGGTCCCCAACCACCGGGCCGCGGACAGGTACCGGGTCGCAAAGCATGTGCTACTGGGCCGCAAGGAAACAATGTAAGTCAGCTGCACCTTTCCTCATTCCCTGTCACGCACTGTTGAACTTGAACATAGGGTTGCCAACTGTCCTGTATTTGCCGGGACATCCTGTATGTTGGGCTAAATTGGTTTGTCCCATATGGGACAGCCCTTGTCCTACTTCCCCCGCTAAGGTAGAGCGTTCGTATGAAATCTTTCGTGCCAAAATGGCATAAAGCGAAGAAGCAATTGCCATTAATTTATATGAGAAAAATTTTTGAGCGTTCCCAGACCCAAAAAATAACCTATCAAATCATACCAAATAACACATAAAACCAAAAATAACACTAACATATAGTAAAAGCAGGAATGATATGATAAATACACAGCCTATATAAAGAAGAGTATGTACAGTATCGTCAGGAAGATTAAGCCAAAACCAATTTGTGGAAAAAAAATCAGCACATACATGCATGCGCACACAGGTGCCCGTGCAAGGCTTCATGGTCATGGTAGTCTTTCCTGGGGTAAACACAAGTGTCCCAGGATTTGACTGCTACTTTTGTCCCTTATTTGGGAGTGAGAAAGTTGGCAACCCTAACTGTAAAAGACATGTTGAGGTGAGTTTAACCCTACTTGAACACTCAACCCCCGGTCGGCCGGTCCACGAGAATATTGTCAACATTGAACCGGTCCACAGTGCAGAAAAGGTTGGGGACCCCTGGTCTCAGGCCATGTGAAGAGCCATTGAGATTGCATCTGCCATTGACCTATTGTGGTGATAGGCAAATTACAATAGGTCCATGTCCTTTCAGAGGCAGGAGTTCAGTCTAGTCATTCCCAACCTCTCAAAGTATGTCATTAATGTAGATGTGAGTGCTATGGGGCGATAGTCATTAACTGGTTAAATCATTAAAATAGGTGGATGGGGGAGAGGCAATGAAGTGAGAAGCCAGGATGTGATAGGTAAAGGGCTGATGAGAAAATCTGATCGGGGAAGAGATTGGACTGTGGGAGAAAGGGAAGGTGGAGGGGCCCCAGAGGGAGGTGATGGGCAGTTGAGAAGAAGAGAGGGTGTGAGATCAAAACCAAAATGGGGAAATGGAAAAAGAGAGGAGAAAGGGAAAATTTATTGGAAATTGGAGAAATGAATGCTCATGCCAACTGGTTGGAGGATACCCAAATGGATTATGAGATGTTGCTCCTCGAACCTGTGAATCTTTCAGCAGGATTGGGGAATAGGAGTAGTTTTCTGAATGCTGGAAGTAAAGCCATGGATAATGAGAATGTAAATCTGAGTTACTTTAATCTAGAAAAAACACTTAACTCTTAAAGAGTATGGCAGGCTCAGTGATTGCAGCTAAATCATCCAGCTGGCAGCAAATTACTAATAAGGTGGATCACGGATTGAGACAGGGCCCTCTGACTTTTCTAATCTATGAAATGTAGCTGAATCAGGCATGGTAATATAATAACAGATAATATAGAACAGAAATTGTTTAAAGATGGTGCTGGTAAACCTGCTGTCGCACAGCTGTGGTGACCAGGTTTCAATCCCGGCCTTCAGTGCTGCCTGTAAGGAGTTTGCAGTTCGTTCAAGGTAACACAGGTTCTACCTACGTCTGAAAGAGCTGCAGGTTGGTAGGTTAACTGGGCACTGTAAACTTTTCCTGGAATAGGCAGGAGAAAGAGGGTCAGGGTGGAGTTCATGAGAGAGAGAGAGAGAGAGAGAATGAAAGAATGAATAGGTTAGAGGGGAATAGGAATAGGATTGGTGAGATTAACCTGAGAGCAGACATGATTTTAATGGTTCAAATGGCCTCCCTCTACATCATAGGAGAATATGAAATAAATATAAGGATAAAATATTTAACAATGATCCACTGTGTACAACACTCTGCTCTGGACCATTGGACAACAGGATCTGACATGTCAAGCTGCTGTTGATCGACTACTGATCAACATTAAACACAATCACCTCATCCAAACTCATCATTAAGCTTCAAGTCCAGGGTCCCTATACCCTCCTCTGCAACTTGGCTTCCTCATTGGCAGACCTCAATCAGTGACAATATCTCTTTCTCACTGACCATCAACGCAGATCCACCTCAAGTCTGCATCCTGAGCCCCCTGCTCTGCTGTGTACACACACATGACTGTGTGGTGTGGCTAAGCACAGCTTCAATGCCATCATTAAATTCACTGATGGTACTACATTGTTATTGGACAAATCACAGGTGAGGATGATTCAGCTTACTGAAACAAGATAGGCCATCTAGTTGATTGGTGCCAGAAAAACAAATTCTCACCCAACATCGAAACATACAGTGAAATGGGTCATTTTACGACAACGATCAACTCAGTTGGAGGACGTGCTTGGGGCAGCCTGCAAGTGTCATTAATCTGGCGCTAACATAGCATGCCCACAACTCCCTTATCTTAACCAATATGTCTTAAGAACGTGTGAGGAAACCAGTGCAGTCACAGGTTGAATTTACAAATTCATCCTGTTTGAAATGTTTGGGATGTTCAACGAGTCAGAAAACAGCTGAGAGAAGAGGATCAGAGCAAGAGTAATACTGTATTGCTAAAAAGTTAGCAAAGTTAAAACTAGAGGACATACATTTATGGTGAGAGGGGAAAGATTTAAAAAGGACTCAAGGGGAAACATTCTAATACAGAGGCTGGTAAGTACACAAAACGAGCTGCTTGAGGGAGTAGTAGAGGGTACACAATGACAATCTGTAAAAGACGTTTGGACAGGTTCACGGAAAAGATCTAAAAGCCTATGGGCTAACTGTGTGCAAACAGGGTCTGCTCAGACATATTTTGGACAGCATGGACAAGATAGGGTGAAAGGTCTGATTCCATGCTGTGTAAGTCTATGATTCAAAGGTCCACTGCAGAATCTAGAGAGAGGCAATGCACAGCCCTGTACAATTTATTAATCGATCAAAATAACTACTTCACAAGAGAAACAATCTGGCTGCTCGATTCAATTTTACGTCCCAATGAGCAGTCCATACGAGCCATTTAATTAATTATCCGTGGCTTTGCAACATGTTTTCCCACAACTGGTGACCTAATATATTTTCCAAAGGCGTAATTTCAAGATACAAAGTATAAAGTAAATTTATTATTGAAGTATGTATATATCACCATATACTATCCTGAGGTTCATGTTCTTGTGACATTCATGGTAGATTTAAAAAAATAATAGAATCAATGGAAAACTATACACTGAGACTGACCAATGTGCAAAAGAAGACAAACTGTGCAAATACAAAAAAAAAAGCTTACTGTAAATACTTACAGTATCTGTGGTTCCAGTATCCAGGACGTAAATCTCTGGGCTCCGTGTAAAATCGACATTCCATGTACCCATTCCCTCTATCTTTTTTAAAGATTAGTTTTAATTGTCACATATATGTCAAAACATCAAAACATACAGTGAAATGTGCTGTTATGATTCAACGACGAACACATTCCAAGGACGGGGAGAACATACACGCTTCTGACAGTGAGCGGAGGAATGGAACCCAGGCTGCTTGTGCTGTAACGCATTACGCTAACCATGTCGCTACCATGTCACCCACTCTTTTGCACCACTTCCAATCTTTATTTCTTGAATCAATTGAGAAAGTCTTCCTTCTGTTTACCTTTTCTGAACCTCTCATGATCTTTTACAATGGTGTGCGGTCTAATTTTGTTGAATTCTTCAGAACTCATTACACTTTGAATTAATGCCACAACGCCTACTTATGTATAGTCACAGGAAACTTAAAAGACGATGCTTGCCTTTTACATTAGGACCAATAGCCTTCCGCCAGAATGACTATGACTAAATTAAAGATGAATGATCAGCTTTATTTGTCACGTATACATCAAAGCATCGAAACATACAATGAAGTTCGTTTGAGTCAACGCCAACACAGCCCATAGATGTCCCCATGTTCCCAGCACCAACATAGCATATGCCCACAATTTACTAACCCTAACCCATGCGTATTTTGCAATGTAGGAGGAAATTGAAGCACCCAGATGAAACACACATGGTCTTGGAGAATATACAAACACCTTACAGACAGCGGTGGATTTGAACTCAGTCACTGACACTGTAAAGCACTACACAAGCCACAATGCTACCATGTCACCACCACCCAGCCTCTTGCACCGCTTTCAATCGTTGGCTTTGAACAATATAATACTGAGAAAGACTTCCTTCTGTTTACCTGTTTTGAACCTCTTGTGATCTTTTACAATGGTTCCAGTCTACTTTTGCTGAATTGTTCAACAGTCTTTAAATGTTGAGTTGATTTATTCAAATGTCACTGGTATCTGCTCAAGACCTTTGCCTTTAACATTAGGACTAACGGCCTTCCAGAATGACTAGGACTAAAATTAAAGATTATTGACTAGCTTGTTTTGGTTACATATATATCCAAACATTGAAAGATAAAATGAAATGTGTCACTGCGTAAAAAACCAACACAGTCTGAGGATGTACGGGGCAGCCCGTAAGTGTCCACCAAGCTTTTGGCACCAATATAACATGCCCACACCTATTAACCATAACCCGTACATCTTTAGAATGAGGGAGGAAACCAGAGCACTCGGAGGAAACACATGTGCTCACGGAGAGAATGTACAAACTCCTTACGGGCAGTGGTGGAACTGAACCCTGTTGCCGACATTGTAAAGCGTTTGTGCTAACAGCTTCACTACCACGCCACGAAATTTGATAAGGGTAACAAAAGCCAATTTAGATCTGCAGGACCCCTTTGGAATTTTCTAAGTAATGGCAGGCAAATACTCCCAAGGAAATGTATTCATCAGTTAACCACAGTCATGCTTTTATACTTTTTATACAAGTCTCCCCACAATTTTTAGTGTTTTAAAAGTAATAGTTACAAAGTGACGTAGTCTGGCCACTGAACTGTGCAAGTGTAGATGGAATTCGAGTCATTTCTCCTGAGGCGTGAAGTTTAATGACAAGACTAGTCATGTTTTAAGACTGTATTTAACTGCCTGTTGTATAAAGCTCTTTACTAAGTTAGAAATTTATCAATTTTTATAGTAGGAAAGTCACAGATTAGTGTTACTATCTTCTTGTCAAAAAAAAATGTTCAACACCTATATTAATCAGGATCTGCCAAGCAACAATGTTAACAAAATATAGAAAAGTTTGTGTATAATGCATCTATCACAACAGCAGAAAGTTTCTATGGTATTTCCTGAACCTAACCTTCAAATGACCTTGTTTTTCCCCTTCAGTGGAAAAGCCTCACACATTATTGAGTGTCAGTGTAACCACACCCATGATATCTCCTTACCTGAAGATTGTGCAAGGAAGTCTTGAGGAGGTGACTCACCCACAATGCTGGGAGGCAGGATAATCCTGTTTACACTTACACAGAATTTGCATATTCCGATTCTTGTCAACTGGATTCAACAGGGTTTTTCTTTCAGTTGACTGCAGTGCGTTCAGAAGATGGGGGTCTCTGTTGCTTCTTTGAGAAGCCTGGGTATGATCTTCCACTTTTTCACAACTAAACTTTAAATATTAAAGATCAAAAAATTAGCCTTTATTCCTCAAATGTTCATTCAAGCATACAGTAAAAGGCATCATTTGCATTAATGACCAGCACATTCTGAAGATGTGTTGGGAGCAATCTGTAGGTGTTGCCATGCCTCTGGCACCAACAAAGCATGCCCATAATTTACTAACCCTAATCTTTGGAATGTAGGAGAAAAGCAGAGCACTTGGAGAAAAGCCACACAGTCATGGGGAAAATGTACAAACTCCTTACAGAGAGCGGCGGGAGTTGAACTCTAATTGCCAAGCCAAATAGACACAAGTAAATGAAGGAAAATATACCCCAAGCCTTCATATAAACGATAAGAAAACAAAGAGGGAGCTTCAACCCCACTCATGCAGAAGACAATGAAGATTATGGTTTATGCTTTGTCCCTTCTGAAATTCAGGCTGTGGAGATTTTAAGATGTGCCCCCTTCTACTGCATGTGTTTCTTTCATTGTAGAGAGGTGAAGGAATTAAAAGAGACCTGAGGGGCAACTTCTTCATACAGAGGGTAGTGTGTGTGTGAAGTGAGCTGCGAGAGGAAGTGTTTGAAACATTCAAAAAAGATTTGGCTAAGTGCACGGATAGGGGGTTGTTTAAAGGGTATAGGCTAAACATGGGAAAATAGGACTAGCTTGTTAGGCACCATGGACAGTATGGACGAGCTGAGCCGAAAGGCCTGTTTCCATTGCTCCATTGTTCTGTTACTCTAAATTTTTGGAGAGTAGAAAAGAGTGATCAAGGTGAACACAGATAAAGAAACCCCAAAGTTGACAGGGCAATAGTGTTGGAGTTAAATTCTGAAGTGGGTGCTTTGATTTTTTTTCAAACTTGTGAAGAGATTTGGTTAAGTATCCAGCGGAAGTGCAGTTCCTCCAATTGGAAAACCAGGCAGTCACACGTTGAACACCAGAATCCCAAAATAGGCACATAGGAAGAGATACCAGGTGGAGTGAGGAAAAGATTCAAGAATGTGCCCAAAGCTTCTAGTACAAAACTGATAGTCTAACATAGAACAGTAATCTAGAGTCCACTGTGTTTCAAGACACTGGAAAGATACAACTAATGTTGTCTACAAAATCCTTCAAGTTCTTTGGAAGATCTAATGAACCGACATCAATGTCTGCTCCTTGGATACCTTCCCCAGCACCGAGACCACAAATACACAGTTAACTACATTGGGCACTCTGTATCTTGAATCTTTCATGCCAAGACCAAATAGATTCAAGGAATCTCTTTGAAGAAATGCAGCATCCCCATGACTTTTGCTAGAAGGAAGAAGGAGCATTTGGCATGGTAAATTAGTATTGTTATGCCGTCCATTCAAATCATTTTATCACATCAATACATTGAGGTGGTATCAGGGAAAAGCCATAACAGAATGCAAAGTACAGTATTATAGTTTCAGAGAGAGTGCAGTGCAAGCAGACAATACAGAAAGTAATTTTTAAGAGACTTAGAATTTAGATATAAAAAGAGCAGATTGATTGTATTAGAAGCAATGAGTATAATGTATCTTCGAAGAGCATCTTGGAATGAATCACCACCAAAAAAAATAGAGGTATAATTGAGATTATGCAGATGTCCTGCGTAAGCAGCAGAAGGAGAGAGTGATCCCACACCCATCCATTGGATTGCACCGTCTCCAATGTGGCCTCATCATTCACCTCCAAACTTGTAAAACCAGAGTGTAAGTAAATCAATCACCACCCCAATCGAGCTCCTAGAAAGAAGGGTTGATTCTGAACAGTCCTTTTAAAGAGCTCAGCAAAGGAAAGCTTGATAATTCTGGCCACTTCCGTGATGTTCACTGCTCATAGGAAAGGAAAGGAACGTCGCATCCGGAGTTTCTCCGGTTAGCGGACGATTTCCCTCCACACCTCTCTGACGTAGAGGGGAATCACGTACGAGGCAAGTTACAGCAGTGGTTTGCCATTGCCTTCTGCCAGGTGAGTTTCCAAAGAGATCACCAGCTCGTAACCCAGCACGGATGGAAAGCATGCAGGAGAGCCAGCAGGATTCGAACTCGGGACCTTTCGTCCCAAAGTCCAGCACTGATGCCACTATGCCACCAGCTGGGGCTTCACTGCCCATTCTTTAACTGCCCATAAACAATTAAAAAACAACACCAGTGCAGAAAATACTAAAAATACTCAGCGGGTCCGGCCACATCGGTGGGAAGAGAAACAGGGGGAATGTTTCAGGTTGAGGCTCAAGAGACTGCAGATGCTGAATCTGGAGCTAAAAACAAATTACAGGCAGAACCCAGCAGGTCAGGCAACATCTTTGCAGGGAAATGGATGGTCAACGTTTTAGGTCAAGACCCTTCATCTGGACTGAAACTGAAGAGGGGAGATAGCCAGGATAAAGAGGTAAGGGGAAGAACTGGCAAGCAGAAGGTGGATCCGGCTGAGGAGGGCTAATAGGCATGTAGAGGAGGGAAAGATGAAGATAATGAGGTGTTAGATGCAGGCATAGAATCTGATTGGAGAGGAAGGTGGATCAAAAATAAGGGATATGGGGAAGGAAGATGGGAATATCAGGGAGGGGACCCAACAGGAGGAATGTGTGGATGATGAGCAGATGGAGTGGGTGAAACAAAAGAGAGAAACAGTGCAATCAGAAACTGGGATATGGGATCTGGGTAAATGTAGAATAAACCAGATAGTTCCTCCTGCGGTTCTTTTTGATTTTAAAAACTGCAGTGATATCCCAAAATATCTGAGGTGATGTGAAGTTCAAGAGTACAGGACGTTTTGACTCTACCGGCCAAGGTACATAGGGCCAAATGGCAATGTTATAAACTTTTATTAGTCTAGTCTTTAAAACATGTGAAGCCTTTTGCCTAATGAACTATTTTTATTTGGAAACTCTTTGTAAGAACGACATTATGTGTATGAACTAAATGGGTGATTCAGACAGTACTCTCCACTCCTTTATTAGAAGCCAGTGGAGGTGAGTTTGGAAGGATGGTACCTCAGGTGCTCAGGCTGATATCATGAGCAACACACAAAATGCCAGGGGATCTCAACAAGTTAGGCAGCATCTATGGAGTGGAACAAACAGCCAATGTTTCGGGCCTAAACATTTCATCAAGTTGATATCATGCTCATAGACAAGGGACAACACAAAAATTTCTGAATGGTGCACGAATCCATGAGCACAAAGTCACTATTCCTCATTTGCACTATTGATTTATTTTATTTTTCTCATAAAATTGTAATTTTTTATGTATTGCACTGTGCTGCTGCCACAATAAATTTCACAATATATGCTGTTGATAATAAACAAAATTCTCATTTTGATGTTATGTGAAAAATTGCAGTAATCAGTCTTCCAGAGCCAGATGGAATAAAACGTGTGACATTCTGGTTAATTCCCAAGCTATCGTGCATTCACTGTTATATTAGTTCTCTTCCTCTATACTCTTTTGGCAGGTTGATTGCTGACTGCAGAACTAAGTGCTCTGTCCTAGAATATTTGCAGATCAATCTCCAGTCAGTACATAGTTGATTGGGATAAATAATGAAAACCATTCAGTGTAGATCCCTGCCATTAGAGATGGTGGGGAACTTGTGTGCCTGTGCATTCATACAGCAATTCAAAAGCACAGGAACATCAGAAGCTACAGAGAGTAGTGGGCCGTGTCCAATACATCCTGAGCACATCCCTCCCCACCATTGATATCAAGGAGGCAACATCAGTTATCAAAGTGCCCCACCATCTGGGTGATGCCATCTTCTTGCAGCTACCATCGGGCAGGAAGTACAGAAACCTGAAGTCAGACATCATCAGGTACAAGAATAGCTATTTGTTTCAAGCATTCAGTTCTTAAATCGATTTTCACGACCTTAATCAGTACAACAGTATAGTAACACTATAACTATATAACTATTTTCTTTTGTTCTAATTGTGTTCTTTCTTGTTTTTTTTTAATAATTTATGTTTAGTTTGTATTTTCTCATGGATATTCTGTATTTGGTGCTATGTTCAGAATTCAAAATAAAGTTTCTATCAATGTATGTAATGTCACCATATATGTCACCATGAAATATCTCCATGAATTTTATTCTCTTGCAGATATTGATATTATAACAAAGAAATACAATGAAAAAACTACACACAAAGACTAAAAAAACATATGTGTAAAATAAGGCAAACTCTGCAAACGGTCTCGAGGCGCAGAAACTTAGAGACAGGATGAGAGCTGATCAATTCCATTCTGCCGATTAAAACGTTTAATTGGCAATGAAAGTGTCGAGGAAGATTGAGACATCAAGGCAAGCGAGGGTTCAGCAGCGACTGCCTTCCTTTTGGTCGCTGATAGGATCCCTCTGCTGCCGAAGAAGGAGTCTGTCTCTGTGTGGTGGCTCACTGTGGCAGGCACGTAGGCCTCTGAATTCATATGGTATCTCTCTCTTTCGATGATGCTGCGTTTAAGGATTGGACAATTACAATTATGGGGACTGTGGACTGTTTCAGACTTATGGTCTCTATATTCTGTGTTTTCGCCCATTTCTTTCCATTTTGTTGTGTGAGGGGAGGAGGCCCGACTTCCATGATTTTTCTTTGTTTCATGGCTATCTGGAGAAGACAAATCTCAGAGCTGTATATGGATACATACCTTGATAATAAGTTAACCTTTAAACCTTTGAAATACAACAAAAACAAATAATAAATAAATACATAAATAATGCATGAGTCACAGTGTTCTTGCAAGTGAGAAAGAATGTTTTCTAAGATGCTACTGCAGGTTAGTTTAATACCGCAGTTCTGCAATACATACATATACTTGTGTATCTAACAATAATCTCAACATAGCTTTGACCTTAATGCCTCTGCATTACTGGACGACATTTCCATTGCTGATTCCCAGTTGACAACAATTGCTGCCAAATGATCATCGATTCACCTGGCTTTTCCTCTGCCTTTCGATTAGATTGTGGCAGACCTGAGCCTCGGTATCTCCGCTGGTGGCACAGTGGTGCAGCAGGAAGAGTCACTGCCGCACTTATACCGTGACTTGGGTTCGATCCTGGACTCTGCTGCTGTTTGCTCAAAGTTTCCAGTTTCTCCCTGGAATCATTGTGAGTTTCCGCTGGATTCTCTTATTTCCTCCCATATCCCCAAACTTGTGCAGGTTGATAAAAAGGAAGCTAAAGATTAGTTTTATTTCTCTCATGTACGGTACATCAAAATATACAGTGAAATGCATCATCTATGGCAAATCAAATCTTTGAGGATTGTGTTGAGCATCCCACAAATGTCACCGCGCTTCCAGAACATACCCACAATGCACTCAGCATAACCATACCTCTTTGGAATGTGGGAGGAAACTGGAGCACCCGGAGGAAACCCATGCAGTCATGGAGAGAGAGTACAAACTCCTTACAGACAGTGATAGGATTCAAAAGGCAATCTTACAGCTAGTGCTGGAAGCATAGCATTATCTGCTATGCTACTCTGCCACCACCGATAAATTTAGTGACCACTGTAAATTTGATAGGTAAAAGATTGAACATGAGAGGAATTAATGGGAATATGAAGTACACAGCATACAAGGAAAATTAATGAGGAATGGGCATTGTTGTATGAGGTAGCATAGAACTGATAGGCCAACATGAAATCAGAAATACAATTAGCAAGCTGGAAATGGTGCAGAGAAATTCACGAGGATATTACTGAGACTGGTGAGTTTAAGTTATAAGGAGAGGCTAGATTTTTTTTCTCCCTGGTACATGAGAAGCTTATGAGTGACCTTACAAAAGTTGCATAAAATTATGGGAGGAGTAGTTAAAATAGATGGTCACAGTCTTTTTCCCAGGGAAGGGGAGTCTAAAACTAGACAGCATACAGTAGATTTAAGGTGAGAGGGGAACATTTTTAAAGGGATCCAAAGGGCAAAATTTTCAGAGTTTGAAATAAATTTATTATCAAAGTACATATATACAGTATCACCATACACTACCCTGCAATTAATTTTCTTGCTGGTACAAAAGAAACACAATAGAACCAATGAAAAACTGCATGCAAAAAAGAACCAGCAACCAATCTGCAAAAGAGGACAAACTGTGAATGCAAAAATAGGAAATTAATAATAATAAATAATATTGAGAACAAGAGTTGTAAAGTCCTTGAAAGTGAGCCCACAGGTTGTGGAATCAGTTTAGTGTTGAGGAG
The DNA here is from genome assembly GCF_030028105.1 of Mobula birostris. Classification (NCBI taxonomy): domain Eukaryota; kingdom Metazoa; phylum Chordata; class Chondrichthyes; order Myliobatiformes; family Myliobatidae; genus Mobula; species Mobula birostris. The sequence goes on along the minus strand of NC_092392.1, from coordinate 22,403,728 downwards.
AGTGAAGGTTGAAGGGTAACAACTGTTCTGAACTTGCTTAATCTTTGGCTTACTATCCAAGAACAACTATAGTCTAACTTAAATTGAAAAGGAAAAAGGCAAAATTAGGAGAAAACACAAAGCTAGAGTGGAAATAGATCCAGAAAAACAGTGTGGGGCATAAAACAAACACTTCTGTTGGGTTAACTTTAAATTGGTACAAACCCATTTGCCAGACAGTCCTTCATAAAAATCCTGGCCCTTTAAGTAATCGAGTAGAATTTCTTTTCCTCTCATGTAGATAGTAGCCATGTATAAATTATTGAAAATTATCAGGTGCAATGAGTGTATTTGAGAGATTAACACAACTCACTGAGCTGCAGTTTATGCTGTTGTCTGGGACCCCTCAGTTGTGTGGCTCTTTAATTTCCTCATTATTTCTTACTCCTTTCATTTTGTAGTTCCCCTTGATTTCTCCACCAATGTTTCTATTTTTATCTGGCTTTCTATTTACTCGGTGTCTTTCTATTTTTCCTGTTACAGCTGAATACCATTCCTCTCAACAGTCAAGATACACCCCTGTGTGGTTAAATGAGGAGACTGAATAAAGAACGGCATTTTCATTCTGCCAGTGTGCACTGCAATAAACAACATTAATTTAGCTTGAAACTGATATTCAGTCAAATGAAATAATTCTAGGTAGTCAATTCTGATGACAGAAAACTGGATTAGCACCTTCTGACTGCTCTGATTAGTCTTTACTTCACATTATCAACTAATATTAACAACACTGTAGTAAACCATTCAGTCCAATTGGCTTCTGCCGACATTTATATCTTATGAGTATCTTCTACTATCTTAATTCATCTCAGTTTAACAATACATATTTTTATTTATTTCTGCTTGTAGTATCTGCTTGAGGCCACTTTATTAGGTACACTTGTACACCAGCTTATATAACAATTCAATGCATAAAAGCTTGCAGTCATGGTCAAGAGGTTCAGTTGTTGTTCAGACCAGACATCAGAATGGGGAAGAAATGTGATCTAAGTGACCTTGACCGTGGAGATACTGTTGGTGCCAGATGGGGCAGTTTGAGTATCTTAGGAACTACTGATCTCCTGGGATATTCACACAAAATACTCTCTAGTACTTAAGGAGAATGGTGTGAAAACAAAAAAAAAATCTAGCGAGCAGCAATTCTTTGGCTGAAAAAGCCTTCAGTGAAAAAGCAGAGGATAATGACCAGACTGTTTCAAGGTGGCAGAAAGACAACAATAATTCATATTAGGTTATGAGAACACTCAGTCTTTTATTGTCATTTAGAAATGCATACATGCATATAACCACATGTTTCAATAGTGGTGTGCAGAAGAGCATCTCAAATGCACAACATATCAAACCTTGAAGTGGAAGGGCAACTGTAGTAGGAGCCCATGAATATAGAATAAATTGGGCACAGGACCTACAGGTGAACAACAACTGAACCTCTTGACTATGTCTATGCATTAAATTGCTCCCACATAATTGGCTGATTAGATTTTTGGATTAAGAAGTAGATGTACAAGAGGCACCTAATAAAGTGGCCACTGAGTGTATGATTCGATGTGTAAAACATTTGCCTTTGAATTGGAAGTTTGTGCAACTAAGTCAATGCAGACTGACTTCATAATTTAACCCCTTGAAGCTCTTGTGTTATCTTAGAAAAACTGCTCTCAGTTCTTCCAAGGACAGTAATACATTTAGCCGCTATTTCACAGTTTCAGCAGCCCAGCTTCAATCTCAATGTCTGACGCTGTCCTGCTCAAAACTTAGACTTCTCTTTGTAACTCTATGGGTTTCCCTCGGATACTCCAGTTTCCTACCACTTCCCAAACACAGAGAATCTTGGATTTATAGAGCACAGAATATTAAGATTAGCTTTATTCATCATATTTACATCAAAACATACAGTGAAATGCATTGTTTGTGTCAAATCGGTAACGATTGTGTTAGTCACCCCACAAGTGTCGCCACACTTCCAGCGCTAACATAGTGTACACACAACTCACTAACCCTAACCAAACGCCTTTGGAACATGAGAAGAAACAAGAGCACTCGAATGAAACCCATGTGGTCACAGGGAGAATGTACAAACTCCTAAGGACAGTGGTGGGAATCAAACCTCGATCTTATAGCTGGTGGTGTAATGTGATTGCGCTAACCACTGTAATACTGTGCCACCCCTTTCGGAACAGGCCCTTTAGCCCAAGTGGTCCACAACGACCAACATGCCCAATTCAAGGCTGTTCCACTCGTCAGTGTCTGGCCCATTCTAAATCTTTCCAACCCACGTACTGTTCAACTGTCTTCTAAAAGCTGTTATTGTACCTGCCACAATCACTCCTTCCGGCAGCTCATTCCAAATAGATACCACCTTCTCCACAAAAATTTGCCCTGATAGCTCCAGTTAAATCTTTTCCTTCTCACTTTAGACTGCTGCCCTTTAGTTCTTGATAGCCTAATCCTGGGAAAAAGACTGAGTGCACTCACCCTACCTATACCCCTTATAATTTTATACCCCTTGAAAAGATCATTTGTCAGTCTCAGCACTGAATCTAAGGCACAGCACTAGCCACAAGCTTCCTGTCTGATCAATACCATCACACCATCACAGTCTGCTTTACGCCATCAAGCTTAATGTGTATCCAGTTTGTCATTTCTCCCTATGATCCATGTAATCTAATTTTCCAGAGGAGCCTACCATGTGGAAAATTATTAAAGTCTTTGCAGAAGTCCATATACACCACACCTACTGCCCTGCTATCTTCAACATTCCTGGTCACATTATCAAAAAAAAAACAAGCAAGTTCATGAGACATGATCTCCCATGCACAAAGCCATAATGACAACCTTTAATCAAGCCCAAAATGTTCATGCCTTTCTCCATGGTAAAAACAGAACAGAAGAGAAATATTAATCGAGCACCTTGTTCATCCACTGCATCTCCACTCAACGATGTCCTCTTTGGTCTTTAAGGGAACCTATTTTCTCTCTGATTACTATTTTCCCCTTAATATACCAAGAAGATTTCTTTGGATTTTCCTTAATCTTCTCTGCCAAAGCTATCTCATGCTGCCTTTTTACCCCCTTGACAGGTGCACGTTTATCTTATCCCTCAAAATCCCCTCGAGTCACTTATTTACCACAGATGTTAAACCTACTGTTCCATACTTCTGAGATTTAACTTTGCCACCTTCTCAAATAAAGGGACAAACGTCGCTACCCTCCAGCCTCCCTACCACACTTCCTCACCCATGGTTAACAATGTAAATGTTAGCTAGGGCTCCTGCAGTTTCTTCCCTTGTGTCCCATCTAGGATATGCCTGGTCATGCTCTGGAGATTTGTCTAGCTTCATACCTTCTAAGACATCAAGTATCTCCTTGTACCATAATGGGGGCTTTTCCAAAGATTCCCCTTTTCCTTATCTGAGTTCTGAAATCTTCATGTCATTCTCTATGGTTCAATACTGAAGAGAAATGTTCATTGGACCTTGTCATCCCCTGTGGCTCCAAACAAAAATATTCCCTTTGGTCTTTGAGGGGCTCTCTGCTTTCTGTCGTTACTCTTTTTTCCCAACAATGCTTTGGATTTTCCTTAATCTTACCTGCCAAATCTCAAAACCCATTTTTGCTGTCCTGACACGTGAGATGATAGCCACTGTAAATCGACTTTAGTGTGTTGGTGAGAAAATATATCGGAAGGGGGAGGAGCTGGGAATATGGAATGGAAGCTCCGTTGATTCTCAGTGCAGACAGAGCAAAGGTACTGTTGGAAGTCCTTTATCTTAAATGGGATAGTAAGCAGGATCTTTTAATGTGAAGAAAATTCATATCAATAATCATAAGAAAATTTACTGACAGAAATATGAAAAAAACTTTTGCAACAGGAAGTAATCACTAACAACGCCTCATTCATTCAAGTTTCTCTTTGTGGGAGCTTCCCATGCACAGACTGGGCTCAGTGTTTCTCACTTCAAATCTGAGGGCTCCATTGTCTGCAAAGCCCTTTGGGATATCCTGAAGAATATAAAATCCCCAAAATAATCCTGAAATCTGCCAAAAAATAACAAATTTCACGTCATATGCCAGTGATATTAAACCTGATTCTGATCCTGAAAAGCACTGTACAGATGCAGGTTATTACTGTCTTCCCCGTGAATTAGGCAAACATTTTTTTTAATGAGTCTGTAACTTTAAAGGTTTCAGCGATTTCATTTTATGTTTTATTCTTGAACAGAATAAAGCTTGATAAAGCAGCAAGTTCATTCTGTGTTCTTTTATTTTGAGATTTAGTTTGACCCTTGAAGCTGAATTTTAGAAGCGGCCTTTAGCTTGCAAACCTTTTTACGTCACACATTGAGCTTATCTGACTGAGGGCAAGATTCAAGATTAAAGTTAATTTATCATGTGTACATCGAAACAAACAGTGAAGTGTGCTATATGGGTCAACAAGCAACACATTCAAGGGTTTGCCGGGGACAGCCTGCTGAGCAGTACAACGCAGAACACAAAAATTGAGCAACAACAGCAATGTTAACCCCATTCCTCCCTCTAACCCAGCACAAACACAGCCCTCTAACCCCAAAACAGCCCAGCTTCTTCAGCCTACAGCCTTCAATGGACTCAGATTTGGATGCAGATAGGAAGGCACTGGGCCTTCAGCTACCTCAGTGAACTCACATAGATTTGCAGGCCCAGAGTATCAGGCAACGGGCCTTGACTTCCAGACTTCTGATTCGACCCCTGGGCCTCGATCCTCGACATAGGCTACAGGACACGCCAATCACCAGAAGTTAGATTTCGAACACCGGATTGCCAACTAGGCCTCGGAACTCCAGTCTCGCTAATTCGCAAACCCAGAGGAGTCACTGGACCTCGTTCCTGCTGCCTGTATGAAACTCTGACCCTGGAACCCGGTCACAACTTGCTGACCCTGGGGGAACCACCAGCCTTTGTCAACAATGGTCTGTTGGCATGGTTTCTGCGATGCAATAGCCTCAACAGCTAGAACACAAAGGGTTAACACACCTGCAAGTGTCAGCACTGTTCTCTCCTATTTTGGGTCCAACTGTTCACAGGGACTGCCTGAAGCCTTGAGGGGTGAAACCTGGCTCTTTTCTGTGCTGCATTGTACAATTCAGAATGCAGCACCTGCAAAGATCATCATTAATATTATACTTCCCACTCCAGCTGATGAAGGTATCGATGACAGTAGCCCAGTACTCTCCTCAGATTCATCCACGTGCTCCTTTGTTTTTGACTCTGTAACAACAAATTTCCTTTCACGCTGCCCTGTCAGGTGCCTGTGATAAATTGCTTACGGGTTCAGGGGCACTTCTCTGTTCTTTAAAAGACAGTATCATTTTTGACTGTGCAGGTTTTGAGATATTTCAGACAATTATAGGTGTGCACTTCACTGCCGTCTAACGCTACAATCACTATATAGGCAGGTAAACATCTGAGGAATATCGGGGACCCATTGTGAGTGCTGGAAATGAATAGCAGGAATGTAAGAGGCTTGAACGCGTGCTTTGCTGATTACATAATTGCTTAAAACCAATCCTCATTGTAGGCCTGCAATTCAAGAAAAGGGCCTTGGGCAGAGATAGCAGGTAAAGAATGAGTAATTGGAGTGGGATAACAGTTCGACTGTGGTTCCTCCCTGCATGCACTCAACATACAAAATACCTACTTACCTGCCCACCCATGCATAAAGAGGACGGGTCTGCAGGAATTTCAGCCTCCCCTGGGGACCTTGCTCCTCAGCTCTCAGTGTTGATGGGATCCAGGACCCAGTGAAGGATGAGCATCCAAGCCAGGACTGTGATCAGCTTAGAGGGGCCAGCCTGCAGGTGGTAGTGTTTCTATATGCCTGTGACCTTTGTTCTTTTGAGTGGTCAAGATTCAATCCATCTATTCTCTCTTGAAGAAGAAGAACTGCATGCTTATGTCTGTAAATGACACTTTAAGAAACACAAGAGATTCAGCAGGTCAGGCAGTACCTGTGGAGGGGAATAAACAGTCAACATTCTGGGCTGAGACCCTTCATTGGGACTGGAAAGGAAGAGGGCAGGAGCCAGAATAAGAATGCAGGGGAGGAGTACAAGCTGCCAGGCGGTAATAGAGACTTTGTGAGGGGGGCAATAATGTGAGAAGTTAGAAGCTGAGATGTGGAAGAGGTAATGGATTGAAGAAGAAGGCATCTGATAGGAGAAGACAGTGGACGGTAGAATAAAGGGAAGGAGGTGGGGAACCAGTGGGAAGTGATGGGGTTGGGCGAGAGAGCCACTGGAATGAGGGAAAATCAAAACAAAAATTCTGAGGAAATAAGGGAGTGGTTACTGGAAGTTAGGAAAAACAATATTCATTCCATCAGGTTGGAGGCTAACCAACCAACTGGAGGAGCCTCCAGTCTTCATTTGGTCTCATCATGGCAAGAAGAAGCTGTGGGACAGAACTGTTGGTTTGGAAATAGGAAGCAACCTGGAGATCCTGACTGTTGTGAGGACGGAGTGAAGGTGCTCAATGAAATAGTTCCCCAATCTTCGTCGGGTCTCATGATGTAGAAGAAACCATACCAGGAGCAATGACCCTGACAGCCTCATAAGTGAAGTGCCAAAACCTGATAGGACTGTTTAGGGCCCTGAATGGTGCTGAGGAAGGAGATACATTAAGGATGTTGCAAGGAATTTTAAAGGTTATACACAAGGGGTAAATCTGCCTGATAAACTTGGTACATGGTTATTCAGCTTCTCACCAACTCTAACCAGGCAACTAACATAGTTATGGTCATCTGAATGAGGTCACTGAGCTATATTGGGAAGCTTAAGTGATGTTAGAACTTGGGTCGTAGAACAGCACAGCACTGAAACAGGCCCTTCTTTCCATAATGTTGTGCCAGATCAATTAACTTACTAATCAAGTGGCTAACTAATCTCTTCAGGCTACATAATGTTCATATCTTTCCATTTTCCTCACATTCATGTGTCTATCTAAATGCCCCTTAAATGCCCCTAATGTATCTAGGCAGTGCATTCCAAGCACCCATCACTCTCTGTGTAAAAATCTTGCCCCTCATATCTCCTTTGAAATTACCCGCTCTCACCTTAAATGCATGCCATCTGGCATTAGACATTTCAAACCTTGAAAATACATTTTGTCTAGCTACAATGCCTCGCATAATTTTATAAACCTCTACCAGATCTCCCCTCAGCCTCCTCCGCTCCAGAGAAAACAACGGGATTTGGTCCAACCTCTTGTTAGAGCACATGCCATCTAATCCAGGCAATTGCTTTCCAAAATGCTCAGAAATCCTATCTCTATGAATTCACTCTAGTAACTTCCCTACCACTAATGTGAGACTTACCAGTCTACAGTTTCCAAGATTATTCCTGATTCCTTTCTTGAATAATGGAACAACATTAACAACTCGCCTCAGCAATTTATTCTGTTGACTCTCTCAGTAACCTGGGGTATATCATATCTGACCTTAGGGACTTATCCTTCTTAACGCACTTTAAGAGTATCCACATTACCTCCTCCCTTATCTCAAAATTCCTTAGCATATCAATACACAGTGCTGATCTCCCTACCCTCCATGTCCATCTACTTGGTAAATACTGATGTAAAGTGCTCATTAAAGACCTCACCCATATCCTCTGCATCCAAGCAAATGTTCTCCTTTACCCTTGAGTGGCCCTATCCTCTCCCTAGCTCTCCTCTTGTTCTTGTTTTACGCATAGAAGGCTTTGTGATTTTCTTTAATCCTTTTCCCCAAGAACCTTTCATGGCCCCTCCTGATATTCCTAATACCCTTCTTGAGTTCTTTACTGGCTTTTTTATAATCCTTATGGGCTCTCTTCGATTCTAGATTCCTAAGATTTTCCTTTTTCTTCTTGACTAAATTCATCACCACTCTCAACATCAGAAGTTTTCTTACATCCCCATCCTTGTCTATCATTCTGATTGGAAGATACTGTACCTGTCCTGTACTCTGAACAATTTGTCTTTAGACATCCTCCACATGTCAGATGTGGTCTTTCCCCAAAACAGCTGTTCCCAACTAAATCTCTCTCGTAACACACATAAAAGTTGCTGGTGAACGCAGCAGGCCAGGCAGCATCTCTAGGAAGAGGTGCAGTCGACGTTTCAGGCCGAAGGGTCCTAGAGATGCTGCCTGGCCTGCTGCGTTCACCAGCAACTTTTACGTGTGTTGTTTGAATTTCCAGCATCTGCAGAATTCCTGTTGTTTGCGTTTTTAAATCTCCCTCGTTCCTGCTTAACGCTATCAAAATATTCCCTGCGCCAATTTAATACTCACCTGAAATCTCCATCCTTAACAATAAAACTTAAGGAATTGTGGTCACTGTTCCCTAACTGCTCACCCACTGAGAGATTGGTCAGTTAAGTGTTTTATTTTTAACTGTTATTAATTAACATGTTTTGCATAAGTCAAATATGCTTGAAATTGACATTTTATCATTAGTAAAAAGCACATATACTTTTATACATATAAATATATACATATATATTTATGTACATTTATATAATATATGTATATATTTACATACATATAAATGAGGAATATACATCTCTGATATTTGGTTTCTGATGAAAAACAAAGTAGTAGAAAAACCTTTGACAACATAAGCTATCAATAGGACATCATGATGATTGGGGGGCAATCCAGCTGGAACTCCTAGACCACTCATGGAACAGCCTCATCTTGTCTTTTTAAGTTGCCCATGGTAACAGAGGGGTTGATATTTTCCCGGGCAGCATGCTTAAGAGGAATAAGACAGTCGATTAAATAGGTAAGACATAAAATGATACAGTGCTAATGCTTGCAAATAGGATTAGTGTAGGCAAGCAACTGCAGGACTGTCCATGCATGTAGGTTGGAGGGAGCAAGGGGGTTGTTTTGCTGTCATTGTTTTGTTGCTTGTTGTATTCTGTGTTGATCTGCTGAGCATTGAATATGATACTTGCTATATTGGCACCACGTATTCACAATCCGCAAGTGTCGCCGCACATGCAAATTTGAGCCAACGCTTGTGGGTTGCCCCCAACACATCCCTAAGTTGTGTTGGTTGTTAATGCAAATGATATATTTCACTATGTCTTTCGAAGCACTGTGCATGTGATAATACATCTGATTCTGAATCTGATTTTTTTTGTGGAAGTGAGAACTGGAATATAAGAATTTACAAACAATGGTGAAGTTGCAAATATCTTTAGGATCTTACGGTCCAGTACCCATAGGACACGATCTGATCCTTTTTGTTCTCATTGTGAGTTTCTGAGAGTGTGTTGGATGAAAGCTAGATGAAACATAAGTGATTTATTGAGAAACAGGAGCTCGGGAGTGATTGGAGCAATCATACTGTGCGTTGCAATCACACTTGACAATGCGTGAAATTAGGTCTGTTAACTGGAATTAAATGTGATTTATTTAAGTAACATTTTATGTTACTGCCAGAATACATACCCATTGCTGAATTACGTGCAGTTGAATAGTAATCCATTTTGCAGCAATAACAATTGGAAGCTCAAAGTTAGCTAGAGATATTGACCATCTTAAGATAAGTAGTAAGCCATTTCACCAATGGCTATACTCCGGCTACTCTCCTTGAGCTGGCATCTCAGTTATAATTTAAGCTCCTAGCTGACTGAGGTTGTTTCTTTCTATAGAACTAAATATACTGGCCATACCCTGAGATGTTCATTTAGTTTGTTGGATCACTGAACACTGGATCATTGAGATGAGACTGTTGCTCCCTAAAGTCCCATTCATTCATTCAGGTGATGAGTTAATATTTATAGTCTAATAAATAGTAAAATAGACATACGAGTAAAATTAGGCCATTCAGCCTGCTCTGGCATTCCATCATGGCTGATCCCAGATCCCACTCAACCCCATACAACTGCCTTCTCGCCATAACCTTTGATGCCCTGACCAATCAGGAAACTATCAATTTTTGCTTTAAATATACCTACAGTCGTAGCCTCCATAGACGTCTGTGGGAGAGCATTCCACAGATTCACTACTCTCTGGCAAAAAAAAATTCCTCCTTACCTCCATTCTGAAAGGTCACCCCACAATTTTGACACTGTGCCCTCCAGTTCTGTACACCCCCACCACAGGAAACATCCTCTCCACATCCACCTTATCAAGTCCTTCCAATGTTCAGTAGGTTTCAATGAGAATCCCCCGACATTCTCCCAAATTCCAGTGAGTATAGGACCAAAGCTACCAAACACTCCTCATATGTTAACCCCTTCATTTCTGGAATCATTCTTGTGAACCTTCTCTGGACTCTGTACAATAACAACATATCCTTTCTGAGATATGGGGCCTAAAACTGTTAACAATACTCCAAGTGCAGCCTGACTAATGTCTTAAGAAGCCTCAGAATATTCTCCTTGTTTTTATATTCTATTCCCCTTGAAATGAGTGCCTACATTACATCTGCCTTCTGTACCACAGACTCGACCTGTAAATTAAACATCTGGGAGTCTGGCACGAGGACTCCTAAGTCCCTCTGCACCTCTGATGTTTGAACCTGCTCCCCATTTAGATAATAGTCCGCACTATCGTTCCTTTTACCAAAATGCATTATCATACATTTCCCAGCACTGTATTCCATCTGCCACTTTTTTGCCCATTCTTCCAATTTGTCTAAGTTCTGCAATTACATTGCTTCTTCAGCATTAGCTACCCCTCCACCTATTTTTGTATCATCTGCAAACTTTGCCACAAAGCCATCATTTCCATTATCTAAATCATTGACAAACAATATGAAAGGTAACGCTCCCAATACTGACCACTGAAAAACACCACTAGTCACTGGCAGCCTACCAGAAAAGGCCCCCTTTATTCCTATTTGCTGCCTCCTGCCTGTCAGCTATTCCTCCATCTATGCCAGTATCTTTCCTATAACGCCATGAGATTTTTTATCTTGTTAAGCAGCCCCATGCGTGGCACCTTATCAAATGCCTTCTGAAAATCCAAGTAAATGACATCCACTGCCTCTCCTTTGTCCATCCTGCTTGGTACTTGTTTGAAGAGCTCTAACAAATTTATCAGCCAAGATTTCCCTTTACAGAAACCATGCTGTCTTTGACATATTTTATCATTAGTTTCCAAGTACCCCAAAACCTCATCCTTAATAATAGACTCCAACACTTTCCCAACCACTGAGGTTAGGCTAACTTCCCTATAATTTCCTTTCTTTTACCTTCCTCCGTTCTTAAAGAGTGGAGTGACATTTGCAATTTTCCAGTCCTCCGGAACCATTCCAGAATCTAGTGATTCTTGAAAGATCATAACCAATGCATCTATTATCTCTTCAGCAACCTCTTTCAGAACTCTCGGATGTAGACCATATGGTCCAGGTGACTTATCCACCTTAAGTCCTTTCAGTTTGCCTAGCACTTTTTCCTTTGTAATAGCAATGGCACACACTCCTGGTCCCTGATACTCTAGCACACAGCTAGTGTCTTCCACAGGGAGACTGATACAAGGTACTTATAAAGTTCATCTGCCATTGTATTTGTCCCCCATTACTACCTCACCAGCATCATTTTCCGCAGTTCAATATCAACTCTGTCCTCCTTTTTACTCTTTATATAACTGAAAAAACTTTTTAGTATTCTGCTTTTCACTTCTTAAGGCTTTTTTTAGTTGCTTTTTGTTGGGTTTTAAATATTTCCCAATCATCCAACTTCCCACTTACTTTTGCTACATTATATGCCCTTTCCTTGGCTTTTATGCAGTCCTTAACTTCCCTTGTCAGCCATGGTTGCCTACCCCTGCCATTTGAGAACAACTTCTTCTGTGGGACATATCCATTCTGCGCCTTGTGAACTATTCCCAGAAATTTCAGCCACCTCTGCTCTGCCGTCATCCCTGCCAGTATCCCCCTCCAATCCACCTCTCTCATGCCTCTGTAATTCCCTTTATTCCATTGCGATACTGATACATCTGACATATGTTTCTCCCTCTCAAATTGCAAGATAAATTCAATCATCTTCTGATCACCGCTTCCGAAGGGTTGCTTTACCTTAAGCTCCCTTATAAAATCTGGAATATTGCACAACACCCAATCTAAGATTGCCTTTCCCCGAGTAGGCTCAAGCACAAGCTGCTCTAAAAAACTATCTCAAAGGCATTCAACAAATTCCCTCTCTTGCAATCTGACACCAACCTAATTTTCCCAATCTCCTTGCATATTGAACTCCCCCATTTCAATTATTATATGCCCTTTCCAATCTCAACCCCACATCTTGCCTACTATTTGGAGGCCTATATATGATTCCCATTATGTTTTTTTATCCCTGCAGTTTCTTAACTTCATCCACAAAGATTCGACATTCTCTGATCTTATGTCACCTCTTACCTACAGATCCACACCACCACCTATGCCTTCCTGCCTGTCCTTTTCATAGCAAGTATATCCTTTTATATTAAGCTCCCATCTATAACCTTCTTTCAGCCACAACTCAGTGATGTCCTCAACATCATACCGACCAATCTCTAATCATGCCACAAGTTCATCTGCTTTATTCTTGCACTTAAATCAGCACCTTCAGCCCTGCATTCTTTGCCTTTTTGAATTTTGCCTCTGTGAAAATTTAACTCTTTTCACTGTCTGTATTTGTACCCAATCATTGGCTTGTCCTTCCTTACATTCATATTACACCCATCTTTTCTTTTAAACCTGCCATTTCATCCTTGGCTCTATCATACTGGTTCCCATCCCCCTGCCATTCTAGCTTAAGCCACTCCCAACTCTAGTAAACCTGCCTGCAAGAATATTGGCCCCCTCAGATTCAAGCACAGCCCCTCCCTTTGTACAGGTCACACCTTCCCCAGAAGAGATCACAATGATCCAGAAATCTGAATCCCTGCCCCCACTCCAATTCTTCAGCCTCACATTTATCTGCCACCTCATTCTATTCCTATCCTCACTGTCACATGGCACAGACAGCAATCCCAAGATTACTACCCCTGAGGTCCTGCTTCTCAACTTCCTTTCTAACACCCTGCATTCTGTTTTCAGGACCTCCTCCCTTTTTTTACTTATGTCATTGGTGCCAATATGTACCATGACTCCTTGCTGCTCACCCTCCCTTTTCAGGATATTGTGGACGTGTTCAGAAACAGCATGGACCCTGGCACATGAAAGGCAAACTACCATACGTGTTTCTTTTTCATGTCTACAGAATTGCTTATCTGTCCCCTAACTATAGAGTTCCCTATAACTGCTGCCATGTCTTCAGTTCCCTACCCTTCTGAGCCACAGGGCTAGACTCTGTGCCAGACGCATTGTCACTGTTGCTTCCCCCAGGTAGGTCCACTCCCCAACAGTACTCAAAATGGAGTACTTATTGTTCAGGGGAACGGCCACAGTAGTGCACTCCACTATCTCCCTTCCCTCTCTTGACAGTCACCCATTTAACTGTCTCCTGTAGCCTTGGGGTGACTGCCTCCCTGTAGCTCCTGTTTATCACTGCTTTACTTTTCCTAACAAGCCGAAGGTCATCGAGCTGCAGTTCCAGTTTCCTAACACAGTCTCTAAGGAGCTGCATCTCGATGCACCTGGTGCAGGTGTGGGCATCAGGGAGAATGGAAGTCTCCTGGAAATCCCACGTCTGACACCCAGAACAGATCACTGGCCCTGCAAACATATCCCCTATTCTTTCAAGAGATAAATAAGAAAATTAAATAAAAAATAAACTTATCTACTTACCTGTTCTCGCGTAAGCCTGTGTGAATGAAAGCCTGACCACTCTGACTCAGCCCATGCCAACAATGACCACTTTGCTAGACTTTCTTTTATAAAGACATAGAGACTGGGTTTTTCAAACTCTGTTCCAGACCTGTGTGGGAATGCTTCTACTGCAACTGTGCCGCTGTCCCATCTAAGACTCCCACTGAAAATTGACTGCTTTTTCGAGCTATGCTACGGACCTGCACAGGAACACAGCAACTGCGACTGCGACATTGATCAATCAAAGACTCCTGCTGAAAACTGGCTGCTTTTTCAAGTGCTGCTCCGAACCTGCGCGGGAATACTTCTACTGCGTCTGCACCGCTGTCCAATCAAAAAGGTATTCTGACCCACTGGAATGAGAGAGAGTGCAGAGATTTACCAGGATGCTGCCTGGATTGGAGAGCATATCTTATGAGGATAGGTTGAGCAAGCTGGAGCTTTTCGCTTCGGAACGAAGGAAGATGAAAGCGTAAGACTTTAAGACCATAAGACATAGAAGCAGGATTAGGTCATGTGGCCCATCAAGTCTGCTCCACATTCCAACATTGCTGATTTATTACCCCTCTCAACCCTACTCTCCTGCCTTATCATTAAACCTTTGATGCCCTGCTAATCAAGAAATATACCCAATGACTAGACATCCACAGCCATCTGTGGCAAAAAATTCCACAGATTCATAACCCTCTGGCTAAACAAGTTCCTCCTTTTCTCAATTCTAAAGGGACGTCCTTATATTCTGAGGTTGTGCACCTGTTTCGAGATTCCCCCATACAGAAAACATCGTCCCTAAGTCCAATCTATCTAACCTTTCCATATTCAATAGGTTTCAATAAGATTGCCCCTCACTCTTCTAAACTCCAGTGAATACAGGCCAAATGGTATTTGTATTCTGATCTACTGGATAAAGAGGGTGTATAGAGGAGATAGACCAGGATGGTGCCTGGATTGGAGAGCATATTTTATAAGGAAAGTTAGGGCATTTCTCTTTGGAATGAAAGAGGATGAGAGGTGACTTGATAGTAACGTACCAGACGATAAGAGGCATATATGGTGTGAACAGCCAGAGACTATTTCCCAGGGCAGAAGTGACTAATGCGAGGGAGCATAATTTTAAGATGATTGGAGGAAAGTATAGGGTGGATGTTAGAGGCACATTCTTCACACAGAGAGTGGTGAGCGCATGGAACACACTGCCAGGTGTGGTCATAGAGGCAGGTATACCAGGGACATTTATGAATCTCTTAGGTAGGCACATGGATGATAGAAAAATGTCAGACCATGTGGAAAGGGAGGAATAGATTGATCTTAGAGTAGGTTAGGAGGGCAGTGCAACATTTTGGACCAAAGAGCCTGTATTGTGCTGTAGTGTTTTATATTCTGTATTCTACATTAACACCTCAACAGTACAACATAGATGGAGCCTATTATGCTTGTTACCTATTCACAAAAAGATTCCATTTCCCCAAATAATTCTCCCCCTAACCTATATTCTCCACCTTCCCTTTAGCTTCTCCCAGATTCTAAGCATTAGAGGGAATTTAAAATGGCCAATAAACCTAGTAATCTGCATGAGTCTGAGGGATGGGAAGAAACTAAAGAAACCAGGGGAAAATCATACAGTCAAGAAGAAAGTGCAAACTACATAGCAGCAGCAGAAGTAAGGAATAAATTTGTTTTGCCTGATTGTGAGGGTCGCATAACCTCTAGACCTTGTTTTTAATTGTTCTTTCTAAATCCGGCCAAATTCTGTCATCCCTTCCCTTGGAATTAGCATGGTTCCATGAATCTTAGAGAGTTGGATCCTGTGCAAATAATTCTGTATGGATATTAATGAATATTACATCGCATTAGCTTGCAACTTTTAATTGAACAAGAAGATGAAATGCTGCCACTGATAGCTGTAGTTATTTGATGGACATTCAATGTAAGTTTACTTTATATAATATAATATCTCTTTTCCCTAACACAGGTTTAAATCAGGCTGTGTAGACGTAGAATTAAGATGGAGATTGCAGACGCTGGAATCTAAGGCAACATGCAATCAGCAGGTCAAGCAGCCCCTGTGGAGGTAAATTGACTGTTGCTATTTTGGGCGAAATACTTCGGTCTACACATCTCGCTGCCTCAGTAAAACAGCCAGCATAATCAAAAAGCCCCACCATCCCTGGACACTTTCGCTTCTCACAAAGGAGCGCCAAACTGAGATGTCTATTTCAAACTGTACTGCTATTGGTTTATTATTGTCACATGTACCAAGTTATGGTGTCATGTGTCCTGTTCGTACAAATCAAATCATTACACAGTGCATTGAGGTAGAACAAGAGAAAACAATAACAATACAGAATAAAGTGTTATGTCTTCAGAGAAAGTGCAGTACAGGGTGCAGGTAAGAAATAAAGTAGAAGCTCCTAATGAAGTAGGTTGTGAGGTCAAGAGTCCATCTTACCATAGACCGAGAGGCAGCAAAAAAGTTTTCATTTTGCATATCATCCAGACAGATATCAAGTACTCACTGTGGGGGAAAAAATAGCCTACTCCCTCAAATCCCCTTTTAAACTTCTTCCTCACATGTTGCCCTGCGCATTTTTAGCCTATGGCTTGTTCTGTCATGCTATATTCAGTGTAATTATATGTAAATCTACTCTGATACCAAACCAAGAAAGTAACCACATCTTCAATGAACTGAATCTCTGATTTCACTAATTCTAACCATTTTGTTTCTGAAAGGGCTAGTATGCTCATAGCCGAACAAAAACTGGTATAACTAAGAATACTCTTCATAATCCTCAGGCGTGCAATGTATTAGATCAACAAAATATGTCATCAGTTAGCGGTTTACCAGCAATAAACCACAAAATGACTCAGGCCTACTTTGATAGGCCGTTTGCTTTTTTTTATCTTCCATAATAAATATACATTAACATGGGTTTTTTGCTATTTTGTTGCTGTTACCATTAATCAAGTGGTTATTGCTGTTTTGGTTTTTTCTTTACCAGGGCAATTCCTCAGGAATTCAAGATAGCTTCCATTCATGCTTTGTGGGTTCCGAGCTGGTAAATAAGGAATCCAGAGACCTTGAGCTGGTAAATTGGCAAATTAGTTGACTCTTCTGAGCAGTTTTGGTGCTTATTGTGTTCTGTTTTTCTGCTGGAACGTGTGGCAACACTTGTGGGCTGCTCCCAGTCCACTCTCGGGTGTGTTGGTTGTTAATGGAAACAGCAAACTTCACTGTATGTTTTGACGTACATGTAACGAATAAACTTGAATCTTGAATCTATAGTCACATGTACCAAGGTATAGTTATCTTGAGCTTGGAAAGGTGCAGTTAGTTCACTGGAGTATTATCTTATGAATCTTTCTTTCGCTCCCTTTACAATCTGATCTCTCCTCTTGGTTTCCACATCCACAACATCATCGGGTGAAACTCTACTTTTATATCTCCATTGACACCTTACTTTTGGTCTTCCGTTCTTCCAGCTGGTCTTTCTTCTTTGCATCTACTTTTACAAGCAGCTTTTTGTCTCCCACTTGAAGTTTATGCAATTAATGCACACAGAGTAGATTCGGGTTCCTTAAACTCAAAAAAGCCAAATGCTTGCAACTTTCTGGAAGCTCCTTGAGCTCTCTTCCAGATTAAAATCAAGCCACATTTTCCAAATAACTGCCTGATTAACATATCAGAAGCTTTCTCAAATAGGTTGCCTACTAAAGCTGTTGTTGTTGGACTGCTGCCTTCATCAATTTCACGATTCCTCTGAGCATGGTCCTTCCTTGTTCCAATACGCTTTCCAACCAGAGGCACAGAGGTTGGCACCAACACTTGCTTGTCTTCTGTTGGGCTACGGTTCATAGTGTTCGTCATGGAGACAGTCATGGCATCATCCAATACATTTCTTAACTTGCTTTCAGTTGGCTTTACTTCAGGGGATATGGCATGCAAATTGTGGATGGATCTTCAACCAAGTTGCAGTTGTCTCAGCCAATCTTGCCCCACAATGCTGGTCCTTCTGTTTTTACCACATATAAGCTCAATGTGGCTTGTTGTTTGTTGTATTTCACTGTTATGGTTGTTATTCCCACAGAAGTTATCTTTCTGTTGGATATCTGCAGGCTTCAGTTTGGTGTTTTTGAAATTCCATTCCAATTCATTTGTGGAATGATTGAAACAGCTTAGCCAGTGTCCAATTCCATTTTAATAATTTGCTGTTCAATTCTGGTGTAAGCCATATTGCCTGTCTATTGCTAAGTTTCACACTGTAAATCTCAAGACTACACAGTCCTGTGTCACTCTCATTGTTGTTAGATTTTTCATCAGCAGCATGCAAATTAATGTTCTTTTTGAAACTGCTATTTGACGTTTTAGTGTTTTCTCTTCTCGGTGTAGACCATTTGTTTTAGTCTGCCTGACGTACTCTTTGTATATGCCTTACTGTATTGGATTTTCTGCAAGTTTTGCCTTTAAATCTACATTTACTTGATGTATGTGAGCCCCTGTCAAAAAGGTAACACAATTTGTTCAGTCAGGCTGGTCTCTGTTCAGAAGCTGCAATTTTATTCACACTCGCTTTCAATTCTGACTGCAACTCAATCTGCCTGTTTCCATTGTAATAGTGATTGTAATAGTAATTGCTCATTTGAAGGTAAGCTGTGCTTCAGTGAGGTACCATTTTTGAATGCTTTCTTGTAAAATCCAAAAATTAAGCGATCTCTCAGTGTATCAAGAACATTACTGAATTGACAATGCTCAGACAATTTCTTCAATTCAACCACATACTCTGAAAATGATTTCCCTTCTTTTTGATTCGACTTATGAAACCTAAAGCATTCTGCAATTAACAATTGCTTTGGTTCTAAGTGTTCCTGCTTCACTTTTACAATAGCAGCAAAGCTTATTTCAGATAGCTTGGCTGGAGCAGTCAAACTTTGAAGCAAACCGTATAACTTTAATCCTAATGTACTTAGCAAAATTGACACTCACTTCTCATTGGTTATTTCATTTGCTTCAAAATACTGTTCCAATAGCTCAATCTATATGAGCCAATTACTTGTTATGTAATCGAACTCATCAAACTTTCTGACATAGCCAGCCATCTCTCATCTTTTTCATGATTATTATCACACGGTACTCATTCTTTATTAACACTGAATTCTTAGATTTTCTTTTTTAAAAAAACTCGATCATGTCTTCCCTTCTGAAGAACACTGCTTTAAAAAAAACTCGAGCTATCTGTGCATGTGCTGGTAGTTTCTTTTTACTCACTGTTGCTCTATTTTATTTTGTTTTGAATGCCTCCTTTGCTTTAAGGGGTCGGTAACCATCTAGGGTTCTTTTTAAAAATATCACATCATCAATGTTACGTAACTTTAAAACATTAAACTAATTCAAAGAAATCACAGGGACTCCAGGAATGCAAGTTTAACTTGACCTTTTACTTTAAGCAAGGCTCGCACATATCATGTGGTATCATGTTGACGCAGACAATTAACATATTTATGCATATAGCCCGTAATGAACAATATATAATCAAACTATATATATACATACAAGATTACTCAAATATTATTGAAATATCAAATACATAATAATATTTAATTGTTGTATTATTTGACTAATTTTGTAAATATATTATTTGATTGAACATTCTTTGTTTACGTAAGTCATTATGGGTTATATGTGAGAAGTACATGAATGACATACGTCATTATGCCACCACATTATATGTGAATGCCTCACTAAAAAGAAAAGAAAAACTATGTAGACAAATCTTCCAACTCCAGTGTTTTTCTTTTGATTAGTTTTTGGAGTTACAAAACATAACAGTAGTGATGAGAAAGTTTTCAAACAAACCTGAGGTGAATATCTACCTAAACAACAAGAATTCTGCAGATGCTGGAAATTCAAGCAACACACATCAAAGTTGCTGGTGAACGCAGCAGGCCAGGCAGCATCTCTAGGAAGAGGTACAGTCGAAGTTTCAGGCCGAGACCCTTCATCAGGACTGAATATCTACCTGTTGAAACACAGCACATTTTCCTTCAGGAAGGGAGAGAGATGCTCAAGTTAAAAAAAAGAAGATATGGCCATAGGCTCAAAAACAGTGACTACTGGGTAATAATAATAAATTTAATAAAAGCAGAAATGGCTGGCTAGATCAGGAAGATAGACATGTCTGATTGCACAAGAGATAACTGGTTAATGTACACTGAATGATTAAGCAGTATTTTAAAGTAAATTAAATAAACAATGCAAAGCGAGTGCCAATTTTGCTGAATGCAATAGGTGGAAGAGCATACAATTTGCATAAGTTTTACTGCTCCAACCAAATCAGTCAAAATGAACTTTGCTGATATCATGAAAATAATGCGGGAATATTTAGAACTTCCAGAACACTTTACATTTCAAAAGAGGAATCAAAAAGAAGGGAAGTCCATTTCAGCATACAAATCTGACTGAATTGAAGGAGCTTTGTAAGCAATATCAGTTCAGTAATGGACTTAATGATGCACTGAGAGATCATTTAGTTTGTGGAATCTTATAGGTGAGCAGTTAAAAACTGCATCCAACAGAAGCACAACTCACATTTAAAAGAGCAGTTGAAATCACAGTATCAATGGAAATGGGAGCCAGGGACGCAACTGATTTGTAGTCAAGAATGAAAGTAAGCATGGACGAATTTGTAATGTCTAAACAGAAATCAGCCTGACCGAACAAATTGTGTTACCATTGCAGTAGGAGCTCACATATATCTGACCAATGCAAGTTTAACAGCGAAACTTGCATAACAGGCAACAAAGTAGGGCACATACAAAGAGTATAATGGGCAGACAAAAATAAATGGACTGCACAGGGAAGAAAAAAAGATAAAAAGTCACGTTGCGGTTTCAAAACAAGCACCAATCTGCATGCTGTTGACGAAAAACATTCTGTGGCCATTCCCCTCAATAATAAGTATACAGTTTTGGATACTGTTGTGGGGGATGACCTCCCAGGGAAATGCCACAGAGACCGGGTTACTGGCACTAAGCATCGGTCCACAGTGCAAAAGCGAAAGAGGGAAAAGAAGGGAGCTGTAGTGATAGGGGACTCAATAGTCAGGAGAACAGGCAGGATATTCTGTGGACTTGAGCAGGACACCCGAACGGTATGCTGCCTCCCAGGGGCCAGAATAAGGGACATCTCGGATCACGTCCACAACATTTTGGCAAGGGAGGGAAAGGAGCCAAGTGCCTTAGTAAATTTTGGTAACAATAGCATAGGAAGGAAAAGCAAAGAGGTCCTGAAAAAAAGAATTTAGAGAGCTACGTAGAAAGCTGAGAAGTAGGACCTCCCAGGTTGTAATTTCTGGATTGCTACCTGTGCCATGCGCCAATGAGGGTAGAAACAGGATGATTTGGCAGATTAATGCATGGCCGTGAAGCTGGTGCAGGGGACAGGGCTTCTGGTTCTTGTATCATTGGGATCTCTTCTGGGGGAGGTATGTCCTGTACAGAAGTGATGGGCTGCACCTGAACCCAAGGGGAAAGAATTTTCTCACAGGCAAATTTGTTAGAGCTATTGGGGAGGGTTTAAATGAATTTGGCAGGGGGGTGGGAGCCAGAGTGAAGGAACTCAAGATAGGACATGGTAAAAAAGCAAAGATGCAAAGATAGTGTGCAGTCAGACTGTCAGGAAGAGCAGGCAGATGATAGGAGATAATTGCAGTCAGCAGGGTGAGTATCAGAGCATTAGGAATGTAGAATCAAAAAGGGTAGCAAATACAGTACTCAAAAGTGTTATATACAATGCATGGACTATAAGAAACAAGGTAGATAATCTTGTAGCACTATTACAGATTGTCAGGTATGATGCTTGGCCATCACTGAATCATGGCTGAAGGTTGGATGTATATGGGTGCTAATTGTCCAAGGTTACACGTGGTATCAGAATGATAGGCAGGTAGGCCGGGGGGAGATGGCATTGCTCTGCTGGTAAAGAATGGCATAAAATCAGTCGAAGGATGTGATATAGGACCGGAAGACGTTGAATCCTTGTGGGTTGAGTTAAGAAACTGCAAGGATATCCTCTAGCCTGGGCAGAGGGTATTGATCTACTTTCAGTACTAGGTTAGTGGTGACCTTGAGATAACCACAAATGCTGATAGACCCATTCTTTTTGGCTACTGGGACCACTGGCATTACAGATGGACTCCACCCAAACTTGGAAAGAGTTCCTTCAGCTTCTGTGCAATCTCACTCACTGGCTACTTTTTCACGGATGATATTAGAAACCGAATGGGCTTTGCAAAACTTGGGTGTGGCATTATCATTTAGTATTATTTTACCCTTGATTTGTCTGGGGTTTCCAAAGCCATCTTTGGACACTGCTGTGGCATCATCCAGTACCTTTCTTAGTTCTTTCTGTTGACTCTATTGCAGGTGATGTGGCATGCAAATAGTGGATGGATCTCCAATCGAGTTCCAGCTCTCTCAGCCAAACACATCCCCACGTTGCTGACTCTTCAGTTTTTACCACATACAAGTGCAATGTGGCCTGTTGGTTGTTGCATCTCACTGTTACGAATGTCATTCCCAGAGGAATGACCTTTTCTTCAGTGTAAGCAGTTAGTTGGATATCTGCAGGCTTCAGCTCAGTACCTTTGAGTGCCATTCAAACTCATTTTGTAGAATGACTGAAACAATGGAGCCAGTGTCCAATTCCATTTTAATTAATTTGCAGTTCAATTCTGGTGTAAACCAAACTGCTTGTCTATTGTTAATTTTCACATTACAAGTCCCAGTGGTAGTGGATGATTGCTTATCAGACTGGAGGCCTGTGACGAGTGGTGCGCCTCAAGGATCTGTGCTGGGACCATCATTGTTTGTTGTCTATATCAATGATCTAGATAATAATGTGGTAAATTGGATCAGCAAGTTTGCTGATGACACTAAGATTGGAGGCGTTGTGGACAGCGAGGAAGGCTTTCAAAGCTTGCAGAGGGATCTGGACCAACTGGAAAAATGGACCAGAAAATGGCAGATGGAACTTAATGCAAAAAAGTATGAGGGATTGCATTTTGGAAGGACAAATCAAGGTAGGATATACACAGTAAATGGAGGGGACTGAGTAGCGCAGAGGAACAAAGAGATCTGGGAGTTCAGATACATAATTCCCTGAAAATGGTGTCACAGGTAGACAGGGTTGTAAAGAACGCTTTTGGCATCCTGGCATTCATAAATCAAAGTATTAAGTATAGGAGTTGGGATGTTATGGGGAGGTTGTATAAGACATTGGTGAGGCCAAATTTGGAGTATTGTGTACAGTCACCTAACTATAGGAAGGATATCAGTAAGATTGAAAGAGTGCAGAGAAGATTTACTAGGATGTTGCCAGGTTTTCAGGAGTTAAGTTACAGGGAAAAATTGAATAGGTTCGGACTTTATTCCTTGGAGTGCAGAAGAATGAGGGGAGATTTGATAGAGGTTTACAAAATTATGAGGGGTATAGACAGAGTAAATGTGAATAGGTTCTTTCCAGTTAGATTAGGAGAGATAAATACCAGAGGACATGGCTTTAGGGTGAAAGGGGAAAGGTTTAGGGGGAACTTCTTCACTCAGAGAGTGGTGGGAGTGTGGAACGAGCTGACAGTAAATGCAGGCTCACTCCTAAGTTATAAGAGTAAATTGGATAGGTACATGGATGGAAGAGGTCTGAAGGTTTAAGGACAGGATGCAGGTCAATGGGACTAGCGGAATAATGTTTTGGCACAGACTAGAAGGGCTGAATGGCCTGTTTTCTGTGCTGTAGTGTTCTATGGTTCTATGAAACACTTCAGCAATGTAGGCTGAGCTGAAGCCTGCCTACAGATGGATATGGAAGAAGAGTCCAAAGTGTTTCTCATCATAAACACTCACAATGGGCTTTATCACTATTAAAGGCTTATTTTTGGGACAGCAGCTGCAGCTGCACTCTCGCAGAAAGCTATAGGCCCGGTGGTCCATAGCTACCCAGGCACTGAATGTTACCTGGATGACATCATTGTTGCCAGTGAGGATGACAAGATACATCTCCAAAATCTCAAGACACTGTGAAAAAAGATTAGAAGATAATGGCCTCAGAGCATGACATGACATGTGAATTCTTGAAACCAAGATCACTTAGTGTGGTCACACTATTGACGCACAAAGATTACGCAAGTGTGCTGAAGACATTCAAACCAGTGTAGGATGCCCCAAGACCAAGGGAGATTTAACATTTGCAGCCCTTTTTAAAGTTCAAAATGTAAAGTTCTAAGTGCATTTGTTATCAAAGTATGCATACAATATACTGTATAAACTTGAGATTTGTCTCCTCAGGGGCAGCAACAAAACAGTGAAACCCAATAGAACCCATTAAAAAAAACAAGACTGTCAAACACCCAATGTGCAGGAGAAAAAAAAACAAATCATGCAAACAGTAAACGTAATCAAATAACATTCAGAACTGAATTTCACGAAACTGAGTCCACAGCAGCGAAGGCAGACATAGCTTATCTCGGAACCCATCAGTGGCAAGTCACAGCCTCAATTCAGCGGGGGGAGGAGTAAACATCATGAGCAACTAACTGAACACTGGACCATCTCTCTCCACCAACCCACCCCTCTCCTCCAGCCCCAACACCATTTCAATCTGACCCTGCACTTAAATCGGCCAAACAGCAGTTCATCCCTTGCTCTCAGGCCTGGGACCAGCCACCTCGATTCAGCCTGTACCCAATCTCCAATCTAGCTCGGAACTTAAATCAGTCAAACACTGGCCTGTTCCTCACTCCAGGGCCCGAGCCTCACTGCCTCAACACTGCTTTATCTTGGTCCTGCTGCTTCGAATTACTTTCAAGTTCGCTCCAGCAATGGTCAAACATTAGCTCGTTTCCCACTGTCGGCCCCATGCTCCACCACCTCAATTCGGCCTGTACACATTATACCTCAATGTCCTGCACCTTTAAGACTTCAGTTCACACCACCAAAATGCCAGATTTTACAAGCAGTTAAAAAACTCAACGCTGAAAGGGAAGTCACAGGTAGTGATTGTTTTCCAGAAAAAGTGTGATCAATAAAGTCTTTAGTTATTTTATTTGCTACCAGTAATACATCACCAGAGCATCTTAAACTGGAAGATGTGCCAATTACTAAAACAGGTTCCTGCCAAACCTAGCAGCTGTGCTCCACACCTTGAGCTATTACTACAGATCAGGAAGAAGTAGCAATGGTCAAACCATTGTGAGGTGGCTTTCAAAAAGGCAGAAGAAATGGTAACATCAGATATTGTACTCACACATTATGATCCACATTGTCCATAGGAACATAGAAACATAGAAAATAGGTGCAGGAGTAGGCCATTCAGCCCTTCGAGCCTGCACCGCCATTCAGTATGATCATGGCTGATCATCCAACTCAGAACCCTGTACCAGCCTTCTCTCCATACCCCCGATCCCTTTAGCCACAAGGGCCATATCTAACTCCCTCTTAAATATAGCCAATGAACTGGCCTCAACTGTTTCCTGTGGCAGAGAATTCCACAGATTCACCACTCTCTGTGTGAAGAAGTTTTTCCTCATCTCGGTGCTAAAAGGCTTCCCCTTTATCCTCAAACTGTGACCCCTCATTCTGGACTTCCCCAACATCGGGAACAATCTTCCTGCATCTAGCCTGTCCAATCCCTTTAGGATTTTATATGTTTCAATAAGATCCCCCCTCAATCTTCTAAATTCCAATGAGTAAAAGCCCAGTTGATCCAGTCTTTCATCATATGAAAGTCCTGCCATCCCAAGAATCAATCTGGTGAACCTTCTTTGTACTCCCTCTATGGCAAGGACGTCTTTCCTCAGAATAGGGGACCAAAACTGCACACAATACTCCGGGTGTGGTCTCACCAAGGCCTTGTACAACTGCAGTAGTACCTCCCTGCTCCTGTACTCGAATTCAGTGAAGCTTGTTTGAGACGCCTCGCCTATAGTATTGGTGCAGTCATGTCACATGTTATGATTGATGGAAGTGAACACCCATAGACTTTGCATCACATTTCCTTACCACTGCAGAGAAAATTTGTGCATAGATTGACAGAAGGGTCTTGAGTCTGGGTTGGGCTGTAACATGTTTCAATCAGTACTTGTATGGGAGAGAGTTTACCCTCATTACTGATCATCAACCATTAGTGTCCATCTTCAATCGACAGAAGACTGATTCACTAACCGCAGCAGCAGCACAAAAGCATAGGTTCCATTCCTTGAAGAATGCAAGTACAAAGTCAAATTCAAGGAGACAACTAATCATGGAAATGCTGATGGATTGTCCCATTTACCCTTGGAAAAGGAAACACCTGAAAAATTTACAGAAGAGGACTCTCCTCTTAATGTATTCTCCCTAATGTGAAGTAAAAGTCTCCCTATTACGGCAGAGTTGATCCAAAGGGAAACAGAAAAGTCCCTGCACTGTCTCGGGTCTACATGGTCACCCAGAGTGGCTGGAAGGTGCAGGAGAAACTCCAGTTTCCCAGTGCCAGGACGAACTTGCCCTGGATGGGGATTGCCTTATGTGGGGACTGAGAGTTGTTCTACCATCCAAACTGAGAGCTAAAGTGTTAGAGGAGCTTCATGTCGGTTATCTAGGCGTGGTCAAAATTAATCTGTTGACTCAAAGTCAATGCTCATCTGGAGCCTTGAGATTGCAGATTGACCAGCTTGCCATGCACTGTTCAGGATGCCAACACGTCCAAAAGGTGCCAAAACTATCTTGGAGAAGAAAGATGAAAGGAGAAGAAAGGTACCCAAAGCTGTTAGAGCCACTTCCTGCAGACCCAGTGTCAACTCATACAACCACAACGGAGGAGGCCCCAGAACCTGAGACTGTTTCACAGCTACGTCTCACCTGCTAAGAAGAGTGACACCCCTCCCCCCACCACCTGTCTAGAAAAATGTTAAAAATGTTATCCCCAAGAGTAAGAAGTCATCTACAGCAATTAAATCATTAGGCCTGAATGGGACAACTTAAAATTTACTATGCTGTTGAGGTCTATATAGTAGTTGTATTATTGCATTATATAGCAGACTGTGTATGCAAGCAGCAATTCTAGAAACGGTGGGCCACAAAATGAAATTCAGTGGAGAGTACTGTCATAACCCCCCCCCCCCCAGAGACGACAACTGGAAGCTAGGATGAAAACCACAAGGGCGGAGGTCAACAAACTAAATGAGCTGCAGAAAGGTATGAAGATCATCTCGGCTCCCAAGGAAGAGGTATGTCCACAGCCAAAAACCCTGGAAACTGCCAAGCAACGGTTAACAGCTCTGGCTACCAGACTGCAGAGGTACACTAAGGATGCAGAGGCCAAACGAATAAATGCAGTCTTCTCCAAAGAACCAGGAAAAGTATTTGCACAATTCAGTGCAACAACATGTCAGTACCTGAAACAACCAAAACAGCAACTGAGGGGTACTGGAGGAGTATATGGGAGAAAGAAGCATCACATAATACCAGTGCCCAATGGCTGAAAGACCTACAAGTAAGCCTCTGCAACCTCCGAGAGGAAGAACCTGTCACCATCCAAACAGTAGATGTCCAGCAACATATGAAAAACTGCACATCACCAGGACCTGACATGATCCACGCCTTTTGGTCGAAGAAACTAACGGCAATACATACACAGCTGGGAGTTCAAATGAACCAACTGCTTGAAGCAGGCTCCCACCCTGACTGGCTAACTCAAGGAAGGACAGTACTCATAGTGATAGATCCTCACAAAGGATAAACACCATCAAACTATTAGCCTATAACCTGCCTATCAACAACATGGAAGCTCCTATCATAGCCACCAAGCTGAAGGAGCATGTGTGTAAATTCCTGAGCCCTGCTCAGAGAGGGATTGGTAATGGATCCAGAGGTTCCAAGCATCAACTACTGGTAGACAAAGCAGTTATGCTTGACCCCACAAGAGCAATATAAGCAGGGGTCAAACACATAAGACAAGACCCAAGACTGTGCAAGAAATCTGCTGAAACCATCCAGCACATAGTAGCAGGGTGCAAAATACGTGCAAGATGCACTGAACAGCACAATCAAGTTGCAGGAATTGTGTACAGGAGCATCTGTGCTGAGTATGGATTGGACACTCCCAAGTCCAAATGGGAAACACCCAAGAATGTAGTGGAGAGTGACAGAGCTAAGATCTTGTGGGACTTCCAAATGCAGACTGATGAGCAGGTACTGGCCAACCAACCAGACAAGGTAATATTGGATAAGGAACAGAAGAAAGCAATAGTAATAGAAGTCACAATCCTGAATGACAGTAACATCAGGAAGAAAGAATATGAGAAGCTGAAGAAATACCAGGGCTTGAAAGAGCAGATAGAAAGGATGTGGAAGGTTGAATCCAGAGTAATCCCAGTGGTGATAGGAGCACTTGGAGCTCTAACACCTGGTCTGGGAGAGTGGCTCCGGCAAATCCCTGGAACAACCTCTGAGATCTCAGTCTGGAAGAGCGTACTGCTAGGAACAGCTAGGATACTGCACCTAACCCACAAGCTCCCTGGCCTCTGGCAGAGGACCCAAGACTGAGGGAAAAATATACATACACACTACCCATAACGGGAGTGAGGGGAATAAAATTATTAGACAAATCTCCAAGCTCCTGTTTTTCTCTGGATTATTTTCTGGAGTCACAGAACTTAGCAAGTGTTGTTTTGGGAAATTTGATGTAGGAAGCTTCATGGTCCTCGGTTAGATATCACCAGTTTGCCCTCGCCCAGCCCTGTGGATGTTATGACCAAGAAAGCACACCAGTGTCTCTTACTTCCTTTTGCATGTCCCAATGATTCTCACCAATTTTTACAGATGCGCCTTAGAATGCATCCTATCTGGATGCATCACAGTTGGGTATGTTAATTAATCTGCCCAGGACTGCAAGAAATTGCAGAGGCTTCTGAATGTTGCCCTGTTCATCAGGCAAACCAACCTCTCCTCTTTTAACACTGTCTATATTCCCTCTACCTCAGGAGAGCAACCAACATAATGAGAGACCCCTCCCACCCAGTCATTCTCTCTTCTCCACTCTCAACCTAAAGATATCACTGTTTTTGTTGCTTTTTGCATCTGACCAGGCAAAAACTTACTAAGCAAATATATGAACTCGGGAAACAACCCACAGATTTATGAAGTGGGACTTCAATAGGAGTTGCATTAACTTGAAAAAGAAAAGATTTGTGGAGTGATGCAGGCTGGTCCTTTAAGATGCTAAAATGCATGAAGAAATACTGATTTAGATTTAATGTAGAGTTAATTAACTTGGGCTCTGATCACAGAACCAGAGGAAAAATGTACAAAATTAACAAGCCTCAAGCAAGACTACAAAGTGGTAGATAAGTAGAACAGGCTACCACTGGATGGTAATTAACTCATTTAAAACTGTGTTTCTGCTTGGTACAGAATAAGTTGACCCATGCAAACATCCCACGATCTTGCTACACGAGCTAAAGTGTGGGAGAATCTACTAGCACGTTTATTCCTGTTTGTACTTATTGTCCAGTCAGATGGGAAGTTGGGGGAGGGTGTGTGGTGGTCTTCTAAATTTGACCCATACTACCTCACAGGGGTGAGTAACATTATTGGGATGCCTTGTCTATGTTTTTTGGATAGATAATGGACACATGATTTTTGGAGATTCAGTAGACTTGGTGTAAAACTACTTAACTCAAAAACTGAAAGGATTTGATGAAGGACATAAGCATTAACTGTGTCTCAGTCAGAAACGTCTACTGTCTATTCCTCTCCATGGATGCTGCCTGACCTGCTGAGCTCCTCCAGCATTTTGTGTGTGTTGCTCTAGATTCCCAGCATCTTGTGTTTACTCACTGTTCACCTCTCTCCACTGACGCTGCCTGACAGGCTAGTGTTTCTCGCATTTTCAGTTTTCCTTCCAACCTATTGCGAGCTTCTCAGTATAAATAAGCCTTAGGTGTCACACCACCGGGTTCAGGAACTGTTCATACCCTACAACCGTGAGGTTCTTGAACCAACATTAATTACTTCACTCACCTCAATTCCGAACTGATGGCAGAACCCACAGGCTACTCCACATCTACTCTATTTAGGCCTTTCAATATTTGAAAGATTGAAGGTTATTGGGGTCTCCCTACCTTCTGTCCAAGACCTCTTTCAGAGTTGATGCCTCCAGAAGACAATACATCATTAAGGACCCCTCACACCCTCTCCATGAACTTTGTTCTTCTGCCATCAGGCAAACGTTACAGGAGCATCAAAACTAAAACTACAAGGCTACTAAACAGCTTCCTCCCACAGGCAGTCAGACTGCTAAATAGCTGCTCCACCTGACTCTTGACTCTGCTTTGGACACTTTTAATTTGCACTGGACACTTATAACTGATTTTAACTGACATGTGGCTGTTGTGTTTTACTATTTATTGTTATGTTTATTATTTAGTGTTGCACTTGTTATGTTATGATTGCACTGCCCCTGAGAAATGCTGTCTCATTCTGCCCTGCAGAGCTGATGTATGGTTAGAATGACAATAAAGTTTTTTGAATCTTTGAATCTTTGAATTTTAGTGGGATCCCCCTGTCATTCTTCTAAATCCAGCGATTACAGGCCCAGGACCATCAAATGCTCCTCATACATTATCCTTTTCATTCAGGGAATCATTCTCGTGAACTTCCTCTGGATCTTCTCCAATGCCAGCACATCCTTTCTTAGATAAAGGGCCAAAAACTGCTCACATTACTCCAAGTGCAGTCTGGCCAGTGTTTTATAAAGCCTCAGCATCACATCCTTGCTCTTATGTTCTACTCATTTCGAGATGAATGATAACAGTGCATTTGCCTTCCCTACCACCAACTCAGCCAGCAAGATAAACTTCAAGAAATCCTGCACAAAGACTCCCAAGCCCCTTTGTACCTCATATTTTTGAATTTTCTCCTTTTTCAGAAAATAGTCCGTTAACTTATTCCTTCTACCAAAGTGCATGACTATACACTTCCCTACACTATATTCCATCTGTCACTTCTTTGCCCACTCTCCTAGTCTGCCCAAGTTCTTCTGCAGACTCCCTGCTTCCTCAAAACTATCTGCCCCTCCACCTATCTTTGTATCATCTGAAAACCTGGCCACAAAACCATTAATTCTATCATCCAAATTGTTGACATATAACTTGAAAAGTAACAGTCCCAATACTGACCTCAGCGGAACACCACTAGTCACCTGCAGCCAATCAGAATAGGCCCACTTTACTCTGACTCTGCCTCCTGCCAGTCAGCCAATCTTCTATCCAGTCCAGCATCTTTCCTGTAATACCATGGACTCTTCTTTTGTTAAGCTGCCTCATGTGTAGCACCTTGTCAAAACCCTTCAGGAAATTCAAGTAAACAGCATCCTCTTACTCCCTTTTGTATATCCTGCCTGTTATTTCCTTAAAGAATTCTAACAGATTTGTTAGCCAAGATTTCCCCTTGAGGAAACCATGCTGACTTTGGCCTACTTTATCATGCACCTCCAAGTAGCCTGAAACCTCATTCCTAATAATGGACTCCAACATCTTCCCAGCTGCTGAAGTCAGGCTACCTGTCCTATAATTTCCTTTTGTCTGCCCCCCTTGCTTCCTAAAGAGTAGAGTGATAGTTACAACTTTCTAGTCCTCTGGAACCATTGCAGTATCTTGAAAGATCATTACTAATGCTTCCACAATCTCTTCAGCTTTTTCCAGAAACAAAATATCTAATACTGGAGGGCATATATTTAATGTGAGAGGGGATAAGTTCAAAAGAGATATGCAAGGCATGTTTTTTATACACAAAGTGGTGGGTCTGTGAAATGCACTGCGAGGGTTGGTTGTGGAGAAGGCAGATATGATAGTGAAGTACAAGAGACGCCTAGGCATATATAGGTTTAACCAGTAATATACTGGTACTCAAGCAATATGACAATTAATAGTGGGATAATATAGACACAAGTTTCCAGCTCCTCTGAGGTATATGTCAGAGAAGACAAGCCTTTAGCAGGATGGACACAGCAGTCTGAATCGTGCTTCCAAATTTACTCCTCATCCTGACATTTCACTCAAAAGTACAAAACAATGAGTTCTTTTCTTGATCCACTGAAACCTTGGCAACGTCATCAATGGAATTCAATTAGTCTGGATTGTCTAACACAGTATTTTTCTGTTAACCTGCAAACTGCAAGTCACTTGATTACCTCAGCCAGTTAAAGCAATATAGTTAAGTAATCCCTAACATCTTTATATTTGACCTGTCATTACTTTGATATGTCAATTGATTACTAAGTCAATAGTATCTTACAGGATTATTTATACTTGTTGGAAGGAATTCTATGGGTTTCTGGTGTTGCATGTTTTGTGATTTAGTTTTGTTGCATTTTCAACATCCTGTAGATTAAATTATGCACATATTATGTTGATGTATTTAGATATGAATGCTAAGTCAATATGTGTAACTATCACGTGTAGCTCGACAAGATATTATTGAGAAACAGATGCAGAAGGTGCTTTGAACAAATCTGTTCAGTATATCAGCCAAACATTTTCCCAATTTGCAAGCTGTTTGCAAGTAGTCCTATATTCAAATAATTCATAAACAATAAAGCAAGAGGAATCCTTCAATGAACTGTTACCTAACAAGGTTGGAGAGTAGGAGCTCCTTGAGAAAATCTACAACCACTGGACTGTTGACCAATGAGTTTAAAGATGATTTAATTGTATTACTTGTAAACTTTGTAGGAACTGGAAAAAAAGTTGTTGTAGAAATATTGTAGAAATGTTTGTTTATACTACTTGAATCTATTAAACTTGAAAAGGAAAAATAAAACAAAACAAGATGATTTAATCTGATTACTAATCTGTGATAAATAATTGATAGAAGTACATGACAAAAAGAGTATTTGTATAGACTCTTGCAGGCAGGTGAAGATGTCAAACTATCTGGGAATCTGATCATTTTCAATAAGATCAGCTCTTATTTTTTGAAGCTGTAGAGGATATGGACTCATTCTACTAAGCAATGTTGTAGTAAAGGGGAAAAGAGTTAGATGTTGAAATGATTGAGTGAGATGGTTTGTGTGGAGTATAAAATGAATCGTGGATTGGATGGCTCAATAATCTGCCATTCCATGGCCTGCAGTACCAGACTAAATCAATCAGAAATTGTGGGCTGAAGTTAGACCCACAAGTTTGTCACCTGTTTTGAACCTAAGAATTGCAGGATGCATTAGCTACCTATGCAAAAATCATGACTATCTAGCTTTATATTCTTCACACAGCATTTTATTAGTAAGTGAGGACTTGACTTTATTGTCGCCAAACAATTGGTACTAGGACATACAATCATCACAGCGATATTTGATTCTGCGCTTCATACTCCCTGGATTACAAATATTAAATATTAAAATTATTTAAAATAGTTAAAATTAGTAAATATTTAAAAATTAAATTATAAATCATAAATAGAAAATAGAAAAATGGGAAGTAAGGTAGTGCAAAAAAACCGAGAGGCAGGTCCGGATATTTGGAGGGTACAGCCCAGATCCGGGTCAGGGTCCGTTCAGCAGTCTTATCACAGTTGGAAAGAATCTGTTCCCGAATCTGGCCATATGATTCTTCAAGCTCCTGAGCCTTCTCCCAAAGGGAAGAGGGACGAAAAGTCTGTTGGCTGAGTGGGTCGTGTCCTTGATTATCCTGGCAGCACTGCTCCGACAGCGTGTGGTGTAAAGTGAGTCCACGGACGGAAGATTGGTTTGTGTGATGTGCTGCGCCATGTTCACGATCTTCTGCAGCTTCTTCCGGTCTTGGACAGGACAACTTCCATACCAGGTTGTGGTGCACCCTAGAAGAATGCTTTCTACGGTGCATCTATAAAAATTAGTGAGGGTTTTAGGGGACAGGCCAAATTTCTTTAGTTTTCTCAGGAAGTAAGTGCGCTGGTGGGCCTTCTTGGCAGTGAACTCTGCTTGGTTGGACCAAGTCAGGTCAGTTGTGATATTGACCCCGAGGAACTTAAAGCTTTTGACCTGTTCCACTTGCGCACCACCGATGTAAATTGGGTTGTGTGGTCCGCTACTCCTTCTGAAGTCAACAACCAATTCCTTCGTCTTGCTGACGCTGAGGGATAGGTTATTGTCTTTGCACCATGTCATCAGGTTCTTAATTTCCTGTCTGTACTCAAACTCATCATTACCCGAGATACAGCCTACAGTTGTTGTGTCATCAGCAAACTTATATATTGAGTTTGATGGAAACTTGGCTACACAATCATGGGTGTACAGTGAATACAGCAGGGGGCTGACTACACAGCCTTGTGGGGCACCGGTGCTCAGAGTGATTGTAGAGGAGAGCTTGTCCCCTATTTTTACAGCCTGGGTCCTGTCTGTGAGGAAGTTGAAGATCCAGCTGCAGATCTGAGTGCTAAGGCCCAGGTTCCGGAGCTTAGGAATCAGTTTATTTGGCATGATGGTATAAAAGGCAGAGCTGTAGTCAATGAAAAGGATCCTTACGTATGCGCCTTTATTCTCCAGGTGTTCTAAGGAGGAATGTAGGGCCAGAGAGATGGCATCAGCCGTTGACCTGTTGCTCCAGTAGGCAAATTGCAAAGCATTGAGGTTGACTGGTAGGCTGTGGTTGATGTGTGCCATAACCAATCTCTCGAAGCACTTCATAGCAATTGATGTCAGAGCCACAGGTCGATAGTAATTCAGGCATGCCACCTTGCTCTTCTTCAGCACTGGGATTATCGCTGCCTTCTTAAAACACGAGGGGATCTTAGACTGAAGCAAGGAGGAGTTGAAGATGTCAGCAAACACTCCAGCTAGCTCGCTTGCGCAGGCCTGGAGAACCCTTCCTGGGACGCCATCTGGGCCCGTCACCTTCCTTGAAGGCCCTTCTAATGTCATCCTCGGTGACGACGAATCTCGATGCCACCAGGTCCGGTTCATCCAGAGGGAGCAGGACACTCCTCTTCTGTTCGAATCTTGTGTAGAATGCGTAGACTTATGGGGGCTTAAGAAAACCAAAGATTAAAGAAGAGATTTTATCTTTCATTAACAAGCTTGGTCCCTTGTCGTGTTATGAGGAACATTGGTGTAAACCTCCAAGCACAGCATGAAAGCAGGGTTAGGTCTGGTTGGGGTTCTTTGCATTATAAAATAGCCTGTTACACAGTGATAACTAGTACATGGAACACAGACTATGGAACCACTGGTTAAAAAAGAAGTTTATTGAGTTCACTAATGTCAAGAACATAGAACAATTCAGTACAGGAAAACATCCTTCAGCCTACAAAATAGTGCTGAATTAACTAAACTAGCAATTAAAAGCCTATTAAACAGTTTCTTTCTGCCTATACAATGTCCTCATCCATCTGTTCTCTACTCATTTGGTTGGGTGAGACTGGAATTAGAGGTTATAGGTTAAGGATGAAATGTGAAATAATTAAGGAGAACCTGAGGGGGAACTTCTTCGCCCAGAGGGCAGTGCGAGCGTAGAATGAGCTGCCGGCAGAAGTAGTGGATGTGGGTTCGATTGAGAAAGTAGTATGGATAAGTACATGGATGGGAAGGGTGTGGAGGGCAATGGTCCAGGTGTTGGCCAACAGGGTTAGGCAGAATAACATGGACTAGATGGACTGAAGATCCTCTTTCTGTGCTGTCATATAGTGTTCTATGATCCTATGACACAGATTTGTGTTAGGACATACAGTAAAATATTGACTTCAGTGATCAACCTTCAGATCTAAATATGCATTGTAGAATAAATTTAAAATGCAGCTCAGAACAGTTCTCTTTCTCTCTCCCTCTCTCTTCCTCTCCCCTCTCCCTCCCTCTTTCTCTCTCTCACACACACACACACACGCTCTCTCTCTCTCTCTCTCCCCCTCTCCCCTCTCCCCTCCCCCTTCCTCTCTCTCACTCTCTCTCTCTCTCTCTCTCTCTCCCTCTTTCCCTCTCTCCATCCCTCTCCCCCTCCACCGGTACTTCTCGCCGGTGACTTCATTCACACAACAGAAATGTGCATATCTAATAATCTCTTAAATGCTGATATCACATTTGCTTCCATCATTACCACAGGAATGCATTCCAGGCACTTCAGGGATAACTGGGAAAAACGTGATACGTCTTCTTTGAACTTACCCATTCTCACATCTAATGCATGACCTCTTAAGAATAGATGTTTCAACCCTGAGAAAAAGGTACTGTATGTCTCCTTTATCCATACATCTCATAATATTACAAACTTCGATTTGGTCTCCTCTCAGACTCCACCGCTCCAGAAGGAAACAACCTCAGTGTGCACAACTTGTGAAGAATAATACAGTGGACGGGAAGACCATCTGGTTCTTCATCTCCAACTCAGCTGAGGATGAAGCTTAAAGGCTTACTGGCCCTGTCTTGTAGTTTGAACAGCACCTTTATTCATAATGGCTCTGTTTTCAGTTTATTTAATTCACTGGTTTTACTTCTCCCAGCAACAAAAGATCTAACTGATTTTTTTTGAAACATTGTTCAATAATTCATTGTGTCTCAGAATCTAATGTGTTGGGCAGGTGGAACTTTCTTACTCAGGCACAAATTGTACAGCTACTTTCATGGTTAGACAATGATTCGAAACAACTGATCTCCACCTCCAAAATAGTCAAACCTGGCTTTTGTGAATGTTGGACTTCTAAGAGTCCTGCAATATCTCCCCAAAACCTGTTACTGATTCTCAAAAATTCAGTTAGCCCTTCCATTAAAGTCTGTAACTTTTTGCTTTTATGTCATACTATGTCCCCAGATGCACAGAATGCATAAGGAAATGAGACTCCTCTTAAACAAACCTCTTGGCTTTGATGTAACTGTTATCTCCGTAAGTGTGAAAGGGGCAGGCAACACTTTCATTCATCTTAGTGCATTAGGTCGATTAGCTGATTCACTGGAGTATGTGATCTCATTACCAGCCAAACTGCAATCCTGTGACCTCATTATTCTAGACAAACTAAGATGACAACATCTCAAGATATGAATTTTTTTTATGGTAGACTTGACTTAAAGCTAGGTATGTTTTAACTGGGAGGATCAACAAAGCAGATTCTAAAGATGCTGTTGAATCTAAGTCCCAACTTCTGAAGATCCATGAAAACTGGTCAGATGATGTTTGAAAGGTTGAACATGTTGGCAAAATACAGGGTTAATGACAGGATTCTAAGCAGTGTGGAGGAAAAGAGGGATCTTAGTATGCACATCTATAGGCTCCTCAGGATTTCCACACAAGTTGATAGGGTGATTAAGAAGGCATGTGGTGTGTTGCGTAGGTCTTCATTGATCAGTAGATTGATTCAAGAGCTGTGAGATAATGTTGCAGCTCTATAAAACTCTGGTTAGACCACACTTGGAGTATTGTGTACAGTTCTGATTGCTGCATTATAGTAAGGATATGAAAGAGCTGGGGAGAGCGCAAAGGAGATTTACCAGGATGCTTTCTGGATTGGAGAGCATATCTTATGAGGAAAGGTTGAGAGAGCTAAGGTTTTTATCATTGGAGCAAAGGAGGGTGAGAGGTGACTTGACAGCGGTGTACAAGATAATAAAAGGGATTGATAAAATGGGTAGCCAGTGACTTTTTTTCTCCAGGGAGGAAATGGCTAATATAAGAGGACATAATGTTGATGTTAAGGTGATTAGAGGAAAGTGTAGGGAGGGAGGTCAGAGGTAAGTTTTTTTTACACAGAGAGAGGCACATGCATGGAGCCAAGAGTCATGACATTAGGGACATTTAGTCTCTTAAATAGGCACATAAATGAAAGAAAGGTGGAGAGTTATGTTTAAGGGAAGGGTTATACGGATCTTGCAGTAGATTAAAACAATAGCATAACATTGTGGGCCGAAGTACAATTGTGCTTCAATCCATCCGAAAATGTTCTCAGTATGAAATGGCTAGTCCTTTGTGTCCTTTGATCTCTCTCCTTTCCTCCATTGGTTTATTACTAAAGGAGCCTCAGGTCTTTATGTTTCATCTAAATGAAAAAATATTAAATGATTAACCCGACGAGTCTTTGCTTATTGTGATTGGATGGCTTTTCATATCATTAACAGTATAAGTCAGTTTAACTGTTTGCAAGCGTGATTAATAATTTACTATTACAGCAGCAGGACACTTTTCTTTCACTGTTATAGAAGAACAGTAACATCTCAGATTGTGTTCATGAAATAGAACATTTTATTCTCATAATATTAGAAAAGTCTGTGTAATAGTGTGGTGTTGAATCTCCGCATTAATCCTGAACCCTAGTAATTATCCACTTGCGATTCAATTTTTATAATTTATACATTCTTAACATTGTACGATATCCAAAAACACATCATCAGAATGTGATCAAACATAATGACCTGTATGGTGCTGCAGTGTTCTCTGTTCTATGGAGTCTGTCACTGGAAATGGTCAGAGCAATGGTCAATATGGAATATTCAAAAGAAAGTAAAAGTACCACAGGGTATGTAAGGCTTACTTACTCAGAAACAAATTCAGCCTTGGCTTTACCGTCCTTCACAATCCACCTAACTACCCTCTTCTCCTCCCCCCCCCCATTTCCTTTGATTTCTTTAGCATTAAGAAATACACGTATCACTTTCTTATTTAATGGCTTAGCCTCCACGGCCTTTTGTAGCAGAGAATTCTACATGTACACCATGATCTGTGTGAAGAAATGTCTCCCCACTGTGATTCTAAATTAAGTACCCCTTATTCTGAGGAAGTTACCCCTGGTTCCATCTATCAGGAACAAAAAACTGACCTGCATGTAGTCTGTCCAGTTCATTTGGAATTTTAGATACTTAGCTGTCTTAAGAGTAATGGTTTGAGCAAGTGAAATTTTTTCCTTTTTGGAGTTTTGGAGGATTAGAGACAACTTGATAGAGATGTGTAAGATTATGAGAAGCATAAATAGGGTAAACAGCTAGTACAATAGAGACATGTAAGAAACTCTTGTATAGGCACATGAGTATCAGAAAAATGGAAGGTTATGGGCTTTGTAGGAGGGAAACGTTAGGTTAATTGTGCAATAGGTTTATATAGAATGACACAACATTGTGGGGACAGAAGGACCCGCGCTATTCAAGATTCAAGATTTTTCATTCATTGGCCAAATTAAGCGCTGGGCCAGACTGAAAAAAGTCAAGGTGTCAGGGCCGGAGGCAAGGGAAGGTCAGTGTTTAGTTCACTGCTCACGAGGTTTACTCGTCTCTGCCCTGAACTGAGGCTGTGGCCTGCAACTAGCAGGCTCCTCGACCGGCTGCACTGATGACTGGCTTTGTGGCTGTGGACTCACTTTCGTGACCTTCAGTTCTGAATGTTATTTGCTTACTTTTATTGTTTGCACAATTTGAGTTTTTTATGCACATTTGGGTATATGGCTGTCTTCTTTTTTTACTGGGTTCTGTTAGGTTTATTTGTTTCATGGCTACTGTGAATATAGGCTTAATCACCCCAATCTACCTTCAAATGTCAGTCCTGCCTTTCCAAAAACTGTCAAATAAGTGTTTGTTATACTGCAAGGGGGCATTCTTGCTGCAATAAGGAAAACCAAACTACACATAATGTCATTGGTAATGTTCACCAGGGCCAAGTACAGCAGTAATAAGAAATCTTTGTTCCTATACTCATATCTTTTTACAATACTGTTGCCTTCCTAACTGTTTGCTGCACCTAAACACTGGGCCAGCTGGTGGCGCAATGGCATCGGCGCCAGACTCCGGAGCGAAGGCTCCTGAGTTCGAATCCAAGTCGGGCCACCCCCCAAGCACACTTTCCATCCGTGCCGGGTTGAGCATCGAGCTAGCCACTCGGCCTCATAAAAAAAAAGGGTCAAGTCAGGAACGTTCATATCGTGACCCAGTTAATTCGAAAGGAGACCAATCCTGACACCATGCACCAGACAGGAATGGCACACACCAAAAAAAAACCTGAACACTTGTGCAGTTATTGAAAGCAAGTTTTGTTGTATCTTCCTACTTCTCTTTTGCCAATCCATTGTCATTCAAATAATGAATAATTTTCTTGTTTCTGTAACCACAGTGGAGCACATCATATTCACCCACATTAAAGATTAGTTTTATTTGTCACACGTACATTGAAACAGATCTTGAAATGTGTTATTTGCTTTAACTCAAAGCAGCAAGGATGGTGTTGTGGGCTGCCCGCAAGTAC
Source organism: Mobula birostris (assembly GCF_030028105.1). NCBI lineage: Eukaryota > Metazoa > Chordata > Chondrichthyes > Myliobatiformes > Myliobatidae > Mobula > Mobula birostris. The sequence goes on along the minus strand of NC_092392.1, from coordinate 22,363,725 downwards.
CGTCACACGACTGGCACCAACATAGCATGCTCACAACGTGCAAAACCTAACTGTACATCTTTAGAATGTGGGAGGAAAGCCATGTGGTCATGGGAAGAATGTACAAGTTCTTTACAGACAGTGGCGGGAATTCAAACCTGTTCTTATAGCTGGCACTGTAAGCTGCGTTTGGCCAGCATTCACCCACTTACCCAACTTGTCTAAAGCTTGTGTAGGGTAGGACTTCCAGATCTATGGCCTTGACATCTGGAGCTATGGCCAGCCACAATGGAATAATTGATAACAGAGCCAAACAGCACAGAAACAAACCCATCACCGTATCAGATCCACTCTGGCATCCAAAGTCCCCCGTACACCAATCCCACATTTAAATTGCTAAATTGGGTTATCATCATTTTCACATGGACTGAGGTGCAGTCAAAAGTTTTGGTTTGCATTCCATTCATGCAGATCATTTCATCTCATCAGTGCATTGAGTTTACACAAGGGGAAACAATAACAGAAGGAAGAATAAAGTGTTATACTTACAGAGAAAGTGCAACACAGCAGACAACAAGGTGCAAGGCCATGACGAGGTAGATTGTGAGGTCAAAATATACATCTTATGCTATGGGACTGTTGAATAGTTTTTTAACAGTGGGATAGAAGCTGTCGTTGAGCATGGCGGCATGCTTTCAGGCTTCTGTATCTCCTGCCCAGTGGGAGGTGGAAGAGAGAATGCCAGGACGGGAGGGTCCTTTGATTATGCTGGCCACATTGCTGAAACAGTGAGAAGTCTAGACAGGGTCCATGGACGCAAGTCTGGTTCCCTCCTTATTTGGAGGGAACAGATTTTTATACAATCGTGCCATTTCATTGGGACCCCGCAGATATATTTCCGTTAAATCATCCACATAATTTCTCAAATACAAAGGTTTTGAAAATGTGCATGATAGAAACTGGAAGTGAGACCAAGAGTTTAATAAGATGTTGATATATTATACACTATTACTGAAAATTTAGTAAATATAGAATAACATGAAAGAAGATGTGACACAGAAGAAAAACCATTTTATTTTTTGAAACATCTGTAGCTTGAACTTTGACCAAAATATTTTGACTTCTTTCTAATATTTTGGATTCTACAATGAATGAGAATCAGGAATTTATTTTCAACTTGAAAAGCAAGAAAGATTTTCTTAATCTTATTGAACTTGCCTCTATTATTTTGTTGGAAATGAATTATTTCTCGTTCTATCTTATAATGTCATTCTACGACTGGTGGCAGATAAACTGTTCTTGGGAGAGAGAGAAAAAAAAAGTTTTAATTAATTTTTCCATTTTTTATAGAAAGATTGCCTGGTAGCAAGTGAGTGATCCTAAACTCTGTCTTATTGATCATGAAGTCAGGGCTGGCGGCAATGCATTCAGAACTAAGTATTCCTTCAAAATATCATTTTCATCTCTCCCAGAAAATTCTGAAATGCTGTTAAATAAAGGATGCATTCTGGCTAATTTTAAGAATTTTTGTGTTACATGGATATAAAAAGGGAAAGGTCGGGTTGAACCTGTAAAAAAAGGAAAATTGTAGAATATGTTCCAATGGAAGAACATTGATGGTATTTAGAGCCTATAGAGTCAGAGAGTACTACAGCACAGAAACAGGCCCTTCAGCCCATTTAGTCTGTGCAGAACTGTTATTCTGTTGTCCCATTGACCAGGACCTGGATCGTTGACCTCCATACCCATCCCATCCACATATTTATCAAAACGTCTCTTAAATATTGCAATCAAACCTGCATTCACCACTTCGGCCAGCAGCTTGTTCAGCATTTACACCACCACTCTCTGAGTGAAGACATCCCCCTCAGGTTCCCCTTAAAGGGGCAGAACAGCAGTATAGTGTCTGTTAAAAACACACACACACATACACGTGCACAGACGCACATGCCCACACATACACTTACTACATACATGCATGCGCACACAAACACACACGCACACACACACACACACACACACACACATACACGCACACACTTTGCACAATACTGTTTCAATTGCTGTCAAGAAATTAAGCAACTTTTTTTCACAACAAACTCACCACAACACCAGCAGGATAATGACCAGATAATCTGGCTTTAACGACAATGATTAAGAAATACGTGTTGGCCAGGACATATTGTTGTTATTGTGCCAAGATGACATTTAGCCTCCTTGACCTTGATAGCAATTTACCATTTGACTCTTTTTTTCCCCTTTTTATTTTTTCCCATTAGTTTATATATTGGTCTCATGCTTGTAAAAAAATTGTTTAGGCAATACTGCTATAAATTCAAATCTGAGTAGTTTTGTACACTAATGGTATTACCTGATTCACAATCAGGGCTATGGTAAATTTATCTGGGCATTAATACATAGGGGCTGTGGCAAAAGCTCTGTTGATGGGATAAATTTCATTTACTATTCTGTTGGCTAGCTGTCAGTTAAGCAGTTTCCAGGATAGTGTGGATCATTGGATAGAGCGAGAGAAAGCTGCGACTCAGAAACAGGCCCTTCAGCCCATCAAGTCCGTGCTGATCATCAATCACCCATTTACCTAATCATTACATTCTCCACAAATTTTACCCCTCACAGCAGCCAATTCGCCTACTGACCTACATGTCATTGGACTGTGGAGGACACCACAGCTCCAGTAGGAAACCCCAGAAATCACAAAGAGAACATACAAGGTCCACGCACACACAATGCCGGAGGTCAGGATCAAATCCGAGTGGCTGGAGCTGGGTGCAGCAGATCTTCCAGCTACACTACTATACCGCTTGGATTCACCTCAATGGTGTCATTGGACCTCGTTCCTCCTACCTACACAGACCTCCAATCCTGGGAGCCGCTGACCTGAGGGAACTAGTGGACATGGCAGGGCCACAAGCCCTATAAAAATCATCCCCACCTTCTCAGAAACTGTTAGCGATGGGTTACAATTGCTTTATGGGCTATAAATGTTAGTAACACATGTATCCAGAAAGGGGTATAAAATGAGTTATCTGTTACAGTTGCCTACATAGTTCACTTTCCAGGAAAGTGCCTGCTAATGAACAGGCAGACAGTTGTTTTGCCATGACGAAGATTATAAAATTGTGAGAGACATAGACAGTGAGCTTCACAGAGGGAGCGGTGGGTGCCAGAGATGGTAGTGTAACCAATGTGACAGTGGTGTTTAAGAGGCTTTTAGACAGACTCATGGCCATCCATGGTCCCTCCTCAGTATTGCCATCAGGAAGAAGGTACAGGAGTCTTTGGTCCCACACCACCAGGTTCAGGAACAGTTACTACGCTTCAACCATCAGGCTCCTGAACCAGTGTGGATAACTTCACTCACCTCAACACTGAACTGATTCCGCAACCGCTGGACTCACTTTCAAGGACTCGACAACTCATTCTCAATATTAACTGATTAATTACTTGTTTGTTTTTATTATTATTTTGGTATGTTGCATTTGCACAGTTTGTCTTCATTTGCATTTTTGTCTTTGTGTTTAGTTTTTCCATTAATCCTATTGCATTTCCTTGTCTTGCTATGAATGCCTGTAAGAAAACGAGTCTCAGAGTAGTGTATGTTGACTTTGAGATCAAACTTATTTTAAATATGCAGGGACGGAGGGTCAAAGATACCCTTCTCCCATGCAGAATGCATCAATTCACCCTTTTCCAGAATAACCTGGAATCAATACACTGGTAAGCTTTAGTTATACTGAAATACCTGAAAATAATTCTTTTTCGTAGGTTGACCCACGTGAGAATTGTAACGACATAGAAAGCCTTAATTAGTGTTCAACAAATTCTTTGACTCTCAGAAGAACAAATATGCATCTGCATTCTAATTATGATAATTTAAGTATTAAACAGAACAGCTCTTCAAATAATACACATTATTACTATAGCATTTCTTTAAAAGGTTGATCTAAATTTGCAACTTAATGTCTACCTGCACTGTATTTTCTCTAGACTGCTGCATCTTATTCTGCATTCTGTTTTTGTTTTATCTTGTACTACCTCAGTGCCCTGGGTAATGATTTGAACTGTGAGAACACCACTTGGATTACTGTGTTCATTTCTGGTCACCTCACTACAGGACGAATGTGGATACTATAGCAAGAGTGCAGAGGAGATTTACAAGGATGTTGCCTGTATTGGAGGGCGTACCTGATGAGAATAGGTTGAGTGTACTTGGCCTTCTTTCCATGGAGCGACAAAGAATGAGAGGTGACCTTGCAGAGGTGTATAAAATGATGAGGGGCATTGATTGTGTGGATAGCCAGAGGCTTTTTCCCAGGGCTGAAATGGCTAACATGGGGTTGGGGGAAGCATAGTTTTAAGGTGTTTGGAAATAGGTACCAAGGGAATATCAGGGGTAAGTTTTTCCACACAGAGAGTGGTTGGTGGCTGGAATGCCCTGCTGGTGGCGGTGGTGGAAGCAGATACAATAGGATCTTTTAAGAGCCTCTTAGATAGGTACACGGAGCTTAGAAAAATAGAGGGCAATGCACTAGGGAAGTTCTAGGCAGTTTCTAGAGTAGGTTACATGGTCGACACAACATTGTGGGCTGAAGGGCCTGTAAATTTCTATGTTCTATGTTCTATTAACAGTACGCGAGACAAACTTTCTACTATCCCTCACTACATGTAACAATAATAAACCAAATCAATTTAATAAATTTCGGTTTCTTGTCTGTGTATGCTTCAATCTTTATTTCACTCTCTGTGAAACCATTAATTTAAAAATTGTTATGTTTGCCTTCCTGGTTTGCAGCTGTTTGATTTTTTTCAGCTTGATTGGACAAAGGACTGCTTGGTGAAATTATAGCCACTGTGATTTGAACTCACCTCTGACAACAAGCAATTCTTGTAAAGATAAAGTGTTTGATACAAAGGTTTCAAAGTGGCGTCGGACAGTGTGGCTGAGGTGGTGATACATTCTGTTACTTACTTGCTGACCAAAAGGTCCAGGGCAATTTTCTATTCACCTTATTGCCTGCCTACACTGCACTTTTTATGTAACTTTTGCACTTTATTCTGTATTCTGTGAATGTTTTACCTTGTCTACTTCAATGCACTGTGTAAGGAATTGATGCGTATGAACTGTACAAGTGTGTCCAGTCAAGATGGTGCCTGTGTACAATGGTCTATCTTCTGGATAGATTATGAAACCATATATTTCACTTCTTTTATACCTTTTACATTTGTTTTCATCTTGACTGTAATTCTGGAACTATTGGAACCTGTGATTTGCAGTTTGGAGATTGTTTGTGTGTTTCAGCCTCTGAGAGGATTCTGGGGGACAGAGGCAGCATGCAGGCTCCGTTTCACCGATTAAAGCAAAGAGGCAAATTGAGGCAAATGTGGAAGGTGAGTGCCTGCTGCCTGCCTTTTGATCACTGGTGGGATCGCTCTGCTGCTGGAGAGGGGAGAGCTTATGCTATGCCCGGAGAATGTTACCCAGGTTTTCTGCATTTTAGCTATGCACTCAGACTATGGACTTCTTTTTCAGTCTTTTAGTATTTCATATTCTGCGTTTTTTGACCAATCTTTCTCAGTTTTTTTTGTGTGCGGTGGAGGGGGATTTGGGGATCAATGTGCCTATTTGGTTCTTGGCATATCAAAAAGTGGCCGGTCGTGAGGCCATGAGAGTGGGTCCCATTTCTGCAAAGAATTGAAGTCAGCATGTAACTCCAGGTCAGGGTCTTCAAAAGAACCCTGAAAAGGAAAAAAAGAGATATTAAAGATAGAAACAGAGCTGTTTCCGAAGATCCAAGCAAAGGAGTCGCCGTTAGGTGCCATCATCCTAAGCTCCGCCCCTCTGTCAATTACTGATAGGAATAAAATATTTCGACCATAAGATCACTTCAAACATTGGGAAGAAAACAGACAGGCTTCCGATTCAATGCTACTTTACTAAAGACTTTACCTAATTCACAATACTGCAGAAATTATGAGTTCTAGAGGATCAGGCCTCTACTGCAGATTGGATTGTTTGACTAACTTCTGCTCTTAGGATCTCTGACTTCTGACTTGACCCCTCCCAGAACCTCTGAACTTCTCTCTTGGCTGTTCCTGGATCAAGCTGACCACCCAACCAACCCAAACCCCAGTCTCGGCTGTTTTTATAGCAGATACCATGAATCAGACCAATCACTGCTCTGGAGTGGAGTCATAGACTGCATTGCACCAAGGAACATGTACAACCTTTGCTTGGTTTGTCAAAAGAATCTGTTCCTCGACAGAATTTTTGAAAGCAAAATTGAATAAATCAAAATAAAGCTAAGTGACGTGCATTATGATTACACAGGAGACACAGGAGACAGCTGAAGCTGGAATCTGGAGCAACACAAAATCTGTTGGAAGAACTCAGAGATTTGAGTGGATTCTGTGGGAGGAAAGGAATTGTCGACATTTTAGGTTAATACCTTGTATCAAGGCTCATACGTTAGGTCAACCAAAAGCACTGACAAACCCTTTCCTCCCACTGATGTTGTTCGATCTGCTAAATTTCTCCAGCAGGTTGTTTATTCTACCCTAACCATACATCTTTGGGATGTGGGAGTAAACTGGACCATCCAGAGAAGACCTATGTGGTCATGCATAGAGTATATAAATTCTTTTCAGACAGTGGTGGGAATTGAACCCCAAATGGTGATTGCTGGTGCTGTAAAGCATTAAACATTAACTGTTATGCTACTGTGATTCCCTTTATGTTTCAGCGATTCCAGGCTTCAGATGGACTATTCTAAGCTGCACCAAAGATGTGTGCAACTCATAAACCTCACATCCAATGCATGTTCATGGGCAACCAAACCTTATAAACTAATTGTAACCCTCAAAAAAGGCATCAAAACTCTTGGGAAAGTTGAGTAATCCCACATAATTCATTTAGATATCAATGAAAAGTTGGATTCAGAGCATTTCTGGACTTCCTAAAATCCATCCTTGGTCAATGCACAAGACATTACTGCAAAAAGGAAGAGTTGGACACAAGCCCCTGGTAGTGCAAGAGGAGGGTCATAGTACTCCATTACTGAAGTAGGGTTAGGATTCTGCAGGTCACTTCAAGTGCCTGATGATTGTAGGAAAATAGATGTACTTGAATCTGGTGGTGTGGTACTTTAAGCTTCCGTAGTTCCAGCACAATGGTGATAGTGAGAAGATGGCATGACCCTGGATCATGGAGATCTGTGAAGGTAAATGCCATCTTCTTGAGGTACTGCCTGCTGAAGGCTAAATAGCCTCCTACCATGTTGGAGAAATATGAGGAAGTCAAAGACTGGTCAGTATATAAACGCATCTTTGATCAGTAGAATTAACCAGATGTACAGGAGTAAGTACAATTGATACTTAATGTCACTCTACATTGATGACTCAACATCAGAAAAATGAAAGAGCTGATTATTGACTACTGGAGAAGGATCCATGAGCCAATCCTCATTGGGGGTTGGAAGTGAAGTGTGTCAGTAACTTTAAATTCCCTGGTGTTATCATATCAGAGGATCAGTCCTGGGACCAGCACATAAGTGCCATTACAAAGAAGGTAAGACAGCACCTCTGTTTTTTTAGATGTTTGCATAGATTTGGCATATCGACAACATTGACAAACTTCCACAGATGCACAGTGAAGATTATCCTGGCTGGCTGCATTACGGGCTGGTATGGAAACACCAATGCCCAAGAATGGAAAAGCCCACAAAAGTGATGCATCCAGCCCAGTCCATCATAGGAATACCTCACCCTGCCATTGAGCACATCTACAAAGAGCACTGGCATAACAGAGCAGCATCCATCATCAAAGACCCCCATCATCTGGTCCATGCTCACTTCTCACTGCTGCCTTCACAAAGAAGGTATGGAAGCCCAAGGTCCCACACCACCAGGTCCAGGACAATAACCCTTCAACCATCAGGCTCCAGAAACAGCATGATAACTTCACTCACTTCAACTCTTAATTGATTCCATAACCTATGGACTCACTTTCAAGGACTCTGCAATTCATGTTCTCAGTATTATTTATTTACTACTTTGTCATCATTTGCACATTGGTTGCCTCTCAGTCTTTGTTTAATGCATAGTTTTCCATGGATTCTATTTATTTATTCTACTGTGAATGCCTGCAAGAAAATGGTCAACTTTTCAAATATTGAACTTTGATACTCAATACACAAATTTAATGATTGTGACTGTGCAGGGTTTTTAGAACCGAGTGATCTGTACCTGTACTGAAAGCACAGCGGAAAATATATTTCCACAGTGTCTCCTAAACATTTCAAAGCAATTAGTGTTTCGCTGTATGATTTTTCAAAACATGTCACAAGACACCTTGACAACATGTTTCAATGACCCTAAACACACAAATGGATTGACGTAAGTAACACAGGGAATGTTTTCCAAATTGCAAGCTATATGTCAATTAAATAAACTACCGTAGAAGTATCAATGAGGGTCTTGTTTATTTTTGACTGCCGTTAATAGATTTGTTGAATTTGTAAAGCAAGAGAGGGACATGAGAAAATAACTAGTTGTTATTTCCCAGGCAGTCTCCATAACATCAACCGCATCCATCTCTGTTTCCCCGCAGAAGAGGGACATATCTCAAATAACGATGAGTCAGAGTACAGGAAAAAGATGGAGAGTCCAGTGACATGGTGTCATGACAATGTCAGCAAAACAAAAGAGCTTGTCATTGATTTCAGGAAGGGGTACCAGGCACATACTTCAATTTAAATCAACAGTTCTCAGATGGAGAGGTTTGAATGAAGTTCCTCAAAGTGAACATCTCCAATACCTATCCAGGTCCAACCATGTTGACACCACAGCCAACACCTCTATTTCCTGAGGAGGCTAAAGAAATGTGACATTTCCCCTTTGACCCTCACCAACTTTTATTGAAGCTCCATAGAAAACATCATGTCTGGACACATGATAACTTGGTATGGCAACTGCTCTACTCAGGACTGCAAGAAATTGCAGAAGACTGTGGTCACAGCTCTGAAAATCATGGCAACCAGTGCCACAGCCCCTCCATGTACTGTGCCTATACTTCTCGCTGCCTCAGTAAAGTAGCCAGCATAATCAAAGATCCTACTCACCCCAGATAGGTTCTTGATTAGCCAGGGCATCAAAGGGTATGGGGAGAAGGCAGGGGAGTAGGGATGACTGGAAGAATTGGATCAGACCATGATTGAATGGCAGAGCAGACTTGATGGGCTGAATGGCCTACTTCTGCTCCTATATCTTATGGTCTTATGGTCTTATTGTGTAAGGAGGGAAGAGTACTGAGGAGCAGGAAGGGACACATCTTTGAGGTTATAATCAAATCAGCCATAATCTTACCAAATCTTTGACGGGTTTGCAGAAACCTGCTCCTAATTCACATGTTGGTATGTAAAACCAGCTTGTAAAGGCTGTTAGCTGGTAAGCAATTGAACGGATTGCATTGAGGATTTTGTATCTCAATGAAGCTATCATTAAGTGTTTGCCTAAAGCTGATCAATTTCACTGACTGAATGAATAACTGCCACAAAGAATGATTTGGCCACACTAAGTCAAACATTTCTCATTTTGTTCAAGCAGTTTATCAGTAGGTCTGTAAAATGGCCTGCCATTGATCGGTGCACGTAAGTATACAGCTGCAGAAGATTGATAATCTATTAACTAATTCCATTCACTTACAGCAATGTATTATTTTATACTTATAATGACACAGATAATGCCATTTGGCCCATCAACCCAACTCTCATTTCTTCATTATGTGCCATGGTCATATGATGTGGGCAACCATGCTCTTTACAAGGCCATGATTGTCCTTGGCAAGTTTTTCTACAGTAGTGGTCTGCCATTGCTTTCCTCTGGGCAGTGACTTTACAAGACAAGTGACCCCCAGCCATCATCAATACTCTTCAGAGATTGTTGGCCTGGCATCAGTGGTCACATAACCAGGACTTGTGATATGCACTACCTGCTCCCATGGCTTCGCGTGACCCTGATCGGGGGCTAAGCAGGTGCCCAAGGGTGACCTACAGACTAACGGAGGGAAGGAGCACCTTACACCTCCTTTGGTAGCGATGTATCTGCACCCTTCCACTTTAAGCCCACACTAGTTCCCATTAACCCTATTCCCTCATCTCTATTTCCCTACTTCCATGCAATTCATTCTCTTTCACACTTATTCTTCAAATGCCCTTTGATTCTTTTTAACCTATTCAAAGGGACAATTTGTATTATCCAATCAATTTACCAGCATGTCTCGGGAGCAATCTGCTTGGATGGCATGCAGACAAATCTCTGTACATGTGACAGTAATAAATCAAATTGAACTCTAATTCTGAAATATGGGAGGAAATCTCCAGAGGGAGCCAAAATCTCCATGGAGACCGAGAAAGTGACAAATCACTTTCTCCCCATCATGGAATACAGTCTGGATACAATGTATAGTCAAAGTTCAAAGTAAATTTATTATCAAAGCACATATATGTCACCATATATAACCCTGAGGTTAATTTTCTATAGAATGGTAACTACAGATCAATGAAATATCAACTAGAGTGCAAATGCAAATATAAATAAATAGCAATAAATAATGATAACATGAGATAAAGAGTCTTTGACAGTGAAATCATTGGCTGTGGGATCATTTCAATGATGGGCAGGTGAAGTTGAGTGTTGTTATCCCCTTTTGTTCAAAAGCCTGATGATTGAGGGGTAGTAACTGTTCTTGAACCAGTTGGTGCATGTCCTGAGGCTCTTGTACCTTCTACCTGATAGCAGCAGCAAGAGGGGAGCATGACCTGGGTGGAAGGGATCCCTGATGATGGAAATAGAGCCATTGAGTAATACAGCATGGAAATAGGGCATTCAGCCCAACACAATATTGCTGACCATAGTGCCCAGCAAAATAGTCCCATTTGCCTGTGTTTGGCTCATATCTCTTTATATGTTGATTCGGGGACTGGGGACTAACAAGAGAAATGCATAGGTAAGAACTTTGGTCAGCATAGATGCGTTGGGCTGAAGGGCCTGTTTCCATGATGTTTTATCCCATGAATCTCAACTCCCCTTTGTCTTTTTTGCCATTTACCTTCACAGGGTAATTTATTGTATTCAATAAGCCTGCGACACATCTTTGTGATGTGGAAGGAAATCAAATGGAACCGATAGAAAGGTGTGCCGGTCACGGGAGTCCAGGACTGATCCCAGGTCATTGGAGTTGTGAGGCACCAGGACTATCTCCTTATCGAGTCTACTCCACTGTTCCAATACGGCTGATTTATTAACACACTCAACCCCCATTTTCCTGCCTTCTCCCCATAACTTTTGATGTCCTTAATAATTAAGAATGTATCAACCTTTGCTTTAAATATACTTAATGACTTGGCCTCCACAGTTGTTTGTGGCAATGAATTCTATCAATTCACCATCCTTTGGATAAAAAAATTCGTCCTCATCTCTATTCTAAGCGAACATCCTTTTAGTCTGCCGCTATGCACTCTAAACCTAGACTCCCCCACTATAGGAAACATCTTCTCCACATCCACTCTATCTGGGCCTTTCAATATTTGTTAGGTTTCAGTGAGATCCCCCAGCATTCTTCTAAGCTCCAGCAAGTACCAGGTCAGACCCATCAAACACCCTGCATATGTTAACCCTTTCATTTCCGGAATCATTCTCGTGAATCTCCTCTGGACCCTCACTAATGCCAGCAAATCCTTTCTTAGAGTCTTTGCAAAATGAATACTAACATTTCAAATGCCTTCCTCACCACCGATTCAACCTCCATCATCATCACCATTAGGTGCCGTGCCCAGTTTGAGCTTTGACTGCCACGGCCCACACACTCCTGTTTCGGATCAAGTGGATCAATTCATTGGTATTCATTTCCAGTTCTCTGACTGTAGTCTCCATCATCATTTGTCTTTGTCTTCCTCATGCTTTCTTCCCTTCAATCTTTCCCATAATTACCGTGCATTCTAACTCCTCTTTGCTAATCACATGTCTAATGAAGTTACGTTGTCTTTTCATGATCTCACACATTATTTCTCTTTTTGTGTTTGCTCTGTTCTTTGATATTCTTTGCATCCTCCTCAAAAACCACATCTCTGCTGCTTCAATTCATTTCCTCATGTTACTAGATATTGTCCAACATTCTGAGCCATATAACATAACTGGATAAACATAACATTTCAGTACTCTGAGGCGGGTTGTCATGCCTAGTTTAGTATTGGTCAGTATACTCTTCATTCTCGTAAAGGTGTCCTTTGCCATCCCTATTCTTCTTTTGATGTCCATGTCGCACCTGTCATCTGATGTCTCCTAGCTTCCTAAGTAGCAAAAGTTCTGTACTTGTTTTATGTCTTCCCTGCACGTTAACCTTTAGGGAATCCTGCACGAGGGCTTCCAAGTCCCTCTCTGGAAAGATGTGTTCCAAATAGAATAATTCCAACAATTCCATAGGGGAAGGGACAAACTGAATGAGTTCCTGCACAAAACAAGGTTATCAAGAAACAAAATAATATGGTTAGAAATTCTTTGACAAGTGAAATGTGTTAGGGCAAACAGATCCTCAGGGTTACATGAGGGCATAACAAAATATATTTGTTCTGTTCCAGTTATTCCCAGTTTTGCCTTGTTACATTTAGAGTAAGACACAAGGTCAAGGGCATTGGCCTGCATGTGCAATGTGGGCTGACCCACTTAAGAGCACAGTGGAAGTCAGAAGACTTCCTCTATTTATGTGATGATGTTAAAAATAAACTTGCATTTAAATAGCACCTTTCATATCCTTTCTTAATGTCCCAGGTTGCATTACCACCAATAAAGCACAGAGGCCAACTAAATAAACTGAGGCATCAGTACTGAAATTAGAAGAATGAATGCCTCTCCTGTACTTATGACATTCCCATCCCATCCCACCTCATTCCCTTTATTCCATTATCCACTGTTCCCTCCTATTAGATTCCTTCTTCTTCTCCGTTTTCTACCTATTACTTCACAGCTCCCTAAATCATTCCCATGCACCCACTTTCATCCTCACTTGGTCTTACCTATCACCTGTCATCTTGTACTCCTCCTCCTCTCCCTACCTGTCCTAGATTGGCTTTTGCCCTCTTCCTTTCCAGTCCTGACGAAGAGTCTCCAACTGAAACATCGACTGTTTATTCCACTCTATAAATGCTGCCTGGCGTGCTGAGTTCCTCCGGTATATTATGTGTGTTGCTCAAGATTTCCAGCATCTGCAGAATCCCATGTCTATGAATTCTTTTTGTTATGATAGGATGAGATCAATGGTCCATGCACCAGTGTTCATTAGGAGATTGGAATTGGAGAGGGTCAGTAATTTTAAATTCCCGGGTGTTATCAGAGGATTTGCTCTGAAACCAGCACGTATGTGCCACTTCAAACAATGCATGCGGACCCACTACTTTCTTAGATGTTTGTGCAGATTCAGCATGTCACCTAAAACTTTGACAGATTTCAGTAGATATAATGTGGAGAGTATCTTGACCGGTTGCATTACACCTGGTATGGAGCCACCAGTTGCTAAGAATGGAAAAGTCGACAAATAATGATGGATATGATCCAATACCTCACAGGAAAAGCCCTCTCCACCACTGGACACATCTACAAAGGGTGCTGCCACAAGAAAGGAGCATCCGTCATCAAGGACCCCCACCATCAGGCCATATTCTCTTTTCACTGCTATCATTGAGAAGGAAGTACAGGAGCCCACACCGCCAGGTACATCCTTCAACCTTTACCACCCTTCAACCCCTGCTTATGGTTTAGCTTTAGCAGTGAATGTTTGCCTCGCTATTCTGCCCCCAATCACTCAAGACAAAATAAAGAACAGGGGTTGTTGAGACAAACCCTCAGACTTGCTCCACCATTCAATAATTTTGTGACTGATCTGATTTTAGCTTCACACACAAAATGCCGGAGGAGCTTATTAGGGTCTTCTGAGATCCTCCAGCATTGTGTGTGTATTACTCGGATTTCCAGCATCTTCAGATTTTCTCTTGTTTGTGATCTTGACTTCAACTCTATCTGAACTTGATTGCCATAACCTTTGAATCTCCCATAATCTAAAAATTCTACCTCAGCCCAGCTCTAAGGGGATATTAGTGATTAACTGATTGATTGGAGAAGCTAGCGTTGTTGGTAAGGCTAACTTTTATTGCATGTCTCTAATTTTCATTGAGTTGTTACCCACCAAGCATCAGACTGCTGAACCAGCATTGATGACTTCACTCACCCCAACTCTGAACTCATTCCACAGCCTATGGATTCACTTTCAAGGCCTCCACAACACATGTCCTCAGTATTATTCATTTGTTTTTTTTATATTTGCACAGTTTGTCTTCTTTGCACATTAGTTGTTTGTCAGTCTTTCCTTGTGTGATGTTTTTCATTAGTTTTATTGTATTTCTTTGTTCTAATATGAATGCCTGCAAGAAAATGAATCTCATGGTTACATATACATATTTTGCTTATAAATTTACTTTGAATCTTGAACCTTGAAGGTGGAAATGGGCAGTCTTCATAATCTACCATATTCTTTGTTGGAGTTTTTCTCACAGTGCTTTTATAAGCTCTTTTTCATCTTTCCTTTGCCATCGTTCATGAACTAGGCACATGTAGCACACTGCTCCTGTTCGCGCCGGTTGTGCTCACTTTACAGTTCTGTGCATTCTAGTTTATATCTCCCGTTCTTAATCTTCCTACCAAAATCTTCCAAATGCTGTTCTTCTCATGCTATGTGCTTTTGATGCTGCTGCACGTAGGTTTTTCATTGCATTTGTGCACATGACAAACTCGACTTGACAAAGTCTAACACATCCGATTTAGTCACAGTCATAGAGTTCTACAGGCTCTTCAGCCCATCTAGTCCGTGCCAACCTGAGCCCTCCAATCCTCATTCACGTACCCATCCAGATTTCTCTTAAATGTTACAATTGAATCTACATTTGCCACTTGCACAGGCAGCTTATTACACACTCACACCATCCTCTGACTGAAGAGGTTCCTCCTCAGGTTCCCCTTAAATATTCCACCTTCTACCCGAAACTTATGACCTGCGGTTCTAGTCTCACAGAACATGAGGGGGAAAAGCCTGAATTAAACTCAACCTGCCATATATATTCCTCCCGTTCCACCAGTATATTTACATTTTCTTCAAATCTATTATTACCCTTCTCAGTATTATTAAATTACAGAGGAAAATGGGAAGGGGGGAAAGAACAAAATCTGGACAGAGTGGTGACTTGGAGAGACTGAATAATATTAGGGGTGGAGATGATGGAAAGAGCTGGTGACAATGGAAGAGATGTGAATAGAGGCATGTAAATATAAATATCTTCTGCATCCTCTCCAACAGAAGCGTATTATTCCATGTCTATCTCAGAATTGGATACAATACTCTATTTATCACCAGACTATTGCATTATAAAGGATGGAATTATGGTTCATTCACAGAATAACGAATAAAAGATACAACACAGTGCACACCCTTTGACCTATAATATTGTGCTGACACTTTCACCAACTTAAAGATCAATCTAACCCTTCTCTCCTCCATTTTTCTTTCATCCACGTGCCTTTCTAAGAGTCTCTTAAATGCCTTTAATGTGTCTGCCTCTACTAACATCCCTGGCACTGTGTTTCAAACACCCACCAACCTATGTTAAAAAAAACTTAACTCTGACATCCGCCCTATACTTTCTTCCAATTGGCTTAAAGTTATGCCCCTCATATTAGTTATTTACACCATGGGAAAAAACCTCTGGCTCTATCCATGCCTCTTATCATCTTGAACACCTCTATCAAGTCACCTCTCATCCTCCTTTGTTCCAAAGAGAAAAACCCTCGCTTATCTATCTATCCTCGTACAACATGCTCTCAAATCAGGCATCACCCTGCTAAGTCACTTCTGCACACTCACCAAAGCTTCCACGTCCTTCCTGTAAGGAGGCAGCCAGAACTGAACCCAATACTCCAAGTGTGGTCTAACCAGAACAGCAACATTACCTCATTACTCAATCCCCTGATTAATGAAGACCAACACTCCACGTGCTTTTGTAAACAGCTTATCAATGTGCACAAAAACTTTGAAGGATCTACTGACATGGACATCAAGATCCCACTGTTCCTCCACACTACTAAGAATCTTGCCATTAACCCTGTATATGGAAAACAGCACAAAGCAGTATATATATATATATATATGTGTGTGTGTGTGTGTGTGTGTGTGTGTATATATATATATATATATATATATACACACACACACAGTATAACCAATACTGGAAGATCTAACAAGCGAATACTTGAAGAAGTACAGCCAAATTGTTCACCAGGAGGCTTGATTATGAGACAAAAGCTCAAATATTTTGGCCACATCATAAGACTCTCATGTTAGGTAAACCAGAAGGTAAAAGGAAGAGAGGACAACAGAGACTATGATGGAGAGGTAATATTACTCAGGCAATGCATATGACCTTGGGAGATCTTGGCAGTTTCCAACAAAAAGCCATGGTGGGCAGAAGTCCGTGAGGTCATGAAGAGTCAAACTTGACTTAATGACTGAACAACAACAAAATAACCAATAACCGCTCAGTGGCTACTTTATTAGATACAACTGTACTCCTGCTCGTTAATGAAAATATCTAATTATGCAGCAGCAACCCAATGCATAAGAGCATGCAGGGTGGTCACATTTGGTGTAGCGGTTAGTGTAACACTATTAATTACAGCTTAGGGCGTTGGAGGATGGAGTTCTATTCTGATGTCACCTGTAAGAAATCTTCACATCATCCCTGTGGAATGTGTTGGTTTCCTCTGAATGTACTGGTTTCGTCCCACCGTCCCAAGAAATACCAGTTAGTGTGTTCATTAGTCATTGCAAGTTGCCCTGTGATTGGGCTAGGGTTGAATTGGGGGTCGCTGGGGCAGTGTGGTTTGAAGGGCTGAAAGAGCCTACTCCTTTCTGTATCTCAATAAATAAAAGAAGTTTAGTTGTTGTTCAGACCAAACATCCAAATGGAGAAAAGAATTTTATCTAAATGATTTTGACTGTGGAGTGATTTTTGCTGCCAAACAGGGTGGTTTGATTATCTCAGGAAATGTTGATGTCCTGGGATCTTCACGCACAACAGTCCCTAGAGATTACAGACAATGATGCGAGAAACACAAAATATCGAGTGGCTATTCTGAGGGCAAAAATACTTTGTTAATGAGAGAGGTCAAAGGAGAACGGCCAGGCTGGCTCAAGCTGAAAGGAACTCAAATAACCATGCATTACAACCATTACATCCATACATTAGTGGTGTGCAGATGAGCATTTCTGAATGCACAACACATCAAACCTTGATGTGGACATGTTACAGCATTGGAAGACCACAAACATGGAATCAGTAGCCATTTTATTAGGTACAGGAAGCACCTAATAAAGTAGCCACTAAGTGTAAAATTATTCTAATAGTTAAAATTGATGCAGAAGTTAGGGAAATTTTATGCACCATTAAAAGAAATTCCAAATTTATTTTGTGAAGCAATTTTACTTTTAGAACTTAATCAGCTTTTTGGTGATTTGCTATCTAATTTATTGTGAGAATTCAAAGGTACAGATTCAAAGGCAAAATAAGTGGTATTATGAACTATATTCAAGAAATTACCTGTACATTCAACTCACCAGGTTGTGCTTTACTGAGTAGTAGGTAACATTTGTCGGTCACCTTACTAGTGCATACTTTGACTCACTGACCTTTACTTCGAATGTTGTTGAGGTATTTCGAACGATCGAATCACAGAAATATCAATAGCCTGAAATCTTGCTGTGTTGTTCAGGAGGCCTTTTGTCAAGCACATTAACAACTATGCATAAAAACAAAAGCAATATAAATAATTACCTCCCTTTATTTTGCATTTTCACTTATATACGGGAGATAAAATAACGTCCGCAGCAATGTCACTTTGTTGCTAAGGCAAGTACTGTAAGATTAATGTTTCATGAGCTTGGCCAGGTGACATTAGCAACTATGGGTTACTGCAGGCTGGTTGCCAGCTCTAACCTCCAGGTTGCTCTGCAGTATAATCATGGCTACACTGCGTATTGTAGTGTACCTAACCCCTTCTGAAGCTCACTTCAAAGGTCCTGGATCTGCAAAAACAGAAAGGGCAAGCAAACACCTGCAAGACTTTAAGCCAAGACCTTAGCTTCTTTGGAAATATTATTGCTAATCAGACCATAAGACGTAGAAGCAAATTAGGCCATTCGGCCCATCAAATCTGCTCCACCATTCAATCATGGCTGATTTATTATCCTTCCTGACCCTGTTTGATTTGGTTTGCTAGCCTTTATTAATCAGAGCATTGAGTATAGGAGTTGGGATGTAATGTTGAATTTGTATAAGGCATTGGTAAGGCCAAATCTGGAGTATTGTGTACAGTTCTGGTCACCGAATTATAGGAAGGATGTCAATAAAATTGAGAGAATACAGAGGAGGTTTACTAAAATGTTACCTGGGTTTCATCTCCTAAGTTACAGAAAAAGGTTGAACAAGTTAGGTCTTTATTCTTTGGAGTGTAGAAGGTTGAGGGGAGACTTGATAGAGGTGTTTAAAATTATGAGGGGGATTGATAGAGTTGACGTGGTTAGACTTTTTCCATTGAGAGTGGGGAAGACTCAAACAAGAGGGCATGGGTTGAGAATTAGAGGACAAAAGTTTAAGGGTAACATGAGGGGGAACTTCTTTACTCAGAGAGTGGTAGCTGTGTGGAATGAGCTTCCAGCAGAAGTGGTTGAGGCAGGTTCTATGTTGTCGTTTAAAGTTAAATTGTATAGATATATGGACAGGAAAGGAATGGAGGATTATGGGCTGAGTGCAGGTCAGTGGGAATAGGATAGGGTAAGAGTTCGGCACAGACTAGAAGGGCCGAGATGGCCTGTTTCCATGCTGTAATTGTTCTATGGTTATATGGTTATATTATCCTGCCTTTTCCCTATAACCTCTGGTCTTTTATTAATAAACCTCCAATTTAAATATGCCTAATGACTTGGCCCCCACAGCCATCTGTGATGAATTCCAAAGTTTCACAACCATCTGGCTGAAAAGATTCCTCATCATCTCTAATGTAAAGGGATGTCCCTCTACTCTGAGGTTATGCCCTCTGGTTTTAGAATACCCCATCATAGGAAACATCCTCTCCACAACCACTCTATCTAGGCTTTTCAATATTCAATGCATTTCAATGAGATTCCACCCCCCTCCAGTTTTCTAAATTCCAGTGAATACAGGCTCAGAGCCATCAAACACTCCTCATACATTATCCTTTTCACTTCCAGGATCAGTCTCATGAACCTCTTGGATCCTCTCCTATACCAGCACGTCTTTTTACAGATCAGGTAACCAAAACATCTCACAATGCCCCAAGTGTAGTCTGGTCAATGCCTTATAAAGTCTCAGCTATTGATTTCTTATTGTCATAGGTGCCCAGAAACTATGAAAAGCTCTGCTCAGCTTGCCATCTTGTCAGATCATACCATATATAATTATATCTAGATTGTAAAAAGAAAACAGGATTGGGTTATAAAGAGTAGAGTGCTGACAGGCAAACATAAGGTGAGAGCAATGATATGGAGACTGGGAGATCAAGAGATCAAAAATTTATCTTTTAGCATGTGAGATGTTTGTTGAAAAGTCTGATAACAGTGGGATAGAAGCTGACCTTGAGTTTAGTAATTTGTACTCTGGGGTTATTGTATCTTCTGCCAGATGGGTGAGAGAGAAGAAAGAACGACTGAGTTACAAGGGGTCCTTGATTCTGTTAGCTGCTTTTTGATGCGGTGGGAAGTATAGACGGACAAGTTTTGAGTAAATGTCCAGAATATAAATACCATAAAAATTAGCTTTTTCACAGCCACAACACAAACATGACAACATAAATTGCACAAACTTTAATAAACATTGCTAAAGCAAAGGAGGAGGTGCTGATTTTTGTAATGGGCTGGGCTTATTTCACAGTTCCCTGCAATTTCTTGTGGCCTTGGACAGACCATGTACCTATCTTAGAAATTATTAAATGCCTCGAATGTATCTGCCTCAACTGCTAACCCTAGCAGCAAGTTCCACACACCCCCCACTCTCTTGTGTAAAAAATCCTACCTCTGACATCCCCTTGTAACTTCCTCCAATCACCTTAAAATTATGCCCCCTCATATAAGCGACTTATGCCCTAAGAGAAAGCCTCTAGCTATCTATTCAATCTATACGTCTTATCATCCT
Source organism: Mobula birostris (assembly GCF_030028105.1). Taxonomy (NCBI): domain Eukaryota; kingdom Metazoa; phylum Chordata; class Chondrichthyes; order Myliobatiformes; family Myliobatidae; genus Mobula; species Mobula birostris. The sequence continues at coordinate 22,343,422 of NC_092392.1, read as the reverse complement.
GTAACACTTCTATCACGTCATCTCTCATCCTCCTTTGCTCCAAAGAGAAAAGCCCTTACTCACTCAAGCTAGACATGCTCTCTAATCCAGGAAGCATCTTAGAAAATCTCCTCTGCACCTTCTTTAAAGTTTCCACATCCTTTCTATAATGAGGCAACCAGGTGTGAACACAATATTCCAAGTGTAATCTCTCTAGGGTTTTATAAAACTGCAAAATTACCTCATGGCTCTTGAACTCAATCACCAGTCTAATGAAGGCCAACACACCATATGCCTTCCTTATTTAACCGATGTCAAGTCATTGGCCTGAAGCACTGACTTTGGTTGTCTCTTGACAAATATTGCTTGACATGTTAGGTAACTTGTATTCTTCTGAGTTACACCTGGTGTCCTTGCCAATGTTTCTCCCCTCAACTTATAACCTTAAAAAAAAATCTGTTGAACCCTGCTACGCTGCATTTCTGACAATATTACAGTACCTTGCAAAAGTCTTAGGCACACATATATAACTAGGTTGCCTAAGATTTTTGCTCTGCTCTGCTGCTGCAATTAAAAAACAAATTAACCTGATCCTCTATTGTGGACTTAGAGTGGGAAGGGGCAGGGAAAAGGAGACGGGATAGGGAAGGGAGTGGGAAGCACCTGAGAGACATTCTGTAATGATCAAGAAACCAATTGTTTGGAATCAGAAGATCTTGCCTGGTGTTTCAGGACTGTGTATGTCTACAGCTGTGTCATCCCCCACCCCTGGCACTCCTTCTCTACCACCTGTGCCACACCCCTGCCAAAGTGCTGTACCTTCGTCATTCCCAATATCCTTTGCCTATGTCAGATCGACAAACTCGCTCTACACTCCATGCTGACAAATGAAGAACACTGAAAACCTTTTAGGCACCCTAGTTATATATATATATATGTGCCTAAGACTTTTGCATAGTAACATACTTCACTGACAGTTGAAGTCACAGAGAAGTAACACACAGAAATGACTCTTTCAATGACCAAATTCAAGCTGACGTTCAAGCACGTATTTCTACACCAATCCTACCCTAACCTATTCTATTCCCTCCACTTCCCCATCAGCTCCCCCACCATTCAACACATTAGGAGCAATTTGTTGTAGTAAATTAATCTGTCAGTCTGAGTGATTACAGGACGTGGGAAGAAACTAGAGCACCTGGCATCACGGAGGGGAAGTGTAAACTTCGCACAGACAAAAACACAGGGCAGGATTGATCCCAGGTCAGTGGGACAGTGAGGGGAGCAGATTTACCAGCCGTATCTCTGTACTTCCTTCCTTCATAAATTGTGAATGGTACATCCACCATCTTCCGCTTGTTCCAGCACTCTGCATTCCCCTCGTTTTAACCTTTTGAGCATTGTGTCCATATCCCTATCATCTCCCCACACTAGCAGTTTCTGACACACGATGCTTCCTTCCTACACCTCCATCCTCCTGAGCTCCCTCTGCATCTTCAGAACGCACATTGAAACTTGCTTTTTTTAACAAGGCGTATACACTCAGTGGTCAATTTATTAGGTATGCCTGAACACTTGCTTGGAAATGCAAATATCTAATATGCCAATCAGGTGGCAGTAACTCAAAGTATAAAAGCCTGCAGACATGGCCAAGAGGTTCAGTTGTTGTTCAGACCAAACATCAGAATGGGGAAGAAATGTGATCTAAGTGACTTTGACTGTGGAGAGATTGTTGGTGCTAGACAGGGTGGTTTGAGTATCATGGAAATTGCTGATCTGATGGGTTTTTCATGAACTAAAGTCTCTAGAGTTTACAGCAACTGATGTAAGAAACAATAACATCCATCGAGCAGCAGTTCTGTGAATGCAAAAGCCTTGTTAATGAGAGAGGTCAGAGATTGTCCAAACTGGCTCAAGTTGACAGAATGGTAACAGTACTTCAAATAACCATGCACAAAACCATAAGACCATAAGACAAAGGAGTAGAAGTTGGCCATTCGGCCCATCAAGTCTGCTCCGCCATTTTATCATGAGCTGATCCATTTTATCCTATTTAGTCCCACTCCCCTGCCTTCTCACCATAACCTTTGATGCCCTGACTACTCAGATACCTATCAATCTCTGCCTTAAATACACCCAATGACTTGGCCTCCACTGCTGCCCATGGCAACAAATTCCATAGATTCACCACCCTCTGACTAAAAAAATTTCTTTGCATTTCTGTTCTGAATGGGTGCCCTTCAATCCTTAAGTCATGCCCTCTCGTACTAGACTCCCCCATCATGGGAAACAACTTTGCCACATCCACTCTGTCCATGCCTTGAACCTTGAAGGAGGTGGGCTACAGCAGCAAAGGACAACAAACATAGATTCAGTAGCCACTTTGTTAGTTACAGGAGGTACCCAATAAAGTGGCCACTAAGTGTAAGCTACCTGGCCTAACAGCTCTCCATGCTTCAGTGTTAAAATCTTCACTTTGGATTTTTTTGATGAAAGTGCTGTAATTATGCAAATTGTTGGTCTTGAGGCACCTGAGGGTCCACTCAGAAATCAAACAATCCAAAGTCATGGAAAGATTTACACTTGTCATTTCTGAAAGGAAGTATTGAGCGAGTCAGTCCTCTAAACTATGGGGGAGTCCTGTGCGTGTTGTTAGGGAACCCTATTTGTTTGATTCCAAGCTTCATGTCTATGGAAACACTGTGGGGATGGGTTTGCAGTTGTTACAACATCTGTGTTACAAAGAATATTTATTTTAGGGATCAGAAAGTTTTATATGTAGAGAGTGGCAGATGTGTGGAATGGTTCACCAGGGGCAGTAATGGAAGCAGGCAGTTTGGTGAAGATGAAGAGGTTTGAAGGTAGAACAAGAATATGAAAGGAAAAGAGGGATATGAATGATACACAAGAAGAGGACATTTATTATAAAGTTGTATCAAGGTCAAAGTTCAAAGTAAACTTATTATTAAAGTACATATATTTCACCATATACAATCTTGAGATTCGTCTTTGCTGGCATTTACAGACAAATAAAGAAATACAGTAGAATTTATGAAACACTACAAATAGCAAAGACAAAAAATAAAAGAAGACAAATTGTGCAAATTAAAAATAGATAAATACTGAGTTGTGGAGTCCTCGAAAGTGAGTCAGTCCTGGGGAGTCAGTTCAGTGTTGAGGTGAGTGATAAAAATCAGTACAATATCATGGGCCAAATGACCTGTCCAGTGCTGTACTGTTCTGTGTTCTATGTTTGCAAGCAGATCAGAAATCTGGTACAGTTCAGAGTACCTTTTTTATCAAAGTATGCATATGTCACTGTATATGTCACTGTTTGCTACCCTGAGATTCTTTTCCTTGCGAACATTCACGGCAGATCTAAAGAAACACAATAGAATCGATGAAAAACCACACACAAACAACCTATGTGCCAAACTGTGCAAAAGCAATAAATAAATAAATAAATAAATATTGAGAACTTGAGTTGTAGAGCCCTGGAAAGTGAGCCTGTAGGTTGTGGAATCAGTTCAGTGCTGAGGTGAGTGAAGTTATCCACACTGGATCAGGCGCCTGATGTTTGTAGGGTAAGAACTGTTTCTGAACCTGGTGCTATGGGACCTAAGGCTCCTGTACCTCCTTCCCATTGACAGCAGTGGGAAGAGAGCGTGGCCTGGTTAGCGAGCGTCCGTGACGATGGATATTGCTTTCCTGTGGCAGCACTCCTTGTGCTCATTGGTGGGGAGGACTTTTCCCTGTGATGGACTGGACTGTATCCACTTCTTTTTTGAGGGCTTTTCCATTTATGTTTGCATAACCAGACCAAATACAACCTGTTTGCCCACACGTGGGCTTTACTTTCCATGGAATATCAACTTGGAACCAAAGGGCATACGTCACCAACTGTCAGAAGAGAAAGCAAGGAGATATAGAAAGGCAAAACAGTGAAAGGCAACCAAGAAGAATTTAAGTGATGAAGAAAAACAAATTAGGGATAGCACCCTCGGAAATACTTTTTAATAAATTAGTTCCAGGTATATCATTTTAGTCAGAACCACTTGTTGCTCTCAACTAAAGCATGGTGGGAATCTAGTGAATCTGGTTCTCAAAACTCATGAAACTTACAAAGCCAATCGACATGAATGAGATGGTTTGTGTGCATTGATAGTTTTGAACCACAGACCATGTAACTCAGCCTAATAGAATGACTGCACTATGGCTTTTCCTTTAATGTCAAACGCTATTAGCAAAAAAGCTATTTATCCATATTTCGCTCCACTGCTCAAATGCCTAGCCAACTAATTGGGTTTCATTACAAATTCCACCCCCCCCCCCCAACCCCCATGCATAGTCTGACAATTAGGCAGTAGCCAAGCTTTACGACCCCTGGAACTTCTCTAGGTAGCTTTGATCAATGCTTTGTTCAGTGACACACATCTAATAGCCAGGAGTGGCGAGAGCTGCAGTGTCAGCCATTGATTTACGTACCCAGGCTACATCCTCGCCCAAACAGAGGTGTAATTAGCAATCATGGTGACTACTGATTTGACCTGACCTCTAGGCAGTTTTAGTTGCCTTTCATTCTTCGCTGGCTCTCCGCATCTTGCCTCGATTCACAAAGAACTATCTTGTTTCATTTTCAATTAGCCTTAACAAAAAGGCCCGGCAAAGGATGTACTTCTTGGTAAAATTCCATCGTCCCCAGAACATACTGGTGCAATTCTACATTGCCATCATAGAGAGCATCCTCACATCAGTCATCATGGTCTGGCTCGGAGCAGCATCTTCTCACAATATACAGTACAAAAACTTCAGGGAACTGTCAGATCAGCAGAAAAAGTCATTGGCTGCAGTCTACCATCGCTGCAGGACTTGTATGTGTCCAGGAGAAAGAAACAGGCAAAAAAAAGCATTACAGACACTACCCAGCCTACAAACTGCCTTTTTCCAACAGCTCCCACCTGGAATGTGCTTCAGGTCTATAAAAATAAAGCCTTCACACCATCTTAAAGCCTTCTTCCCCTACCCTCCTGTATCTACTACTCCCTCATTCCACCCCCCCCCCCGTCGATGCACTGTAAACACTTTAAATCCACTTTTTAGAATGCTGTTTATATAGTAAGTACAAACGTACATGCTAGTATTTATGCATTATGTAATTTTATTCCATGTCTGGAATTTTACCTCTAACATTATTTATAATCTTTGAATGTTCCTTTTTGTTGTATGTCACACTCTGACCATCGCACCACAGCAAATTCTTAATACATGTAAATGTACACGGTACCTAAAGTTGATCTTTGATTCTTTTCTGAGTTGGAAAAGCATATGTGACTGATATATTATTTAAACATCTTTCAGCAAGGATATGTGGACAGCATTAGCTTTGCATAAGAAAGCTCACCTTTTTGTCCTTGATATGTAATCGCACTGCTAATTGTACTGTCACTCTTATATTAAAATGGAGAAATTTTGAAATTAAGTCAATGGTCTAACTTTAAACGATAGGTCAACTGAAGACGTTGAGTGCTTGGAACACATTTTCAGGTGTGGTGGTAGAAGCTCATACATTCATGACATTTAAGTGACCCTTAGACTCATGGATTAGGAGGGGTTACATTGATTACGGAGTAGGTTAAAAGGTTAGCTCAATATCATGGACTAAAGGGCCTGTACTGTGCTATACTATATTGTATGTTCTAAACAATCTGCTAGAGGAACTCAGAGATCAAGCAGCATCTTTGTGGGGTGAAGGGAATCGGGTTGAAGCCCTACATAAGGTCCAAGAGTGGAATTAGAATTGAAATTGGCTTATTGACACACGTAATGAGATATAATGAAAAGCTTTGCTTTGCAATCCATTCATACAGATGTTTCAATACCAAAGTATAATGAGGTTGTCTCAAAGAAAAAGCCACAAAAGGATACAGAGTATGGTGTTACAGTTACAGAGAAACCATTTGGCCAGTAGACAATAAGCTACAAGAGCTATGACAATGAGAGGTTCCCCTTATTTTAGGCCTCCAGAGATGACCTTACCAAAGCCTCTCTACTCCTACAGCGCAAGCAGCCTTTCGACTCCAGACATTGACAATATTGTAACTTACTGTAAATCATTTCAAGAAGCAGACACAAGAGGCTGCAGATGCTTGGATCTGGAACAATAAACAATCTGATGGAGGAACTCAGCAGGTTGAGCAGCATCTGTGGGGGGGTGGGGGGAAAAGAAATGTCATCACTTCTTGGTTACAACCTTGCAGGGTTTCAATGCAAAACATCAATAATCCAATCCTCCCCACAGACACCCCTCAGCCCACTGAATTCCCGCAGCAGATTGTTGCCCTATATTCCTGTGGCTGCAGCTTATAGCATCAATGCATATGGATCAGACAGGATAAAAATACTGGATCATTACAGTAGAGTCTCAATGAATCAGTATGGTTTTTATAATAAGCTCAAAGTGGTGTGCAGCTTTATTAGTTAATTTTCCAAGTAGCTGCACATAAATTACCATATTTAATTTGTACAGCTCTCAAGCCTTGGCTTGTTGTTACAATACGACCACGACCATTTGACTGGATGTGCTTCTGGTATTCTGAAGCAGGTGCATTGATAACTGAATCACTGAATTTCATGGTTTAACAAATGGCCAAGCTGCCGCCTTGTCGCTGATGGATCCTTGCAAGGGCTAGGTTTTTATGCAACCATTTTAATAATTTAACATTTTAAGATGACCAACAATTTGATTTGAAAACAGAATTGAGAATAGTGACAAGCAACACACACACAAAATGCTGGAGGAACTCAGCAAGCCAGGCAGCATCTATGGAAAAAAGTAAAGATGCCTGGCCTGCTGAGTTCCTCCAGCATTTTGTGTGTGTTGCTCGGAATAATTTCCAGCATCTGCAGATTTTCGCTTCTTTAAGAATAGTGACTCTTTATTTGCAAGAATATGGGTGCCATGGTGACGTAGTAGTTAGCACAATGCTATTACAGCTCAGGGAGTCAGAGTTTGGAGTTCAATTCCAGTGTTCTCTGGAAGAAATTAGTATATCCTTCCCGTGAGCACATGGATTTCCTCCAGGTGCTCCGGTTTCCTCCCACAGTCCAAAGATGTACAGTTTAATTGGTAATTGTAAATTATTCTGTGATACGACTAAAGGCTGATTTATACTTGAGCGTCAAATTGACGCCATAGGTACGGTGTAGTTGCGAATCCTACGCAGTGCCTACACGGATCCCTACGCCGTAGCCTGACACGCACCTCTCCCAATATGTAAGTACGCGTCGCGGCAATGCAGACGGCAACAACTGTGATTGGTCTGCCTGGTAGCATCACATTTCCTCCTACGCTGCAATAGCTTCCCATTGGGTGACTGAAAGGCAGGGAAGGAACTCTAGCTGCAGTGCTTTCCATAAGGCTTTACAGACCTCCGAAATTATGGAGGACACATTTCGCTTTTACAAAAAAAGACGCTCACTTTAAACTTGTTTACCCTGAGAAAGACTACCGTGACCATGAAGCCTTGCACGGGCAGGTGTGTGCGCATGCGTGATGTGCGAATACGTAACGTGCACATGCGTGTACGTGTCCGAATTGCAGAGCAACGCAGACACACCAGTGCATAAGTATGAATGCTCACAACGGCGTAGCCCACTTGCGTAGGCTACAGCGCAAGCTAGAACACACAAGTATAAATCAGCCTTAAGGATAAATAGATCGGTTGCTGGGCAGTGCAGCTCACTAACTAGGTTGGTCTATTGACAAAAATTGCTTTACAACGACTGCTTCTAGATGACTAGTTCTTCAATGAATGATGTGAAGACACTGCATTGTAGAGTTAGCCTCCCTGTTGTAAATGTCTCTGCTGCTCTGAAATAGTCATTGAGAATATCAGTATCTTTCCATTTTAACTGAGCCCATATCGGCAGTCTGAATTTTTTCCAACAGTAGGATGTGTTTTAATTATGAATGTGAGAGCCCCTAAAAGTTAAACGTTAAAGAGTGAAAGGATTTGATACCTCAAGTATCAATGTTAATTGAAAAGATTAAAAACATAACATTAAAATGACATTTTTAAAAAGATGTTCTGCTTTCTTAGAATCACAGAGAGATACAACATGGAAAGAGGCCCTTCAGCTCGCTGAGCCAGTTACAACCATCAAGCAATCATTTACCTCAATCCCATACTACCATATTTTACTCTTAGGATCAGAATCAGGTGTTGTGAAAGCTCAAGCAAGAGAATCTCTGCAGCTGCTGAAAATCCAAGTAACACACACAAAATGCTGGAGGAACTCAGCAGGCCAGGCAGTATCTTTAGAAAAAAAATACAGTCGACGTTTCAAGTCAAGACCCTTCGGCAGGACTGGAGAAAAAAAAAGATGAGGAGTAGATTTAAAAGGTGGTGGGAGGGGAGAAGGGAAACACAAGGTGGCAGGTGAAACCGAGAGGGGAAAGGACGAAGAGTTGGGAAGATGATGTTGTTTTATATTAACGGTATCTGTAGATAAATGCAAATAAATATAAATAAATGAACTAGGAAAGTAGGATTATGCAAAGGGCAAAATTAAAACTCAATACCAGTTTTGTTGCCAAGAAATAGCTGATATTGAGCAGCTATGGTGCTGAATTGCAATTCCTATATAGGAGTACAGTTAGTAACAAGCATTAATTCAAATAACGCCAGTTAATCAGTGAACAGTTAATGAGGACATTGTCTCAGGATTCCTGCTGTATTTAAATCAGTTATGAAATAGAATGATTCTATAATGGTGCCATTTCACTTTAGTTTGGCAATTTTAATTAGTTGCAGGCTTACAATGATCAGCTCCTTTGATGGTAAAGTTTGAGTCTTCTGAAGTATTTCACCAGCACAGGCTGTGAATCTAGTTTTATGTCTGAAATTAGTATGTATATAAAAAAACAAGATTTTGATCCTTTACAAATTCAGGGTAAAGGATGATATTATATATCTCTATCGTATCTTGATGCATGGTCACGCAGCAGTTAGAGCTGCTGCCTCACGCTGCAGGAAACCAGGTTCAAGCCTGAAATTGGATGCTGTGAATATGGAGTTTATATATTAAATCTAGTCTTCTGGTTTCCTCCTAAATCTTGTGCTTGTAAGATATTTGGAAACTGTAATTTACCCTGTAGTGCAGGTTAACAGCAAAAACAATAAAAAGGATTGGTAGACATTTGTGAGAGGGAATAAATGGCAGAGGTTCAGGGAGATAAAGAGGGGGTTGTGGATAATTGTTCCACTGTAAGTCAGCATCAGTCCGAAGGCCCAAATAGCCTGCATCAGTGGCTAGACTATCAGGGTCTGTATTTCTTGGAGTTTTGAAGAATGAGAGGTGACCTTAATCAAGTCATCCTACAGGGAACAGCCAGTGGACTTTGAGATGTTTCCACTCAAGTGAGAGATACAAACAAGAGAACAAGCCCACAAAATAAGGGTTAGTCATTTCAAAATGAGGTGCGTAGAAGTTTCTTTTCTCAGATAGTAGCGGGTCTCTCAAATTTTCTGCCCCCAAGGGTGGTGGAGGCTGGATTATTTGATATATTATGGTGAAGATAGATAAATATTTGAAAAAATCAAGGGATCAAGAGTAATGGGGAACTGGCAGAAGAGGAGACTTTGTTCTTATTTGGCGATATATCTTGGTGACAAGCCCTTCTGGCCCAATGAGCCAGTGTCTCTCAATGACATCTATGTGACCAATTAACTTACTAACCCACACGTCTGCAGGATACAGGAGGAAACCGAAGGATCCAGAAGAAGCCCATGCAATCACGAGGGGAACATGCAATGTCCTTACGGAGAGCGGCAGAATTTTATCTGAACCACCAGTGCTATTATAGCATTATGATACCTGCTACACTACCATGTTTGAGGCCAGCGTAGGTCAGCTGTGATCATACTGAGAGAGACACTACATTCTGCAGATGCTGGTACCTGGAGCAATACACAAAGTGCTGGAGGAATTCGGCATCGGCTGACCCACTGAGTTTATCCAGCATTTTGTGTGTTGACTCAGTAAGTTAAGATCTACTAGTTACTTTTCCCCTCCGATGTTAACCACCATCAGATCCCACTCGATGTCTTGAAAGTGCTCACTGCTTGTCTGTGGATCATAATACTGTTGATCTAACTCTGAGATTGTCGATCACCTCTACCTCTACCTCTCTGCTCACCAGCGAACCCATCTTACCCCATACAACACAACCCCTCTCCATACCACTATCATTACAAACATCCCTTCCCACACTTTCAGATCCATGGAATTCCTCAAATTCCCGGAGAGAGGAATACACCTGGACGTAGATCCCCAGCAAGGCACTGATCACTGGTGAGTCCAGCCCAAATCACTCTCAGTCTGTGATCAAGTTTCCCATGCCAGCATTCCTCTGCTGATTGCCACCAACCCGAGCCAAGCCACGAATACACCCCTCACACACCACATAGAGCATAGAACAGTACAGCACAATACAGGCTCTTTAGCCAGTGATAATTTGCCAATCTATACTTACTTACTCCATGAACAATCTAACTCTTCCCTCCCACACAGCTCTTAACCCTCCATTTTCATCCATGTTGCTATCTAGGAGTCTCTTAAATGTTCTTAACGTTTCAGTGTCTACCACTACACTCAGCAGTGTTTTCCAGCCGCTAACCACTTACTGCGTAAAATATCTACTTCTGACATCTCCCCTAAACTTTCCTCCACTCAGCATAAAATGACTTTAAAGACTAGCTTTATTTCTCACATGTACATCGAAACATTGAAACATAGTGAAATGCATCATTTGTGTCAATGACCAACACATTCTGAGGATGTGCTCGGGACACCCCAGAAGTGTTGTCATGCTTCCAACACCAACACAGCATGCCCAAGACTTGAAAATAGTATGAATTTGGATTGTGAGAGGAAAATGGATCACATGGAGGAAATCTACATGGTCATGTGAAGAGCGTACAAATTCCTTATAGACAGTGGGAGGAATTGAACAGGGATCACTGGCACTGTAAAGTGTGAAGCTAACTGTTATACTGCTGCACCACTAAACCCCTCTGGTATTAACCACTGCCATCCCGAGAAAATGGTGCAGGCTGTCCACGCTATCTATGCCTCTTATAATCTTATATACTTCAATCAAGTCACCTTTCATCATCCTTTGCTCCAAAGGAAAAAACCCTTCTTGCTCAATCTTTTCTCATAAGACATGCTCTCTTATCCATACAGCGTCCTGGTAAATCTCCTCTGTACCCTCTCTAAAGCTTCCACATCCTTCCTTTATTAATCGACCAGAACTGAACACAATAAACTTCCTCCCTTAACCCCTACATCCCCACATCTCTTCAGATTATGCCTTGGTTGAGAATGCCAAACAACCAGTGTGTGAATGAAATTGTGTACCAAATGCTCAGTTGGTAAATTCTGGGTCTTTCAAGTTGTTACACCGTGCTCAGATCCCGAGTAAGGTAAGCCCCACCAATTTTTACTGCAGCTGATTAAACAATCATTAACTCACTGCATCATAATCCTACAATGTGTTTTATACAATGCAGAATAACCCCTGTGTCATTTTACCTCAATTTGTTGTTGAAATTGTATGGAGCGTCCGATGCACAGGATTGAAAGAGGGTTACAGACTTAGCCGGTTCCACCACAGGCACAACCCTCCCTACCATTGAGGACATCTTCAATAGGCAGTGCATCAGGAAGCCAGCACCCATCATTCAAGACCCTCATTATCCCAGGACAAGCCTTCTTCTCACTACCTCCACCAGGGAGGAGGTGCAGGAGCCTGAAGACACACACTCAGCATTTTAGGAACAGCTTCTTCCCCTCTAACATCGAATTTCAGAACGCTCCATGAACTCTTGAACACTACCTTATTATTCATCTTTTTCATTATTTATTTATTTTTAATACCGTAGCTTATAGTAATTTTTATGTTTTGCACTGTGCTGTTGCTACAAAACAACAAATTTCACAATGTATGAGTGATGATAAACCTGGTTCTGATTCTGAAATGAAACATTAACTCCTATCTCCATCTCTATTGCTTGACCCACTGGCTACTTAGAGTGTTTTCTGATTTAATTCCTTTTCCAGCTCCCTTGCCCTTCCACTTCAGCGCTGTCTCTATCCACATGCAGCCAGGTGAGAAGAAGCAGAGCAGGGTTAACAGCAAGCAGATAGGTGTCTCTCTAAAAGACATCACTCAAGTCACTGATGGAGTTCACAAATGGTGCAGAGTCAGCACATGTTTTCCTGAGGGCTCCTTGTGTAGCTGGGATCTGATAAGGTGCACGTTCATTTATTATGAGCCCGATATTTGTGTCTTCTAAGGAAGTTTCATATCCGGTTAATCAGGTCATCAAGTATATCAAATGAAACCAAAAGGGAACTACATAAATATTACATGCTTAATCAGTGAGACATACCATTTGAAATTCAAAACAATTTGAAAAATTGAATTAACTCTGACATCATTCTCTTTCTCTTTACTTTTGTTTCAATGCTTTGCTTTAAACTGTAATCCCTGTGTCAGAGTGAAAGGGAGAAGCAGTTACCAGGAACAAGAGTGAGAGGGAGCTAAATCAACACTTACTCCACAGAGACGGGATTAAAAACCTTGGACTGGACTCTCCACTGGATAATAAGAACACGCTTCCTGTGAATAATATGCATGAAGAATATAAACATGTGTCATTGTGTGCTTTATATTTTCAAGTCTAGGTTCATATCCTGAATGGAACAAGCTTGGTTCTGAAATTAGAATGACTCATCCATGCATTGTTCCCTCAATATTTGAATATTCAAATACATGACTGGATTATTCTGCCCTGCATTATTACACTTTTCATAAAATTGCCATCTGATAGCTATGTCTTAACTTTAACCTGGACTCACTAACTGGTCAACCATTTTAAGATAGATGATGAATGCCCTGGTCAAGGGATTATGTTTCAGAACACATCTTAAAGTGACTGCTTTAGGGAAGTGATTCCATTTAGGATATTGAGAGTTTGAAGGTGAAGGGCAATACATACAATCATGCAATCAATCTATGTATATAAGCTCCTTTATATATTTAAATTTATTGCATTTTTTATGATTGTGTTCTGTATCGTGTTGCATTTGATCTGGAGTAACATGTGGGTCAGCAGATTAATAAGCAACTATAAATTGACCAAAAATGCATAGATGAGAAATGGAATTGATGGTGGAGGGGTGGGGGGGTGTGGGGTGTGGTGGATGGGAGTCTTGAGAGAGTAAACTGGCATGAGTGTATGAGTAGTGCAAATGGGTATTTGGTGGGACAGAGGCTCTATTTCCATGCTGGATGACTCTCTGACTCACAATAACACTGGTTGCTTTACAATAAGCTTCTGAATATTGTAGATGGACACCTGTTTTACCAATGTTACTCTTACCCAGAATGGCCTATATGTGACTCCAGACCCTTCAATATGATTGACTCTATGAATCAAATCAGATGCAAATAGAAATAGGCAGTTAATGTCATCAAAGCTGGAAACCTCCACAAACTGTGATTAATAGAAAGGCTATGTGCAGGCAAACTGCCTCAAAAAAGAAACACTTCTCGGGCTTCCAGACGGGTATCGATTATGCCCAACGTTTCGATGACAAACTCTGCCATCTTCTAGAGCATGTCTAGACCTGTGATATTTATACCCCTGTAGTCTGTTCCTCCTGATTGGTTAGTCCTCATCCAATCAGTTTTCTGCTCTCCTACCTTGTTTACAATCGGATTTTAGTTCTTACTTAGAGTGAGACCTTCATCTTTGTTAAAATTCTTTAGGACTAGAGTGCCTTAGAATTTGCAATAATTTTATGAACTGCACTGTACTGCTGCTGCAAAAACAAAAAAAAATGACATATGTGAATGATGATGAACCTGATTCTGATATGGGTCTCTACTGAGGACTGAGAAGTGGGAATGGGGCAGGGAGAGGAGAATCATGGTTAGGAAAAGGGGAAAGGAGAAGGAAGGGAGCAGGAAGGACTGGAAAGGCAGTCTGTAACGATCAATAAACCAATTGTTTGGAATCAAATAACCTTTCATGGTGTCTCAGGGCTGGGTTTGTCTGCACCCTCACCCCTATCCCCCCAACCGTGGCACTCCTCTGTCCCACACCCCTCCTGTGGCACCCCTTCCTCACCAGTCCCAACATCTTTTCCTCCTGCCAGATTTACAAACTCACTCTCTGCTCTGCACTGACAAATACAGTAGTGGCAAAGGTCTTAGACACCCTAGCTGTATAGTAAAAACGAAGTTAGACTCACATTCCTGGCTCCTTTGTTTTCCCTTCAATTAGTTTTTATGTTCTGAAGTTACAAAACATAACAAGGGCAATGAGGAAGTTTTAAAATGAACTCAAGGCGACTACCTTCTGTTCAAGCACAGCGAGACATTTGAGTTTATAAAAAAGCAGCACAGCACATGCTTCTTCGCATGGGGATAGGGACATGGAGTTTTAAAAAAAGCAGAGAATGGATTCAATTCATGGGTTCATAAAGATTGAGTACTGAATGATAATAATCATAAATTTAAAAAAACAGATATGGAAAGATAGCTGCATTTGATTGCATAAGAGATAACTGGAATATGTATCCTGAGCTAATTGAGCAGTATTGTAAAGCAAATAGAATAGCTAATGAGAAACAAGTAACAGTTTTGCTCAGTGCATTGGGTGGAAAAGCATGCAGTTTGCTTAGACGTTCGACTGTTTCAATCAAATCAGCCAAAATGAGCTTTGCTGATATCATGAAAGTAATGCAGGAACATTTAGCACTGGATTCATTATTGATTGCAGAACAATTTAGGTTTCATAAGCAGAATCAAAAGGAAGGTGAGTGCATTTCAGTGTACATGGCTGAATTGAAGATGTCTGAGTACGGTTAGTTCAGTAATGGGCTTAATGATGCACTGAGAAATTGCTTATTTTGTGGAATCTTACAAGAAAGCATTCAAATATGGCTCCTAACTGGAGTATAACTTACATTTAAAGGAGTAGTTGAAATAGCTGTATCAATGGAAACAGCAGACAGAGACACAACTGAGCTGCTGACAGGAATGAAAATGAGTGTGAGCAAAGTTGCAACATCTGAGCAGAACCCGGCTTGGCCAAACAAACAAGAGAAAATGTGCAGATGCTGGAAATCCAAGCAACACACACAAAATGCTGGAAGAACTCAGCAGGCCAGTAAGCATCTATGAAAAAGAGTAACAATCAACGTTTCAGGCCAAGACCCTTCATCTGGACTGAACAAATTGTGTTACTGTCATGGCAGGGGCTCACATACACCTGATCAATGCATATTTAAAAGTAAAACTGCAGAAAGTACAACTAAGTAGGGGGCATACAAAGAGCATGTCAAGCAGACAAAAATAAATGGACAGCATAGGGAAGAATTAAACGTAAAAAAATCAAGTTGCAGTTTCAAAAAGAGCATTAATCTGCATGCCATTGATGAAAAATCTGTTAATGGTGAGAGTGACCAAGACTGAGTAGCCTTCAGATTTAAAATGTGAAAATTAACAATGGACAAGCAATATTATCCACACCAGAAGTGAATGGCAAATTAATTAAAATGGAATTGGACACTAGCTCAGGAGCTTCAGTCATTCCACAGAATGAGTTTGAATGACATCCAACTGAAGTCTGCTGATATCCATCTAAGAACTTATACAGGAGAAAATACAATTCCTCTGAGGATTACATTCGTAACAGTGAAATACAACAACCAACAAGCCACATTAAGCTTGTTTGTGGTAAAAACAGGAGGGCTAGCATTGTGGCGATGTGATTAGTTGAGACAACTACAACTTGATTGAAGCTTTATCCACCATTATCTTGCCACATCCCCTGTTATTGAGTCAACAGAAAGTAAGTTGAGAAAGATACTGGATGATGGCAAATATATCAGGGGTAAAATAGTGTTAAGTAGAAATGCCACACCCAAGTTTTACAAAGCCAGTCCAGTCTCCTATACCATCATGATAAAGAAGCCAGTGAGCTAGATCACATGAATGTTGAAGGAAATCTTTCCAAGACTGATTGGAGCCCAGAGGCAATGCTAGAGGGCCCAGTAGCCAAGATGAATGCATTTGTCAAGATCTGTGATTTTACGGTCACCATCAACCCAGTACTGAAAGCAGATCAATACCTCGGCCCAGGATTGAGGATATCTTTGGAAACCTTTTTGGAGGGAAACACTTCAGCAAAATAGATTTAGCTGAAGCCTACTTTCAGATGGAGGTGGAAGAGGAGTCCAAAGTATTTTTGGAGTAGCATCTACAACTGGACTCTGGCAGAGGCTATGAACCAGGGTGATGGAAAGCTGTTCAGGTACTCAGTGTTACATGGATGACATCATTGTCACCAGTAAGGATGATAAGGAACATCACCTAAATCTCAAGACAATGTTAAAAAAAAGATTAGAAGATTTGAGCAACACACATCAAAGTTGCCAGTGAACGCAGCAGGCCAGGCAGCATCTCTAGGAAGAGGTACAGTCGACATTTCAGGCCGAGACGTCGACGTTTCAAGCCGAGACTCTTCGTCAGTTAGTCCTGACGAAGGGTCTCGGCCTGAAATGTCGACTGTACCTCTTCCTAGAGATGCTGCCTGGCCTGCTGCGTTCACTGGCAACTTTGATGTGTGTTGCTTGAATTTCCAGCATCTGCAGAATTCCTGTTGTTTGCGTTAGAAGACTTGAGACTTAGAGCACAATACACCAAGTGTGAATTCTTTACACCAAACATCACTTACTGTGGTCACACCATTGACACACGAATGTTACACAAATTATGCTGAGAAAATTCAAGCAGTGGTGGATGCCCCAAGACCAAAGGATGTGTCGCAGTTGCAGTTCTTTTAACAATTTATCAGTTACCATAAAAGGCTCTTGCCAAACCTGGCTACTGTGTTCCACCCCTTGAACTCACTATTTCAGATTGGGAACAAATGGCAGTGGACAAAGCAGGGTGAGGTGGCTTTCCAGAGGGCAAATGAAATGGTGATGTCAGACACTGTACTCTCACTTAGTTATGCACATCATCCAGCGAAGCTTATCATGCTCTCTTCGGGTTGCCAACCCATCCACAAGTGAGGTATCCAGGGCTCTCAGAACCTCTTCATACAGTCTCAAAGTCAACTCCTACAACCACATATGGAGGAGACCCCAGAATCTGAGATTATTTCAGTGCCACATGTCTCACCTGCCAAGTAGAGTGATCCTCATTATCAGGAAAGACATCCCACAAGATAAAGAAAACCTCCACAGAGATTAAATTTACTATGTGGAGGATATCTCTATAGTAACTGTATTAAATAGTATTCAATTGTATAAGTCGAGATGCATTCTATATTAAGTTGGAGCTTACAGCTAAGCAGAGTGCAGTGCTGTGTATTCAATATTTCATTAATATTTGAATAATACTGTAAATATATTGTTTGATTAAGCATTCTTTGTTGTTTCTATAATTCATTCTGGTTATATGTACAAAGTGCATGTGTGACATAGGTCATCATACTGCCATATCATAAGCATGCACCTTGCTTAAAAACAAAATTAGACTCGCATTCCCAGCTTTCTTGTTTTCCTTCCAGTTGGTTTTTATGTTTTGGGGTTACAAAACGTAAAACATGATCATTCTTAAATTTTTGACACAAAGTAGGAATGAGCTGTCAGAGGAAGTGGTGGAACAGGAAAAGCATTGAAGAGATTTCTGGGAAGGTACTTGAGTGAGCAGGGCATCATGGGATATAGAATTAATAAAGCTGAGTGGTGTAGATAGGCATAATAGTTAGCAGAGATTGTTTTTAATAAGATTAGCTTTACTTCTCACATGTACATCAAAACTTACAACAAAATGTGTCAAATCACATCAGCAAGGATTTTGCTGGGCAGTCTGCAAAAGTCATCACACTTCCAGCAACAAAACAGCATGCCCACAACTCACTGAACCTAATCTATTCAGCTTTGGAACGTGGGAGGAAACCAGAGCACCCGGAGGAAACATACATGGTCACAGGGAGAAAGTACAAATTCCTATCAGACAGCAATGGAAATTGAACCTTGTTCTTACAGTTTGACCTATAATAGTTGTGTGCTAACCACTATGCTATCATATCACCCAGAAAGGCCTATTTCTTTGCTGAGGAACTCCAATGATTTCCTGACTCACCTCAATGCAGTCACCTCTTATAACCTTTCTCAGTTTGACGATTCCCAGGTATTGATCTGCCGGGAGGCGAATCCTTCAAGACAAACAACAACTGAGTCCTGGCTTCTGGAGAAGGAGGGTGCATCCAAATGTTTTCTTCACTTCTTCCTGTTTGCTGGATAAACAGTTAATGACTATCCTTGAAAAAACTGGAGAGATCCTTTCAGCTCAGGTATTGGGTATGGCCAGAGTCCCAGAGAGTTTAAACAAACAGGCAAATGTGTCATCTAATACTCCATCAAAAGGCCTTTGTAAAAGACATAAGTCCTTTATCTCCCTCTTTCAGATTTTAATCAGGGAGGTGATTTGCATTTTCTCTGAATCTCTCTGGTGATTTATTTGAAGAGGGTACTGTGTGCCCAGGGATATAAAATCATTTACTATAAATGAAACATTGAAAGGCTTGTTTTATCTCCCTCCCCTTTTGGAATTAACATAATAGGTTTTAATTGGATTTAATTTCTGATTACCAAAGACAAGACTTCAGTTCTCCCTGCACTGAGATGAGATCTAGTTGGAGCTGCCTCCACACACTTTGAAGACAGGATTATGCAAATTCCAAAAATAAACCACTGACATGATTTTATGTTTCTCCAGTGGCCATAGTCTAACCTTTCAGTACCCCAAACACAATGGTCTAAATTCTAGAGACATACAATGAATCACTTATCCCTTTAACAAACATCCTAGTAAATACGGTATAAAAAGGAAAAATGATAAATCTTTTGGTAAAGGCCGCCTGAAATATCATTCTCCCTCGTTTTATTAAATTTGTGAGTCTCCAATATTGCAGTAAACAAAAAATGTAAGATCTGATTCAGAGAAACACAACAAAATGCTTGAGGAACTCAGCAGGTCAGACAGCATCTATGGAAGGGATAAACAATCAATGTTTTAGGCTGAGGCTCTTAGGGGGTTGACTGTTTATGGTTGGCCATGCCTACAAACTGTGTATTCCCCTCCATAGATGCTGTCTGGCCCACTGAGCTCCTCTATCATTGTGTATGTATTGCTCTGGATTTCCAGCATCTACAGAATCTCTTGTGTTTAAGATCAGAGTCAAAATCCGGTTTATCCTTAATATCACATATGACATGCAATATGCTGTTTTGTTGCAGTAGTACATTACTCTAAAATACAAAATAAATAAGTCGTGCAGAAGAAGGAATAATGAGGTAGAGTTCATGAGTTCATGGGTTCATGAGTTATTCTGAAATCTGATGGTGGAGGGGAAGAAGCAGTTTCTGAATCATTAAGTGTGGGTCTTTGGGGCACTGTACGTCCTCCCTGATGGTGGTAACAAAAAGAAGGCATGTCCTGAATGGTGAGGATACTGCTCACAATACTCACTGCAATTTGCCTATAACCACAATAGGAATAGAGTGGATGCAGCCTTGCTGGATCCACGCGGCCTTGGATCTCCCAGACAATAAAAAGACTCACATCAGGCTGCTGTTTATTGACTGCAGCTCAGCATTTAACACAATCATACCTTCAGTTATAATCAACAAACTCCAAAACCTGGGCTTCTGTACCTCCCTCTGCAACTGTATCCTTGACTTCTTCACCGAGAAACCACGGTCTGTGCAGGTCAGAGAAAGCATCTCTCCATCAACAAACAATTCTGGCGCTGGTCAAGGATGTGTGCTTAGTCCACTTCTCCACTCCATCTACACAGCTCAAAAACCATCTATAAACACAACTATTGTTGGTAGAATTTCAGATGCTGATGTGAAGGAGTATATATAAGCGAGATAGATCAACTGATTAAGTGATGTCACAGCAACAACCTTGCACCTAGCATCAGAAAGACCAAGGAATTAATTGTGGAACGGGAAGGGGAAGTCGTTGAGCGACCAGAAACAGAAAATATGAGCAGTTTCAACTTCCTGGGTGTCAACATCTCTGAGTATCTAACCTGGACCCGACATGTTCATGCAATTACAGAGAAGGCATGTTAGTGGCTGTATTTCATGAGGAGATTAGTATGTCCCCAAAGATACTCATAAATTTCTATAGCTGTACCATGGAAAGCATTCTAACTGGTTGCATTACTTTCTGGTATTGAGGGACCTCTGCACAGGATCTGAAAAAGCTGCAGAAAGTTGTAAACCCTGCTAGCTCCATCATAGTCACCAGCCTCCTCAGCATCCAGGACACCTTCAAAAGACGATACCTCAAAAAAGTGGCGTCCACCATTAAGGATCCCCATCACCCAGGACATGCCCTCTTCTCATTGCTACCATCAAGGAGGAGCTACAAGAGACTGAAGACACACACTCAAAATTTTAGGAACAGCTTCTTCCCCTCCACCACCAGATTTCTGAATGGACAATGAACCCATATACATGCCTCAGTATTTCCCTCTCTCTTTGCTCTACTTATTTTATATACATATTTATACCTATGGTAATTAACTGTTTTTATTATGTATTGCAATATACTGCCGCCACAAAACAACAATTTTCACAACATATCCCAGTGATATTAAACCTGATTCTGATAATAATGGACGCTGTCTTCTTAAGGAACCATCTCTTGAAGATGCCCTTGATGGTGAAGCACATCCTTCCCCATCATTAATAGTATCTGCAGGAGGTGCCGACGACACAAGAAGGCAACATCTATCAACAAAGATCCCTACCACCTGGTCATGCCATCGTCTTGCAGCTACCACTGGACACGAGAAGCAGAGGCTTGAAGTCCCACAACACCATGTTCAAGAACAGCTACTTCCCTTCAACCATTTGGTTCATGACCTTCAATGGATTTAGTGGGCTTTTATGCCCTAATTGTGTTCTTTCTTGTCTAATATTGTACAATTTATGTATAAATATCTTTAACTTTTGTTGAGTTTGCATTTTGAACTGAAGCAGAAGTGGCTGCAATGTCCAGGCTCATTGGGACAAAGCACCGCTGATTCCTGAACATCAGGCCTCGGACTCCGGTCTCGTCGATGATGGAGCTCCGAACACTAGGCTTTGAACTTCGGTCTCACTGATCTGTGAACCCAGAGGGTCATCAGACCCCGTTCCTCCTGCTAATCAACTGCTTTCATATGCACGATCGGGATCTACTTTATTCTACCTCTCATCTGCACCTTTGGAAAAATTTAGTGTCCACTTATCCAACGAACTCATATATCTTTGGCAAATTGGGGGGACCTGCGGTGAGTCATAGGAAGAAGGTGCAAAATTCACTCCAACGACACCAAAGGTCAGGATTGAAACCACGGTGCTCAGACAGAGGGAAAACTGTTCTCTTGGTTGCACCAGTTCCAGAGAATTCTATTGCCAATCACTTCGCTTCTTGGGTGCAATATAATCTTTGACATTGTCTTTCTGAACTCTTATAATCAGAATTGGGAGGTATGCATGTATATTCCCGTAGAGTATCATATGGAAGGACCATTAAAAATAACTTCTTTCGAACATGGACAGATAGGATTAACTTGCTGGGCAACACAATCGCCATGGATGAGTTGGAGTGAAAGGCCTGATTCCTTGCTGTATAACGCTATGACTCTATATCCCAGAGGAAGATTGGAATGGACAAGATTTCAGAGTTAGTCATAGTCATAGTCATAGTCATACTTTATTGATCCCGAGGGAAATTGGGTTTCATTACAGTTGCACCAACCAGGAATAGAGTATAAATATAGCAATATAAAACCATAAATAATTAAATAGTAATATGTAAATTATGCCAGATGGAAATGTCTAGTACCAGCCTATTGGCTCAGGGTGTCTGACCCTCCAAGGGAGGAGTTGTAAAGTTTGATGGCCACAGGCAGGAATGACTTCCTATGACGCTCAGTATTGCATCTCGGTGGAATGAGTCTCTGGCTGAATGTACTCCTGTGCATTATGTAGTGGATGGGAGACATTGTTCAAGATGGCATGCAACTTGGACAGCATCCTCTTTTCAGACACCACCGTCAGAGAGTCCAGTTCCATCCCCACAACATCACTGGCCTTACGAATGAGTTTGTTGATTCTGTTGGTGTCTGCTATCCTCAGCCTGCTGCCCCAGCACGCAACAGCAAACATGATAGCACTGGCCACCACAGACTCGTAGAACATCCTCAGCATAATCCGACAGATGTTAAAGGACCTCAGTCTCCTCAGGAAATAGAGACGGCTCTGACCCTTCTTGTAGACAGACTCAGTGTTCTTTGACCAGTTCAGTTTATTGTCAATTCATACCCCCAGGTATTTGTAATCCTCCACCATGTCCACACTGACCCCCTGGATGGAAACAGGGGTTACCGGTGGCTTAGCCCTCCTCAGATCCACCACCAGCTCCTTAAAAATGGGGATACCAATATCCAGCATGAAGGTTTAAGAGGAGAACAAAGAGAAACAGAGGGGTGAAAGAATTTGAGGAGAGTGAGATCAAAGTGACCAAAGGCATAAATACCAATAGTGGGATTAAGGAAAGGCAGAGGGATCCTGGTCAGAGGAATAAATAAACTGGAGAAATTAGAGATATAAACACAAAAGATTCTGCAGATGATAAAAATCCAAAATACACTCAAAATGCTGAAGGAATGCTGCATCAATTGAGAAGAATAAACCGTCAACATTTCAGGCCAAGACCCTTCATCAGAACTCAGATCTGATGAGGACTCAGTCTGACTTGCTGAGTTCCTCCAGCGTTTTTTGTGTATTGCACTGGAGGAATTAGAGAACTGAAGAAGATTACTGTGCTAGAGATGGGAAGTACCATGAAGATATTTAAACCATAGAAGGAGAATTTAGATCTGGGTGAATAGAATTTGATTGGGGATAAGATACAAAGTCAAGCACAATAACTGTAAATAAGTTTTGAAGTATAGAAGGGGGTAGGAAACAAATCTATAAGTGAGGCTGGTTTCACTAACAGGTAGGTGGAGTTATAGATGGAGGCAGGAGATACAACTGAGGGGGCTTTATGATAATCTGGGTTTAGAAGATAAGATCTTAGAACAAATAAGATAAGGCTGTCATCAAAGATCTTTGAAGTGGCTAAGAAAAAATATTAAACAAGGGTGAGAATACTGACTTTCATCACCCTAATACCCTGCCTCCTTGATGTAGACTGCATCCTATCGCAAGACTTCCTAATCACACTGTAGTTTCCCACATAGCTCCGCAAACTTGCCTCAGTTTGCTGGCTTATGAATTCAGGTAGACATTTTCTACAGCTGGGTTTCAACAGTTGATGCTTTATCTTGGGTTCTTATTATAACATAATGCATTATGTAAACTAACTTTAATTTGGAGCATTATAGGAACCAATATCCGTTATGGCAATGGATTCCCAAAGCCTAGCGCTTGCAGTGTTGGTAAGTCAACCATTTGACAACACTTCCAAGGTTAATATGGGACACAAATAACATTTGGTTTACTATTGTCATATGAATCGAGGTAAAGTGAAAAATTTAGCATTTATACATCTGGATGGTTGGCATCCTTCTGTCTCGGAGGACAATAGGTGATGATGATCATTATCAGAAGCCTGAGAGGAAAGTATGGAAATCTTGAGATGCCAGTTGTCAAGATCCCCTTCTCAGCCTCACCAGTGTAGTCCAAAAGAAAAGTTATGAAGCATACAGCCAAGAGAAAATCTGCAGATGCTAGAAATCCAAGCATATTGCTTCATAAGCAACACACACAAAATGCTGGAGGAACTCAGCAGGCCAGGCAGCATCTATGGAAAAAAGTACAGTTGATATTTTAGTCTGAGACCCTTTGGTCGGTCCTGCCGAAGGGTCTCGGCCTGAAACATCAACTGTATTCTTTTCCATAGATCCTGCTAGGCCTGCTGAGTTCCTCCAGCATTTTGTGTGTGTTGCTTTTGAAGCAATATGCTTAGCACCAGCTTGGCTACAGGAGCTGCCAGAAGAATGTTCAATGACGTCCAGCCACCTTAGGGGTTTTACTCCGGATTTGCTGTCTGGGTTTACTCCTGTAGGCCCTGTCTCTCCCAGAGCTGCCCACAAGGCAGTGGAGCTATTTACCTATAGCTAGGAATCTGGTTCACGAGCACCAGTGTACGTCCACATGCTAGAGGGCCTGAGTGCTATATGTGCAGGGGCCAGACCTCCTCCCTGTCCTCTGTAGTCCAACTTGAGTCCTAAAGGAGTTCAGTTTCCATGTGTCACCAGCACGGAGATGCTACACGAGGTTTGCTGTTGGAGAGTCTATGTACTGGCGGGGAGAGACTCACACATTCAGCTCTCCTTTTAGCAAGACCGCTAGCCAGCAATGGAAGATAAAACTGAGAACGGCCAAGCACTACCCGCCGCACTACCACACTAGATGCATCCCAGCAACCATTTTGACACCATATCAGGATAGTACAAAGGAAAATCAATAACAGAATGCAGAATAAAGTGCGACAATTACAAAGAAATTGTAGCGTAGGCAGACAATAAAGTGCAAGGCCATAATGAGATTGATTATGAGTCCAAGAGTCCATCTTATCATACTTAGGGATTGTGGAATAGTTTTATAACAGCAGGATAGAGTTTGGTGTACAACAGGAGGGCAGGGAATAATGGCCCCATCAACTTTAAGAAAACACTCGAAGTATATAAGCCAGAAGTCAATAGCGATCCCTTATCTTTTTAAGTGCAATTTAAGTGAGATCTTAAAAATTATAACAAAACAAATTAAACAAGGTACATTGCATTGGCTCAGTGGGGTGTTTCATACAATGTTCTCAAAGGGCAATGAGGGATGAACAATAAATGCTGGTCTTATCAATACACTACATCCAATGAAAGAATAAAGCTATTTTGGTGGTCTGGGAATCAAAATGGTTTTAACGACACTTTTCCTGGATTCTCTGTATCTCTCAAAGGGCAGCAGATATATGGAGCTTGCTCTATCATAGGCTGATGCAGGGCTGAAACCTACATGTCCCGATGAAGTCCTCACTTTGAGCCAAAACATCAGCAATTCCTTCCCTCACGTCCCTCCTCAGAGTTCCTCCAGCAGTTAATAGTTGTGATTGGATAAGCTGGAAAATGAGGGGCAAGAGAGGATGGGGTCAAGCTTCTTGTCCATCTGGAATTGCACATCCAGACAAGAGAAAGAAGCTCTATCAGCCAATCACTCTCCAGGTTCACCACCTCTTCATCCTAGCTCCCCTTAGTGCCTCTATGCTCTCACAACACGTGGACTTGAATATGCCATTCCAGCTTCCCGCTAACTAGTATTCTATGTTCCAAACATTCAAAAAACTTAAGTAATCATCATTTTCCCTTCTGATTACTGATGGCTTGTTCATTTCTGTATAATCCTAACAGTCCAACGCAAGCAAAATCTCAATGCTAGGAAATCTGCTCCTTCAGGTACCCCAACCCCACATACACACTTTTGCAACAGATTTAAAGTGATATTTCCCTACTTCAATTAATGGCTACTTCTCTTGCAGGCAAAGACAACTAAAGACACCAAAGCTGTTATTTAAAGTTTGCAGTTCAAAGAGATCTGCATGCGTTGTTCAGCTTTTTGCATTCTAATGTTGGAGCCAGTGTTTGAAAGCTTTGCTACTCCAGGTGCCTACATTTAAAAAGGCTTTGTTTATGTTCAAAGCCAGGTCATCGTAGCTGGTATGTTTTAATGAAAACATTACCTTTTTGTGACCTCGCAGAGTGTAAGGTGAAAATGCAGTCACCGGAAAGAACCATCCTGATTGTCACTGCACAGAACTCATTGTATGGACGCCAGTTGCAGTACTTACCTCAAATTCTGGTTGCTACTTTATTTCACATTCTTCAAGTAACACTACAATTATGAGCATTGTCTGGATGAATTACTCACTTAAAGGTGTGTCTTAATCCACACTGTGTTGAATGGCCGAATTCTAAAATAATTTGACTTAATTTACTGAAGACTTGAATTTTAAGATTTTTTTGGTTCATTTTGAAATCTCATGCTTTCTATTAAAGGTGGATATTTTCAGTTATTAACAGAGTTATAGAACCATGGTGTTATTCAGCACGTAAACAGGCCTTTCAGCCCAACTTGACAATGCCGACCAAGTTGTATTCTTAAACTAGTCCCATTGCCTGTCCTTAAACCATGTCCCCCTAAATCTTCCATATCTATGTATGTGCCCAACTGCCTGTTAAGCATCGTAATTGTGCCAAAATTTACTGCTTTCTTTGGCAGCTCGCTCCATATACTCATCACCCTCAATGCGGAGAAAGTTGTGCCGCAGATCCCTTTTAAGCCTTGCCCCTTACCTTAAAACTGTGACTTCTAGTTTTAGACTCCCCCAGCCTTGGAAAATAGATTGTGGCCATCCACCTTATTTGTACCCTGCATGCTTTTATAAACCTCTATAAAGTCACCCCTCAGCCCCCTACACTTCAGGGAAAATCATCCCAGGCAACCCTTACAATTGGAGGCTTCTAGCCTTGGTAACACCCTTGTGAGTCTTCCCTGCACCTGTTCCAGCCTAATGATGCCATTTTTTAACTGAGCATCCAGAACTGTACACAACACTTCACTTACAAAGCTGTGACGAGTTTCAGCCTCTGTAAAATGCAGCTCCATTGAAATGGGAGTTGGACTCAAATTTTTGTTGACTTATTGCAATTTGTCACCATCCACCAAGTTATCACCATTATGCCACTGACGAGCACAATCACAGGCAAATAGAGTTTGTTACTGGTCTGTGTCTGCATCATGAATCCCACATGCAGCATCCTGAATGCAGTATTCATGCAATGTAATTTCTACAACTTGATTCATGTTGCAGCTACGTAAAACCTAGATTTCACTCGGAGTATTGTGTGCAGTTCTGGTCACCCCATTATAGGAAGAATGTGGAGGCTTTGGAAAGATGTTGAAATGGTTTTAATTGTTGTTTCTCATAGACTTTATTGTATTTCTTCATTCTTCTGTGAATGCCTGCAATCAAATTGAATTGAATTGAATTTATTACTTACATAAATACATATATAAATGAGGAGTAAAAATCTTTACGTTATGTCTCCATCTAAACGTACAATGTGTAATTTATAGTCATTTATAATAAATAGTATTTACAACAGGATAGTCAATATAACATAGAAATACAGTTGTGTCAGCATAAATTAAGCAGTCTGATGGCCTGGTGGAAGAAGCTGACCTGGAGTCTGTTGGTCGCTTGGCGACACTGATTTGATTTGACACAAGGAATGCATTTCAATGTATATTTTGATGTACTTGTGACAAATAAAGCTAATCTAATTTTTTTAAAGCAGAGCCAGACCTTGGCAAAAGGCTTATCCAAAAGAAGACAATGCAGCACTCTCTCAATATTGCTCGGAACTGTGCAGAATTTAGCAAGACACCTCCTGGAGAAAGGTTTGAAGCTCTGATTACATCATCATCATCAGGTGTCGTGCCCAGTTTGAGCTTTGACTTCCATGGCCCACACACTCCTGTTTCGGGTCAAGTGGAGCAACTCATTGGTATTCATTTCCAGTTCTCTGGCTGCTGTCTCCATCATCATTTGTCTTTGTCTTCCTCTTGCTTTCTTCCCTTCAATCTTTCCCATAATTACTGTGCATTCTAACTCCTCTTTCCTAATGACATGCCCAATGAAGTTATGTTGCCTTTTCATGATCTCATACATTATTTCTCTTTTCGTGTTTGCTCTGTTAATGACATCCTCGTTAGATATTCCTTTCATCCATGATATTCTTTGCATCCTCCTCAAAAACCACATCTCTGCTGCTTCAATTCGTTTCCTCATGTTACTAGATATTGTCCAACATTCTGAGCCATATAACATAACTGGATAAATGTAACATTTCAGTACTCTGAGGAGGGTTGATTATAGAGATGCTAATTAGCAAGCTGCACTATTTCAGAACTCTTGCTCAGACCTGAATTGAGTCACAGCAACTATGGTTGACAAGCCTTCAGTTCCCAAGCTCCTAATCTCTAGAATTACCAACCTCAATCATTCAGGATAGATATGAGAAGAAATTTCTTCTCCCAATACCCTTGGAATTCTATAGCCTAAAGGACTGTAGCAGGCAAAGGCATTGAATGATAGATGGTATTCATATTTGCATTATTATTGTCATATGCATCGAGATACAGTGAACGGCTTCTCTTTGGGTGTCATCCAGAGAGACATTTTTTCTATTTTGAGGGAATAAAGGGATAGGCAGAATATGGAAGTGGTGCAGAGGTGAGAAATCAACTATGGTCCGATTGAATGGTGCATCAGGTGTAAAGGGGATGAATAGTCTCCTCCTAGCTCTCACACACAAAATGCTGGAGGAAATCAGCAGGTCAGGCAGTATCTGTGGGGGGGAATGAATAGTCAATATGTCAGGCCATGACCTTTCATCAGGACTGGAAAAGAAGGAGGGACAAGCCAGAATAAGAGGGTGGGGAGAAGAGGAGGAGCAAGAAATGTTGACTGTTTATTCCTCTCCATTCATGCTACCTGACCTATTAATTTCCTCCAGCATTTTGTGTGTGTCACTTACGATTTCCAGCATCTGCAGAATCTCTTGTTTCTCCATTCCTTACATTGTATTTTTTTCCTTGAACCTCCCCCCTTTCTCTCCTACTTTAAGATATCCTTTAAAATCTCTCTTTCACCAAACCCCTGGCCCCAGTCTTCAGAACTGACGTGTAGCTTGGTCAGAGTATTTTTTCGATAAAGCTCTAGCAAGAAATGTTTGGCACAATAATGGCCCGATATGGATATAAGCTGTAACAAATCCTGGCAGTACAGTGAGGATTAAACTCAGAATGAAGCAAAAGATTGGTTTTATATAGCCCCTGTCACATTCCCAAGTTTTACATCTTTTTAACTTTTATTGTTAAGATGATGATTTTGAAGAGTAGTCATTGTTGTGCAAAAGGCTCATATATAATAGAATAGTGATTTACATATTAAAAGAAGTCTCTGCCTTGAACTTCTTTTGCTCAAAGATCATACATACTTCAGAATAGTTATACTTCAAGAAGATATGAGGTAATACAATAAGTCTCTGTGTACTGCTAACTCAAACATTTCAGGTGCAAAACATAAATGGCTCATGGAACTCAATGGCTCAGGCAGCATCGATGCAAGGAAATGGACATTTGGCGTCTCAGGTAAAGACTGAGACTTTTCACCAGGACTGACCCAAGTGAAGGGTCTCAATCCGAAACATCAACTGTGCATTTCCCTCCACAGATGCTGCCTGACCCACTGCGTTCCTCCAGCCTTTGTGTGTTGCTCCAGACTCTAGCATCTGCAGGCTTCTTGTGTCTCATGCATTTTGGGTCACCGATCAAAATCCATAGAGTTGTAGAGTACTACTGAACAGAAACAGGCCCTTTGGCCCACCTGGTCCTTACCGAACTGTTATTCTGCCCAGTTCCATCGACCTGCACCTGGACTATCATGTACTTATCCAAACCTGCAGTCAAACTATCACTCACCACCTCCACTGATAGCTCATTCCACTCCTGCACCACCCTCTGAGTGAAGATGTTCCTCTTCAAGTTTCCCTTAAATATTTCACCTTTCACCCTTAACTTAAGACTTCTAGTCCAAATCTCACCCAAACTCAGCGGAAAAAGCCTACTTGCACTTGTATACCTCTACCAAATCTCTCATTCTCCTGTGCTCCAAGGAATAAAGTCCTAACTTTTTCAACCTGCCCCTGTAACTTAGGATCTGATGCAGCGTAAGAAAACACAATAAGCATAAAGAACACAATAAATAAAATACATAAGATCAGTTTATGTACATAGATTGTTTGTATATAAAGTGAGGCTAGTAGAAGAGCATCGATACATAAGGTGAGTCTGATAGGAAATAATAAAGTAGTCCTGGTAGGAAGTGTAGTGAGTGTAGGTTAATGGTTGGAGGTGTTGATTAGTTTGGGAGAGGTAACTAATTTTGGATCTGGTGGTCCTAGTGTGGATGCTACAGGGCCTCTTC
The DNA here is from genome assembly GCF_030028105.1 of Mobula birostris. Classification (NCBI taxonomy): domain Eukaryota; kingdom Metazoa; phylum Chordata; class Chondrichthyes; order Myliobatiformes; family Myliobatidae; genus Mobula; species Mobula birostris. Next base: position 22,313,241 of record NC_092392.1, on the reverse strand, counting down.
CCCGAAGGGGAGCAAGGTGGTTGGAATCCTCCATGGTGCTGCTGGCCTTTTTCTGACATCAGTCTGCATATATGTAGAAAGAGAGAATCTCAAAACAAATGAAGGACAGTCTTGCAGCAACAAAAAGTCCCTGCACCCTATTGCAACAGTAATGTGATGGTGTACCGTGCAGTACCCTCCCATCAACATTGCACAGCACAGTGTGCTCATGAAGGAACAATAAACACAGCAAGTGCCAAGAACAGTATGTCCCTGTGTTTGGAATGGAATTTTGAAAACAACTCATTATTAATACATATAATGTATCAAAAAATTACAGACACACTGGAGCCTTTTATTACTGATTCCATTACTACAAATTACTTTTAATATTATTAAGCAGACAGTTGATAAGTTTACACTTTAATTAGACCTATTATGAATTATTTAAAGAGGCATCTTATTGCGCTGCTTTCTTTGGCTTTGGAGAATAAATTTTTGGTTACTATCTATTAATAAGATGGGGGTGTCACCGCGGGATTACTCATACAGCTCAAGGCGTGAGTGTTCAGGTTCAATTCTAATGCTGTCTGTATGGAGTTTGTATGTCCGCCCCATGAACGTGTGGGTTTCCTCCAGGTGCTGGCTTTCCTCCACATTCCAAAGACAAATGGGTTCATTGGTCGTTGTAAATTGTCCTGCGATTAGACTAGGGTTGCTGAGCGGTGAAACTCATTGGGCTGGAAGGACCTGTTCCATGCTGTATCTCTAAGTACAACCCTTCTCGGCCCGAAACGTCACCTGTACCTCTTCCTAGAGATGCTGCCTGGCCTGCTGCGTTCACCAGCAACTTTGACGTGTGTTGCTTGAATTTCCAGCGTCTGCAGAATTCCTCGTGTTTACGTTTTTAAGTATCATGATGTTCGTTGCTTTTCAGTGGCAGTACAATAAAAGACATTAACAATTATTATAAGTTTTAAAAAAAAGTAAACATTGCATAATCCGAATAAAGAGAAAGAATTCATGAGTTCATGGACTATTCAGAAATCCGATAGCAGAGGGGAAAAAACTATTCTCAAAATGTTGAATGTGTGCTTTCTGACTCCTGTACCTCCTCCCTGATCATAATGACATGAAGGAGGTGGTGGAGGCAGTTACTCTCACAACGTTCAAGCATTATCTAGACAGACACTTAAATTACCAGGGCATAGAAGATTGTGGACCAACTGGTGTAAATGGGATTAGCATAGGTGAGAAATGGATAATTTGGGCCAACTTGCCAATGGTGGGATCGGGCTCTGGTAGGAAAAGGTAAAGAGAATGTCAATGGTAAATTGGTAAGCTACTTTATTATTATCACATTTACCAAAATACAGTGAAATATCATGATTTGTTTGTCACCCATGCAGGAAATTTCATCATATCAGTGCATTGATGTAGTAGAAGAGAAAACAATAACAGAGTGGGCAGGAGGTCCAAGACTTTGAAAACCCAGATCTCAAGGTTCAATAACAGCTTCTTCCCCACTGCCACTGAAAATCCCTAACTCTGCCTCAGACTATATTTCTTTATCTCTCTTTCCACTTCTACCAGCGCTGTTACATTTGTTTTGTTGTGTAAGTTATGTTAAATTCATGTTAACTTGAGCTTGAAGTATATTGTATGTGTGCTGAAAAAACTGATTTTCCTGGCAATTAGACCCTGTGTCAGGTTACCTCTGAAAATAAATTTAGACTTGAAAAGCAAAGACGAGAGCAAATGGCACAGGACAATCAGTACAGCTTTGTGCAGGGCAAGATTTGTCTTTCCAACTTGATTAAGGTTTTCAAGGAGGCGATGAAGGTGATTGATGAAGGTAGAGCTGTGGATGTTGTCTACATGGATCTTAGTAAGGCATTTGACAAGGTGCTTCATGGGAGGCGCATTCAGATCCAAGATGATTTAGCTGTTTTGATTCAGAATTAACTTGCCCATAGAAGAAAGAATTATTGGTTGACAGGAAATATTCTGGTTGGAGGTCTGCATGGTGTTCCACATAGATCCTTACTATGACTTCTGCTACTATGTAGATGGATGGGTTAGTAACCATGTGCAGATCACTGTTCAACTTTAAGTTGCTATCCTGCTCAGTACATCATGGACCAGAAGGTCTGATCCTGCTCAATGTTCTAAGTTGTGCCTGCATTGAAGGCTTGGTTCCTGTGTTGAACGTTTCTATGTCCTACGAAAGTGGAGTCAAGGTCATGATCAGAATAAACACAATATTAATGAATAGTGGTACAGATCTGAAGAACCTCGCATGTTCTCCTGTTTCTATTTCAATGGAAAACTGCTGCAAATTTAAGACACTCCTGGATAGTTACATGGAGCTTAGAAAAATAGAGAGCTATGGGTAAAGCCTAGGTAATTCTAAAGTAGGGACATGTTCAGCACAGCTTTGTGGGCCGAAGGGCTTCTATTGTGCTGTAGTTTTTCTATATTTCTATGTTTCTAAGTGATTGATATTGTAAAAATAATTGAGAAATACCATTGACGCAAAAGGTGAACTCCCTCTCTCTTCTCTCTCTCTCTCGCTATCTACCTCTTTCAACTGATGTGACTGACCTGATGAGTATTTTCAGTACTTTCTGTTTTATTGTTAAAGAGCACGGATTTAGTATTATGAGACATTTTAGGCAACTCATACTAAACTTCAAGAAGACCTGAACAAAGGAGAAGAAAACTGTATGCAAATTTCCTTTTCTTACCCAATAAACAAAGAGTCCAATAGGAGAAAAGGATTGCTGGGTTTATTTTTAGAGAAATGCACTCGAATTTTTCTGCAAAGTAAAGTTGGGGAGCACATAGGCAATAGCAATCATAGAATAAGGAGTTTTCAGACAAATACAAGATAGAGGATCTGGAGGGATCTGGGGGAGGGGGAGGGGAAAAGTTCAGCTCCTGGAAACTTGCCTATGAGCCTACACAAGTGCAAACATGTGAATGAGTGGGGCTTTACATATGGTAGGATCACTGAGCAGAATTCTCAATGAATTTAATGTGTATAGAAGGTTGTATAAAGGACGTGTGAATCCAGAGACAATAAAAAAAACTTCAGTTATCTCACTTGTGATTGTCCCTAAGGAAACATTGCGTGGGAAGACATATCCCAGAGCAAAGAGGAACCACTCCATTGGATGGTATCAAGCAGTTCTACAGGTCCTAGGTATCTCTACCTGGAATGTCTATTCTGCCTTTACATGGCTTTGGTCATTAGAGACATGTTGTCAACTAAAAGTACCAATTTGGACAATGGCATCTGCAGATGTCTTGTTCACATATGAAGGTCTGAAACTTACAGTAGTGAAACTTACAGGGTGCCACCAAGGAAGGTACCAATGTTCCTCATGGAAATATTACAAGAGAAGTTGAACCCCTTCAGCCTCTAAAACAGTTGTAGATTTATGTTCATGTTGATTTCTGTAAATTGCATTCTTGCCCAGCTTCACATCAGGTATTTTTGTCCAGCCTAGGATTTTTTCTTTTTTTGTAATTCTTCCGAAGTTTTGACTTGTTTGCCAATGAGTTTCCAACAAATGGGTTCCACCAAAGATTGAGGATTATGGCAAAGCCCCAGTGATTGAAAAGTAACATTAACAACAGAACTGCAGCTTTTTAGCTTCCTGGTGCCAAGTCTAAGAGTTCCCAGCAATCACTGTGGTGGAATGAATGTGCTAGGAAAGCATTAAACTGTGCAGGAATGCAAAAATTATGCAGTGTGAAAGACTGTGAAGAAATCTCCCTCTGAAATGGGCCCAAAATGTGAATTTATGGAAGAATCTTGGAGTTAATCACGTCCTAGGAATCTGAAGTTGTGTCAGTGAGTCACACAGCATTCAAATAGACCTTTCAGCCCAACTCATCCATTCCGACCAGTTCTGATTGTGATTTTTTTAAATCTTCCCCTTTCACCTTAAACCTACACCCTCTGGTTTTAGACTCCCGTGCCCTGGGAAAAGAATGTGACCGTCTACCTTAACAACCAATGAGGCATATTTACAATATATGGTGTGTTCATATAAAACTGAGGTACATAGAAGTTTCTCTTGATAGATGGAGGTGAACCTCTAGAATTCACTACCCTCCCCCTCCCCCCACTACTATTATGTAGTCACATTCATTTGGAGCATTTTAAGAGGAAGTAGATGTATTTTTTTTCATCAGAGGATTAAAGGCTGTGGGAACTAGTAAAGATGAAGAGGTAAGGGCCTATGGTAGAGTAGCCATGATCATCTTGAATGCCAGGTCCTATATTTTTTATGTTACTCTATGTGCTCTGGTTTCCTCCCACATTCCAAAGACATATGGTTAGGATTAGTAAATTGTGGGTATGCTATGTTAGTGCCAGAAAGTACGGAGACATTTGCAAGCTGCCCTGGGCACAATCCTTGGACTGTGTTGGTCGCTGACTCAAAACAATGCATTTCACTGTATTTTTCACTGTTTCAATGTACATGTGACAAAGCAGACTAATCCTTAACCTTCATATTTTTAATACAATTGTTAATAATTTATTAGTAGACTGTTAGCTATGCTGTGGCACCACTAGTAGATCTGCTGCCTCACATCATGACCAGAGTTCAATCCTGAACTTGGGTGCTGTATCTGTAGGGTTCTCACATTCTTCTTGTGACTGCATGGGTTTCCTTTGGATTTTCCTCCCTTGTCCTAACAGTGTGTAGGTCAGATTGGTCAGTAAATTGGTCACTCTAACTGGTGCAGGTGAGTGGTAGAACCTTGGGAGTGTGGCTGGGAGAGGGTGTTGACAGCAGCGTGGGATGAATAAAACAGGTCAGTGTAGGATTAGTGCAAAAATGGGCGCATGGTGGTTGGCTCAAAAGGCTTTGTTCTGCACTGTACTTCTCTGACTCTATCTATGACTAAAGCATCCCTTCAACTTCATCAGTTGCTTTAAAGGAAAAGTAATTCCCATGGATTGGGTTTGTAGACTCAGCCAGTTCCATCATGGGCACGAGCCTCCCACCAACAAGGATGTTTTCAAAAGGTAATGTCTCAAGAAGGTGAGGCATGAAGAACCCTCACTATCCCGGGCATGCCCTCTTCTCATTTCTACCAGCACGGAGGAGGTACAGGAGCCTGAAGACCTACACTCAAACTATCAGACACCCACACTACCAGATTTCTAAATGGTCAACGGAATTATGAACACAACCTCTCTATTTTTCTTTTGCACTATTTTTAATTGTAACATAATAATTTATTATGCCACAAAATAACAAATTTCATGACTTATGTCCGAGACAATAAACTGGATTCTGACTGATTATTTCAGTTGAAACAAAGCAGGAGAATTTAAAACTTGTTCAATTTATCACAGAGTCTAAGGTACTCGCTTGGATAGCCTGAGGGAGGGTCATGGGCAGCCCACCTGGAACCTACACCCCTCCTCCATCTACAATCATTGTTGACCCTTGGTCACCTCACTGGTCCATTTGCCTCTGGGTCCCTGTTCACAGCTGACCTGGCTGAAGGGTGCTGACTGACCTAAGACACAGTTCAGTCTGCACACCGAAGGTTCAATCAGTTAAAGCTAATTCACTGTGGGACAGAGTGAAGGGATAAAATGATGCATGTCTCTAAAGCATTGAAATGTTCCTGTGGGAATGAGGTGCAAAGCATGCTATTGATTTATTTTTGTGACTTAGTATAATTTCTATGTCTTACACTGTACTGCAGCCACAAAGCAACAAATTTCACAACAGATGATAATAAACCCCATTTTGATCCTGAAAAAGACAAGATTGCATCAAAAATGTCTTTGCAAAGATTGCACAAGATTAGAAACAGAAAGAAATTCATCCACACTTGAATGCTCAGCAGGGTAACATGTTCAAAGGGAGTGAATTGCAGACTCAGTTGTGTTCTTATGGTAGTGCCATGCATCTTGTGGCTGCATCAGGTTAAATTTGTGACAACAAGCACATCCCACTGGACAACAAACACCCAGGGAAGCCTCACCAATACTTGATGAGTTGGAAGGTTTAGACTGACTTCTGTTGAGAAGGAAAATTGAAGGTTTTCAGGAGAGGTAGGTGGAGGTTCCATGATATCAATATGGGACATCGCTAAACTTAGGTGAAGTATGACTCTTTAAAGATAAAGATTTTTAAATATTAGCTTTAATTGCCATATGTACATCAACACATCAACACATACAGTGAAATGCGCCAACTGAGTCAAATCAGATTAGCGAGAATTGTTCTGGGGGCAGCCCTCAATTGTTGCCACACTCTCAGCATCAATATGGCATGCCCACAACTTACTAACCCTCAACGGTCATTTGGAGTGTGGGTGGAAGCTGGAGATTTCAGAGGATGTTTCTAGTCTTACTGAGTAGAAAAAGCTTATTTGCATTACCCCCATCTATACCCCTCATAATACTGGTTAGACAGCCAGATACATGCAGATGGCCAGATAAATGTAATTACAACGTTTGGCACTGCAGTTGGCTTCCATTTCCCTGGGCTAGGGAGGAAAGATTCAAATACTGTTTTCTTTCTTGATTGTAATACAATGATTAGCATTACAGATGATATTTGAATATTTCATGTACTGATTCAAAGTTCACTCCCTGGAAATGCTTCTCTGATGTAATAACTATTGAGTCGGCCTCAAACTGGCCTGAAAATACGACTTTAGATGAGAATGACGATACAGTTTTACAGAACAGAAACAGTCCCTTCAGCCTAACTCGCCCATGCCGACCAAGACAACTATCTATGTTAATCCCATTTGCCATTGTTTGACCCATATCCCTCTAAATGTTTCCTAACCATGTACCTGTCTGAATGCCATTTAAACATTGTAATTGTAGCTGCCTTTTGTTTCCAACCATAAATAATCTGTTTACAGAAATTTTACATGAAAGACATTTTATTCTCCCCACATTCCCCTCAATTCTAGCACTTAACCCACTGACTGGACGAGCTCAACTGGGGCCAATTAAAGTACCAATCTGTGCATTAATGGGATATGGAAGGAAACTAGGGCACCTGGTGGACACTGACTGCTGCAAATTGCCCTCAGTAAGCGAATGGTAAAATCTGGAGAGAGTTGAAGAGAATGTGGGAATTGTATACTATCTGGTAGCTTAGTACAGGCAGCAAGCCAGTGTAGTAGTCAGCATAATAATTTTACAGCGGTGATATGATTTGTAATGCAACACACCAGATTTACAGTGATCCAGATTTGTACAGCACAGAAATGGGCCCTCAAATGCCTGAAGCTAGATTCAAGTATGGGTGACAGAATGTCTTCACTAACAGTGTTATTGACCCATGGAAATTATTTTGAAGACAATCCAGTAGTTTCATGGTCAAGGTGACTAAAGTAAAGGCCTGATGATGCATGTGTTAGTCAGGGTCATAGTCCAGGTGTTCTGGTTTCTTCCCACATTCCAAAGACGTGTAGGCTGGTGGGTTAATTACTCATTGTAAATTGCCCCTAGTGTTTAGGACAGTGGTAGAATCTGGGTGATTTTAGTTGGAATGTGGGGAGAATAGAATGGGATTAGTGCAGGATGAGCGTTTGAGAGTCGGTATGGACTCAGTGATCTGAAATGTCTATTCTGATGACAAATAACTCTGTGACATTTGGAATTTTAAAAAGAGACCCTGTGTTGATGATTATGAAGTTAGTAGATTACCATCAAAACTATTCTTCTGGGAAGGAAATCTTTGGGAAGAAAATTAATATGATTGCATTATGATCTGGTAAAACAATTCAAGTGCTCAGGAATGTAAGAAGCCACCGAGAGTAGTGGATGCAGCCCAACGCATCACAGGCACATCCCTCACCACCATCAGTAGTACCTACAGGAGGGGAGATGCTGCCTCAAGAAGGTAATATCCATCATCTAAGATTCCCATCATTTAAAGTCCTACACCACCAGGTTCAAGAACAGCTACTTCCCTCCAACCATTTGGCTTTGGACTAATCAGCACAATCCTAATTGCAACAATTTAGGAACAGAAAGACCATTTTGTATTAAAATGTTTTCTTTTGTTCTAATTACTCGTAAAATTGCATGTAATTTATGTTTTTCTTGTGTGCAAATGTTGCTATGTGCCCGTGATGCGGCTGCAAGTAAGTTTTTCACTGAACTTCTGCATACAAGTACTTGTGCAAATGACTTTGACTCTGAACTCTTTGAGTCCTATGTGAGTTCAGGCCTTACAATGTGGTTGATTTTTGGCTGCAATATCAATCGACCACGTAGCTGCCAATTTTGAGAGAGGAGCCAAGGAATGAGCTACAACTGCTCCAATGAGACTTACACTGCACGGGCCAAAACACGATCACCCTTTGCTGATGTTTTTGTAGGTATTCTAACAGATCAGCTCATCTCCATTATCTGTGACTATACCTTCTCACATTTTGACCTGAGGGCTGGCTGGTATAAGGAGCACAATTGCCATTAACTTGAGTGGAGCTGCTACCTTGACTAAAATGGTAACACCATAGCACTATAAGTCATGGGAGCAGAGTTGTGCCATTTGGCCCATTAAGCCTGCTCCGCCATTCGATCATGGCTGGTTTACTTTCCCTCTCAACATCAATCTCCTGCCTTCTCCCCGTAATATTTGACACCCCTACTAATTATGTACCGATCAACCTCCACTTTAAATATAACCAATTGCTTGCTTTCCACAGCCACCTGTGGCAATGAATTCCACAGATTCACCACCATCTGGTTGAAGAAATTCCTCCTCATATCTATTCTAAAGGGGCATACTTCATTTCTGAAGCTGTGTCCTCTGGTCTAAATTCTCTCCACAATTGGAAACATCTTCTCCACGTTCCATCAAGGCTTTACAATATTTGATAAGTTTGGGTATGTTTTGTTTTAATTTTGATTTTAATCAATTTACCTTATTTAAAGATGCTTTAAGTAACTTTAGAATTTTTTGCTGAATTTATAAGTATCTGACAAAAATCAAGACAAAACTGCAAATTCTGGAAATCTGAATTGAAAACAGGAACTGCTAGAAACACACAGCATCTGTGGAAAGAGAGACTGTTAATGTTTCTGGCCTGGGGCCGTTTATTAGAACAGGGAAAGAGTGGAGGAAAAGTTGGTTTTCAACAGCAGGGACGTGGGGTGATGGGTAGGACAAGAGGAATATCTCTGATAGGGTGAAACCAGATAGGTTAGTGGGAGTATTTAAAAGCAAATTATGTTTCTCTGTCAGTATATTGTGCTGTTAATAGCAGGGTGGTGGGACATGTCCAGCAACATATCCTTAGATTGTGCTAATTGTTAACGCAAACAATGCGTTTCACTGTATCTTTCAATGTACATGTGATAAATAAATTAATCTGGATTAAGAAAAACTGAGCTAAATTGATCACAGCCAAAATAGTCAGTGCTGGTACAGGTAGAGAGAACAAGTGAGTTACCTAAAGTTGGGAAAGGCATAATGTCTGACCATAAGACAAAGGAGCAGAAGTCGGCCATTCGGCCCATTGAGTCTGTTCCACCATTTTATCATGAGCTGATCTATTCTCCCATTTAGTGCCACTCCCACGCCTTCTCACCGTAACCTTTGATGCCCTGGCTACTCAGATACCTATCAATCTCAGCCTTAAATACACTCAATGACTTGGCCTCCACTGCTGCCCGTGGCAACAAATTCCACAGATTCACCACCCTCTGACTAAAAAAAAATGTCTTCGCATCTCTGCTCTGAATGGGTGCCCTTCAATCCTTAAGTCATGCCCTCTCGTACTAGACTACCCCACCACGGGAAACAACTTTGTCATATCCACTCTGTCCATGCCTTTCAATATTCAAAATGTTTCCATGAGGTCCCCCCTCATTCTTCTAAGCTCCAAGGAGTACTGTCCAAGAGCGGTCAAACGTTCCTCATATGTTAACCCTCTCATTCCCGGAATCATTCTAGTGAATCTTTGTGAAACCTCTCCAACATTAGCACATCTTTCTTAAATAAGGAGCCCAAAACTGCACACAGTACTCAAAGTGAGGTCTTACCAGTGCCTTACAGACCCTCAACATCACATCCCTGCTCCTATACTCTATTCCTCTAGAAATGAATGCCAACATTGCATTCGCCTTTTTCACCACCGACTCAACATGAAGGTTAACATTAAGGGTATCCTGTATGAGGACTCCCAAGTCCCGTTGCATCTCAGAACTTTGAATTCTCTCCCCATTTAAATAATAGTCTGCCCGTTTATTTCTTCTGCCAGAGTGTATAACCATACACTTTCCAACATTGTATTTCATTTGCCACTTCTTTGCCCATTCTCCCAATCTATCCAAGTCTCTCTGCAGACTCTCTGTTTCCTCAGCACTACCGGCCCCTCCACCTATCTTTGCATCATCAGCAAACTTAGCCACAAAGCCATCTATTCCATAATCCAAATCGTTGATGTACAACGTAAAAAGAAGCGGCCCCAACACGGACCCCTGTGGAAACCCACTGGTAACCGGCAGCCAACCAGAATAGGATCCCTTTATTCCCACTCTCTGTTTCCTGCCAATCAGCCAATGCTCTATCTACGTATGTAAGTTTCCCGTTATTCCATGGGCTCTTATTTTGTTTAGCAGCCTCATGTGTGGCATCTTGTCAAAGGTGACCAGCAGACAGTATTGTGCTATCCTAAGGATATTAGAAAACACTGAGGCTACAGCTATCACCTGAGGTCTCATTGCCCTTAAGGAAAGGTCTACTTCATAGAGACACAAGATGCAGCTTCTGGAATCTGAAGCAAAAGAACAATTGCCGGAGGAACTCAGTAAGTCAGGCAACATCTGTGAAATGAGCAGAGATTTCCCTCTATACATACTGCCTTTGGCATTACTCTGCTTAAGACTCAAGGATCAAGGATCAAGGAGTGACTTTGTTGACAATATATATTTAAATATATTAGGAATTTAGCCCGCTGGTGGCGTAGTGGCATTAGCGCCGGACTTCGGAGCGAAGGCTCCCGAGTTCGAATTCAGCCAGCTCCCTTGCACGCTTCCCATTCGTGCTGAGTTGAGCGTCAAGCTAATAACTCGACCTCATAAAAATAAGAAAGCCTGCCAAAAAAAGTGCCGTCATAACGGCGTCAGGATGACTCCACTCGGAGTTAAGGGCTTCTTCTTCTATATTAGGAATTTGCTGTGTTGTGTTGATCAGGGTGTGGCATGAAACAAAAAAAACTACATTCAACAATTATGAAGAATTATATAAAAAATAACATTAGATGTTGAAGCATAGAGATTAAATAAAATGTGCATAAATACATAATTATTAGTATGTATTTACAATGTAAACAATATTATAAAAAGTGGTTTAAAGTTTTTACTGTGCAGTGCAGTGACTAAGGTCACAGATGGGGGGGGGCAATAGCTAGAATGATTGATCACATTAACTGCCTGTGGCAAGAAAATTTTAAGATTACGTGAAAATATTGTTTTAATAGTGTAATAGCCCTTTCCAGAAGGGAGATTTTGGAAAAAGCAGTTTTCAGGGTGATTCGTGTCCACAATTATTTTCCCTGCCTGCCTCTTTGTCCTGGTCACATACAAGTCCTGCAGTGATGGTAGACTGCAGGCCATGACCGCTTCTGCTGACTTGACAGTTCACTATGGTTTTTGTATATTGTGAAGAGGATGCTGCACCAATCAAGACAGTAATGGATGATGTGGCAGCCAAAGCCAGGAGTTCAGTTGGATCCAACTACCTTGAAAAATAAATGCAGTTGCAGCAATAGAGCTGGGGTGCTAGCCAGATCGAACAGAATCCTGCCCATTCCTTTGTTAACGATAGGGACTAAATGCAGTCAATGGAAAAAGTGTAGGTAGATATACTGAGCACTGGTGGAGGCATATACTCCTGCTGCTTGTGATTGACTGGTTCACCAAGCTCAGCACAATGTCATATGGACTCACCTTCAAGGACTCTACAACTCATGTTCTCAGTATGTATTTTTTTTATGTATGTATTTGTTTATCTATTTACTTACTTATTTATTTGTTAAATATTTGCTATTTTTGTATTTGCAGTTTGCCTTTTGCACATTGGTTGGTTGTCAGTATTTGTGTGCAGTTTTTCATTAATACTACGTATTGTATTTCTCTGTTCCACTGCCCGCAAGAAAGTGTATCTCAAGGTAGTACTGTGCGTAGTGACATATACATAATTTGACAACAAATTTACTTTGAATTTTGAACTTGGAACAAACATGCTTCTGCACTCAGCTGTGAGACACTAATAGGTAAAACATAGAAACAGAGAAACATAGAAAACCTACAGCACAATACAGGCCCTTCGGCCCACAAAGTTGTGCCGAACATGTTCCTACCTTAGAAATTACTAGGGTTACCCATAGCCCTCCACTTTTCTAAGCTCTATGTATCTATCCAAAAGCCTCTTAAAAGACCCTATCGTATCCGCCTCCACCGCCGTTGCCGGCAGCCCATTCCACACACTCACCACTCTCTGAGTAAAAAAAACTTACCCCTGATATCTCCTCTGTACCGACTCCCCAGCACCTTAAACCCATGTCCTTTTGTGGCAACCATTTCAGCCCTGGGAAAAAGCCTCTGACTATCCACACAATCAATGCCTTGCATCATCTTATACACCTCTATCAGGTCACCTCTCATCCTCCATCGCTCCAAGGAGAAAAGGCCGAGTTCACTCAACCTATCCTCATAAAGATACACCCCAATTCAGGCAACATCCTTGTAAATCTCCTCTGCACCCATCCTATGGCTTCCACATCCTTCCTGTAATGAGGAGACCAGAACTGAGCACAGTACAAATGGGGTCTGACCAGGGTCCTATATAGCTGCAACATTACCTCTTGGCTCATAAATTCAATTCCACTTTATTGAAGGCCAATACACCATATGCTTCCTTAACCACAGAGTCAACCTGTGTAGCAGCTTTGAGTGTCCTATGGACTTGAACCCCAAGATCCCTCTGATCCTCCACACTGCCAAAAGTCTTACCATTAATACTATATTCTGCCATCATATTTGACCTACCAAAATGAACCACCTGACACTTATCTGGGTTGAACTCCGTCTGCCACTTCTCAGGCCAGTTTTGCTTCCTATCGATGTCCCACTGTAACCTCTGACAGCCCTCCACACTATCCACAACACCTCCAACTTCTGTGTCATCAGCAAACTTACTAACCCATCCCTCCACTTCCTCATCCAGGTCTTTTATAAAAATCACAAAGAGTAAGGTTCCCAGAACAGATCCCTGAGGCACACCACTGGTCACCGACCTCCATGCAGAAAATGACCCGTCTACAACCATCCTTTGCCTTCTGTGGGTAAGCCAGTTCTGGATCCACAGAAAAAACAATGTCCCCTTGGGTCCCATGACTCCTTACTTTCTCAATATGTCTGCGATGGGGTACCTTATCAAATGCCTTGCTGAAATCCATATACACTATATCTACTGCTCTTCCTTCATCAATGTGTTTAGTCACATCCTCAAAAAAATTCAATCAGGCTCATAAGGCACAACCTGCCCTTGACAAAGCCATGCTGACTATTCCTAATCATATTATACCTCTTCAAATGTTCATAAATCCTGCCTCTCAGGATCTTCTCCATCAACTTACCAACCACTGAAGAAAGACTCACTGGTCTATAATTTCCTGAGCTATCTCTACTCCCTTTCTTGAATAAGGAAACAACACCCACAACCCTCCAATCCTCCAGAACCTCTTCCGTCCCCATTGATGATTCAAAGATCATGGCCAGAGGCTCAGCAATCTCCTCCCTCTCCTCCCACAGTAGTCTGGGGTACATCTCATCCGGTCCCGGTGACTTATCCAACTTGATGCTTTCCAAAAGCTCCAGCACATCCTCTTTCTTAATATCTACTTGCTCAAGCTTTTTAGTCTTCTGTAGGTCATCCCTACAATCACCAAGATCCTCTTCTGTTGTGAATACTGAAGTATTCATTAATTACCTCTGCTATTTCTTCTGGTTCCATACACACTTTCCCACTGTCACACTTGATAGGTCCTATTCTTTTACGTCTTATCCTCTTGCTCTTCACATACTTGTAGAATGCCTTGGGGTTTTCCTTAATCCTGCCCACCAAGGCCTTCTCATGGCCCCTTCTGACTCTCCTAATTTCCTTTTTAAGCTCCTTTCTGTTAGCCTTATAATCTTCTAGATCTCTAACATTACCTAGCTCTCTGAACCTTTAGTAAGTTTTTCTTTTCTTCTTGACTAGATTTATTACAGCTTTCATACACCACAGTTCCTGTACCCTACCATAACTTTCCTGTCTCATTGGAACGTACCTATGCGGAACTCCACACAAATATCCCCTGAACATCTGCTACATTTCTTCCGTACTTTTCCCTGAGAACATCTGTTCCCAATTTAAGCTTCCAATTTCCTGCCTGATAGCCTCATAATTCCCCTTACTCCAATTAAACGCTTTTCTAACTTGTCTGTTCCCATCTCTCTCTAATGCTATTGTAAAGGAAATAGAATTACAATCACTATCTCCAAAATGCTCTCCCACTGAGAGATCTGACACCTGACCAGGTTCATTTCCCAATACCAGATCAAGTCCAGCCTCTCCTCTTGCAAGCTTATCTACATATTGTGTCAAGAAACCTTCCTGAACACAACTAACAAAAGTCCACCCCATCTAAACCCCTTGCTCTAGGGAGATGCCAATCGATATTTGGGAAATTAAAATCTCCCATCACGACAACTCTGTTATTATTACACCTTTCCAGGATCTGTTTCCCTATCTGCTCTTCAGGTAACATGCACATAAAGCCCAATGCACTAGGAGAGAAGTGATGGACCCGTAACTACTCCTGACTGTTCACTCTACTGACACTCTGTCAGTATTAAGACTTCAACACTAATGACTGGGGAAAGGTGGAGTAAGTGACACAAGTCTTTAATTCAGCTCCTCTGATTTAATTTCTATTGCCTGCCAACATGTGCAAAGTGCTCTGCTTTTGGATGGGGATGCTCAGTGGAGGTGTGCCAAAACTTTAAGGAATCAGCGTTCTGCAAAACACCATGCACCACTTGGTAGCCAACAATCTTCTGTCTTTGTGCAGTTTGCCTCATCCCCCTGCTGTGCATTTCAAAACAGCCTTTACTGTGTCAATGCTGTGCCAGTGGTGTGATTGATTTACTTCGATGCTTCCCTTCTGCTTTCTTTCCTGCTACTTGCCACAAGCTGAAGCAAGTTATATCAACACAAGCATGCTTCACATCAGCATTTTATCAGGTTCCCTGAGCAACTAACTTTTACTCTGCCCCCACCTCTTAATGAAAACTGGGACTCAACACAAATTTTAGCCCAGCATTTCCCGTGATCTACACTCTCTGCTCAGTGCTCTCTGACTGTCAGGTGCACATTTACTTTCAAACATTCCTTTAACAGCGACTCTTTGGACAGAGCTGGCTCTGACTTGATCGCTGAGCACTTTAACTCCCACACAATTGCTTTGACAGCTGGTTAAGATATGTCCACAGGCTGAACCAGCTGTCAAAACTGTCAAACAGTTTGAATGTTTGTAGTAACCATTCAAAAGCTTTTAATTATGAAACTTGTTATTAAAATAAGTCTTAAAAACTAGAAAAGCTTTAACAATTAAATACACACTCACAAAATGCTGCAGGGACCCAGCGTGTCATGCAATATCTACGAAGGGGAATTAGCAGTTGATATTTTGAGCCAACACCCTTTATCAGGACTGAAAAGGAAAAGGGAAGAAGCCAGAATAAGGTGGTGGTGGGAGGGGAAAAAGTACAAGCTGGCAGGTGAAAGTTGAAACCAAGTGAGTCTGATGAAGCAAGACTGGGAGAGGATAGGTGTAAGAGGTAAAGAGCTAAAGAAGAAGAAATATGATAGGAGAGGACAGTGGACCATGGAAAAAAGGAAAGGAGGAGGAGAGGGCAGGTAAGGAGATGAGAAGGGGCAAGAGCCTAACTAGAATGAGAAATAGAAGAGAGAAGGAGGGAGGGAGAATAGAGATTACCAGATATTGGAGAAATCGGCTCAATGAAGGGTCTTGGCCTGAAACATCGAGAATTTATTCCACTCCATAGATGATGCCTGACCTGCTGAGTTCCTCCAGTATTGTGTGTGCGTGTTCCTCAAGATTTCCAGCATCTGCAGAATCCCTTGCATTAACAATTCAATGAACACATTTATTTTTTTTAAATGCAACCTAGTGAAATTTATCTCTCAACCCAGATTGACAATTCTTGCCATTGACATGAATAGAGTACCTGAACCAACAATAGGTTGAAATGCAAGAGAGACTGCAGATGCTGGAATCTGGATCAATGCACAAAGCATTAGATGAACTCAGCAGGTCAGTCAACATCTAGTTCAATTTCAAGTTCAAGTTTAAGTTTGTTTTCATTCAACCACATACAAGCGTTTGTACATGTACCTGTACTGCTAAACCAAATCATGTTCCTCTGGAACAAGGCGCACCACGCTGTACATGTAACTCTTATACATAAAGTACTATTACCACAAATAAGTTAACAAATAATAGAATATATTTCCAGAAGATTGACTTTTAGCATAAGGTGCATTTACGACACAAGTTAAAATTAAACAGCATAACACTACCGGGTCTTTATACATGATGAGACCTGGGTGGTGGTGGGGAGTTAAGTAGTCTCATGATTTGGTTTCCCATCCTAACAGTCCTTGTCCTAATGCAACAGTACCTTCTGCCTGATGGTAGAGGATTTATGAAGGGAAATGTGCAGTTGAGGTTTTGGATCAAGACCTTTCATCTGGGCCTATCAGCAAGAGGCTGAACCTTGCATTTGTTCAGAGAACAGAATTCCCAGCAAAATTGCTGAGAAATAGGAGGAAGTTGCAGTTCTGTCGCCAGACACCATGAGATATCTTGTGTCAAACAGCAGTGAAATTGAATGGGGTTTTTTTTAGGAGATCAGGATGTTTTCAGCCTTAGACTGGGGACAGGAATCTCTGGACAGACAATTGAAAAAATGCCAATTGTTGCATCAAAGTCAAAAGCTGAGTTTACTGTCATACCTGCAAGTACATGTATGGATGGATGCAATGAAAAGCTTACTCATGGCACCATTGCAGGCACATAGCATTATATAAGCAGTATTCACAATAAAAAAAAGCAGAAATTAAACAAATTATGAACAATTTTTACAAGAAAGAACACAATTAAAACAAATGAACATTAAATCTATTGTAGTGCAGAATGGTCAAAATGATCATAGTGTTGCTGAACCATAGTGATAATGTTTGTGCAGGTTGGTAAGAACTGAATGGTTGAAGGGAATTAGTTATTATTGACCTGGTGGTGTGGGACTTCATGCTTCTGTACCTCTTGCACAATAGTACTGCGAGACAGCTAACCTGGATAGTGAGGATTCTTGATAATCGATGTGCCTATTTGAAGCAGCACTTCCTGCAGATACTACTGATGGTGGGAAGGGATAAGCCCCTATTGTACTGGGCTGAGTCCTCCAGTCTCTGAAGCTTCTTACATTCATATGGATTTAAATTGGGGCAACAGACCATGATGCAACCAGTCAGGATGCTTCCAACAGTATACTTGTAAAAGTTTATTGGAGTATTCAGTGACAAGCTGAACCTCCTTAACCTTCTAAGAAAGTAAAGATGCTGGCATGTCTTCCTTGTGATTGCATCTATGTGCTGAGCCCAGGGTCCAATATCCTAATGACTTGACAAACTGCCAGCATTGCTCCGGAGAATCTCAGCCATTACTTCATACCGAACAACAATTCGCCAGTACCTTCAACAGGGGATTACTGTTCCCAAGTGCAGTTTTTCCATTGGCTGTTTCGCAACATCTAATGAGTATTAAAGATAATTCTGATTCTATCTTCACCTGACAGCCAGACATATGCATTTTCCACCACATGGTCTGCGGTGAACAATAAAAGAAGATTAAATGAGCCCATTTTTCCCATTGTTGCTCTTTGGAAGAGTTGTACAGTTTGCTTAATTCCCTGCTTATTCACTTTGATCATGCATGCTTCATTTTGTCAACTGCTCTTTTGTAGCTGCTTTTAAATAGGCTGATGCCATGACCTGAGAGACTGAACCATGGGGAGATGTTCGAAAGGCTGTACATTTACTCCTCGAAGTGTAGGAGACAAAGAAGTGATCTGAGATCTACGTAAATTAATGAGGAGCATTAATAGGGTGAGTGGTCATTATTCCAGGAATGAGGAATCAAAAAGCTATGAAGACACAAGAGAGCCTGCAGATATTGGAAGGCTGGAGTGACACACCGAAATCAACAGCATCAACAGAAGGAAAAGAACTACTGATAGTCCAAGCTGAGACCTTTCTTCAAGACTGTTTGGGAGACACAGCTTTAATGTTAGAGGCACAAGAGATTCTGTAGATACTCTAAATCCAGAGGAACAAACACAAAATGCTGAAGGAAATCAACAAGTCTGGCAGGAATGAACAGGCAATATCATGGGCCATTAAATGTTAGAGGGCTAATGAAAAGCTGATGGGTACAGTGATTGATAGATACATGAAACCAGTTGCCACAGCAAGTGGCTAAAGCAGGAACAGTAGATAAATTTAAGAAGTATGTGGATAGTTATATGAATGATAAGTGTTTAGAGGGATATGCGTAAAGTGATTGGGAATGAGATTAGCTTGGTTAGTTTAGCCAGTATGGGCCAAAGGGGCTTTACTGTGCTGTACAACTCTGAGTCTGTGAATTAAAACATCAAAGCAAGACAAGTTTTGAGAAATATACATTCAGTTCCAAGTGTAAGCAGGCCATAAGACCACAGGAGTAGAATTAGTCTATTCAACCCAATGGGTCTGCTCCACCATTTCATCATGGCTGGGTTATTATCCCTGTCAACCCCATTTTCTTGCCTTCTCCCCATAACCTTTGACTCCCTACTAATCAAGAATCTATTAACCTCTGCTTTAAATATACCCAATGACTTGCAAGACACTAGCCTATCAAACCAATTTTTAACTCCTAAACTCATCTTCGACACATTGAGTTCTGCAAGGGATTTATCTAGTGGTTGCCCTCAGCAGCTGGGATTTTAAAACAGAGAAAGAAAATAAAAATCAGTTGGAATATCATGACATCCCTCAGGGAAATGGAAATAATTCAAAAATTCACTTTGTTTCCAGTTGTAGCAACACACACATATACAGAACCCTTGAGGAACTCCGCAGGTCCATCATCATCTATGGAGGGAAATGAGCTGTTGGCCTTTTGGGCTGAGACCCTTCAGCAGTCTTTTTTGTATGTGTTGTTCAAAATTCCCAGCACCTGCAGAATCTCTTGTAGCTCTGTGGTACAAGCTGAGCTTGACTCCACTGACATTGTGCAGTCTTTCGGGGATTTAGCAATTGAATTGACTTTATTTCTTACATCCTTCCTATACATGAAGAGTAAAAAAATTTAGTCTCTGTCTAAATGTGCAATGTGCCATAAGAGAGAGCTCAGCGGACACTTGTAGAAACAGGAGACTGTTAATATATGAAATCATATCACAAACTAAAGAAGTAGGCCTGGTTGTCAAGGAACTGGCCATCAGTCAGATTATTGCTCTCAAATATTTCATTCAATGATTATGTGTGTTTGAAGAAAGTACTGTGGCAATATTGATACAAATACTAATGGTTATATTACATGCTTATTAATGACCTGAACCTTCATAGCATGGATCTCAGCTAGCTACCAATGATTCAATTTACTGAACATGTTTAAGAAAGAGATGGAAGACACAGGCAAGCCTTTTAATAGTGAAATATTTGAATGACAGTTAATGCCCTACACCTATCACGCTCGTCAGCTAATGTGGATAACAAAAGTCACCACAACTCTGAACTGATTCTACAATCTACTGATTTATTTTCAAGAACACATTACAAATCATAGTCTTAGTATTATTTTTATCTGCACAGTTTGCCTTCATTTTCACACTGGTTTTGTCACTTTGTTTACATTTAGATTTTATAACCATATAACAATTACAGCATGGAAACAGGCCATCTCAGCCCTTCTAGTCCGTGCCGAACTCTTACTCTCACCTAGTCCCACTGACCTGCACTCAGCCCATAACCCTCCATTCCTTTCCTGTCCATATAGCTATCCAATTTTACTTTAAATTACAATATCGAGCCTGCCTCTATCCCTTCTACTGGAAGTTCATTCCAAACAGCTACCACTCTCTGAGTAAAGTTCCTCCTCGTGTTACCCCTAATCTTTTGCCCCCTAACTCTCAACTCATGTCCTCTTGTTTGAATCTCCCCTACTCTCAATGGAAAAAGCCTATCCACTTCAATTCTATCTATCCTCCTCATAATTTTAAATACCTCTATTAAGTCCCTCCTCAACCTTCTATGCTCCAAAAAATAAAGACCCAACTTGCTCAACCTTTCTCTGTAACTTAAGTGCTGAAACTCAGGTACATTCTAGTAAATCTTCTTTGTACTCTCTCTATTTTGTTGACATCTTTCCTATAATTCGGTAACCAGAACTGTACACAATTCTCCAAATTTGGCCTTACCAACGCCTTGTACAATTTCCACATTACATCCCAACTCCTATACTCAATGCTCTGATTTATAAAGGCCAGCATACCAAAAGCTTTCTTCACCACCCTACCCACATGAGATTCCACCTTCAGGGAACTATGTACCTTTATTCCTAAATCCCTCTGTTCTACTGCATTCTTCAATGCCCTACCATTTACCATGTATGTCCTATTTTAATTAGTCCTACCAAAATGTAGCACCTCACACTTATCAGCATTAAACTCCATTTGCCATCTTTCAGCTCATTCTTCTATCTGGCCTAAATCACTCTGCAAGCTTTGAAAGCCTACTTCAATATCCACAACGCCACCTATCTGAGTATCATCTGCATACTTACTAATCCAATTTACCACCTTATCATCAAGATCATTAATGTATATGACAAACAACACTGGACCCAGTACAGATCCCTGAGGCACACCACTAGTCACCGGCCTCCAACCTGACAAACAGTTATCCACCACTACTCTCTGGCATCTCCCATCCAGCCACTGTTGAATCCATTTTACTACTTCAATATTAATACCTAATGATTGAACCTTCCTAACCAACCTTCCGTGTGGAACCTTGTTAAAGGCCTTACTGAAGTCCGTATAGACAACATCCACCGCTTTACCCTCATCAACATTCCTAGTAACCTCACCTCAAACAGGACCTTCCACGCACAAATCCATGTTGACTGTTCCTAATCAGACCCTGTCTATCCAGATAATTACATATGCCATCTCTAAGAATACTTTTCATTAATTTACTATAAAGAAGGTGTCTAAGGATGCTACAGGATCCTGATTAACTGGGAACAGAATGGCAGATGAGTTTTAACTAGACAAGTACAAAGTAATGCACTTACGGAAGTTAAACCAAGGGAGGACATGTACGGTGAATAATACTCTCTGCAGAGTGTTTTAGAATAGAGAAACCTAGGGATACAAACATAGAATGTGGTGACATAAGTTGACAGGTTGATAAAGAAGGCATATGCCATGCATGCCTTCATCGATTGGGGCAATGAGTACAGGAGTGGGATGTCATTGTTACAGCTGTAGAAGATATTGCTGAGACCACAACCGGAGTGTTGTGGTAGTTGGAATTAACTAAAATAGAGAGGCAACAGAAAAGCTTCACAAGATTGTTGCTGGTACTGGAGGCTTGAAGGAGGATAGGCTGAGGCCTTTTACCTTGGAGCAAAAGAGGCTAATGAATGTTCTTGTAGAGTTTTATAAAATCCGAAGAGATATAGATTAGATGAATTGTCACAGTCCTTTTTCCCAGGGTTGGTGAGTCCAAAATGAGAAGGAACAGTTTTAATGTGAGAGGAGAATACTTTGAAGGAGATTGGAGAGACAAATTTTTCACATAGAGAGTGGTGGGCACGTGGAACAAGTGCCAGAGTAACTGGTAGAAGCAGGTACCAGACACTTAGACTGATTGATACATAGATGGGAAAAGTGTCAAGGATATGGACCAAATGTAGGCAGATGGGACTAATTCAGGAAAGTAACTTAGTTAACATGGATGAGTTAGGGTGAAGTCAAAGTCAAGGTAAATTTATTATCAAAGTACATATATGTCACCATATACTAAATTGAGATTAATTTTCTTGCAGGAATTTACAGAAAATAAAGAAATACAATAGAACAACTATACATAAACAAAGACCGCAACCAATGTAAAAAAAAAGCCAAATTTATGCAAATAGAAGTTAAATAGATAATATTGAGAACATGAGATCTTCCATAGGTTGTGGAATATCAGGAAATTAAAATTGCTTACCTCATAGAAGGCATGCTACCTGGATGCACAAGGGCTTGATGTGGTAATTGCTCTGCATGTGACTCTGGCAGAAACTGTGGAGAGTTATGGACACAGCTGAACACATTACGGAACCAGCCTTCCTTCTTAAGACTCTGTCAACACTTCTCACTGTCTCAAGAAAACAGCCAACATAATCAAAGATCCCACCCGACCTGGACATTTTCTGTTAACACAAGAGATTCTGCAGATGCTGAAAAGCCAGAGCAACATGCACAAACTGCTGGAGGAACTCAGCAGTTTCAAATAGCAGTGATGGAAAGGAATGAAGAGCTGACATTTTGGGCTGACACCCTTGACTAGGACTCCTCATCCTCTGTTGAGGCAGAGACATTAGCAACATTTAAAAGTCATCCAGATAAGTGCATGGGTAAGAAAGGTATAGAGGGCTATGAGCAGATGGGATTAGCTTGCTGGCCAACACTGTCAGCATAGACAAGTTAGGCCATAGGGCATTCTTCTATGCCCTTTGATTATGACTTTAAACTCTAAAAATGCTTAATGATCTTAAAAAGCCCAACAAGTAAACAAGAGAAATCTAATTTTTCAAAGAACACATTGTTCTATAAACTTCAATGACTTACAGCCAACTTGAACTCATCACAGTTTGTTATTCTTGGCCATGTGGCAGTCCAGTCTCGCTCATGCCTCCTGTCTTTGCTTGAGAGATTATTAAAGACTCTCGGCAAATATAAATGTTTGCTGGGTCACTTGAGCTTCACTGCATTTCAAAAAGTTGCATTTCCTTTCCTAGAACAATACCATTTAAGGTAGCTGAAGGAAATAGGTGACAGCTGGCGGACCCTATAGACGTACACCATTCTTTCCCATTCACAAGAGACACTCCAGTGTCCAGGAAAAAAAGTAATAGATGAGTCAGAATCACAGAAATCAGAGGCAATTTGACAGTGAGAGTGGTTTATCGAACACAGATACCTGGGTTCCTTAGTGGGTCCAAGCTGAGAGGCCTGAAAACAGAACGGGAAGCCACATAGAACAAGGCTTCCTTTGGAGTTCTAGGAGTTGGCAGATTCACTCGCAAAGTTTATTTAATAATGTTTTTAGGAAGTCCCATAGGGTAGTTTGCTATATTTAGGGTAATGTATAAATACAAACAAAGTACCAAGTAAATTTATTATCAAAGTACATATATGTCACCATATTCAACCTTGAGATTTGTTTTTTTGTGGGAATACACAGTAAATCCAAGAAACACAATAGAATCAATGAA
Source organism: Mobula birostris (assembly GCF_030028105.1). Classification (NCBI taxonomy): domain Eukaryota; kingdom Metazoa; phylum Chordata; class Chondrichthyes; order Myliobatiformes; family Myliobatidae; genus Mobula; species Mobula birostris. The sequence goes on along the minus strand of NC_092392.1, from coordinate 22,289,592 downwards.
AGACCGCACCCAACATGACAAACAACCAATATGCAAAAGACAACAAACTATGCCAAAACAAAAGAAAAATAATAAATCAATAAACAATAAATATCAAGAACATGAGATGAAGTTAAATTTGCTGACTTTCTCCACCTCTGATCCCCCAATGAGGACTGACTCATGGACCTCCGGTTTCATCCTCCTGAAGTCATTAATCAGGTTCTTGGTCTTGAACACAAGATATTCCGCAGATGTTGGAAAAACAAAGTAACCCACACAAAGTGACTGACTTACTGAGCTCCTCCAACACATTATACATGTGAAACATTGACTGTTTATTCCTGCCCACAGATGCTGCCTAACCTTCTGAGTTCCTCCAGCATTTTGTGTGTGTTGCAATGTATACTCATTGGCCACGCTAATAGGTACACCTGCATACATGCTCGTTAATGCAAATACCTAATCAGCAAATCAATGATAAAAGTATGCACATGCAGACATAAGATTGTAAGATATAGGTGCAGAATTAGGCCATTCAGCCCATCAAGTCTGCTCTACCATTGAAGCATGGTTGATCTATTATCCTTCTTAATCCCATTCTCTTGCCTTCTCCCCATAACCTTTGACACTCAGGCTCATCAAAAAAAAATCAACCTCCACCTTAAGTATACTCAATGACTTGTCCTACACAGCTAACTGTGGTAATGAATTCCACAGATTAACTGGCTTCTGGCTAAGAAATTCCTCCTCATCTCCGTTCTAAATGGACATCCCTCTATTTTGAGGCTGTGCCTTCTGGTCTTAGACTCATCCACTGTAGGAAACATCCTCCCCACATCCTCTGTATCTGACCTATAAATATTTGATAGGTTTCAATGAGATCCCCCACCCCCACCCCGCCTCATTCTTCAAAGTATAATGAGTAAAAGCCCAGAGCCATCAATCACTCTTCATATATTATCTCGTTCATTCCTGAAGTCATTCTCATGACCCCCCTCTAGACCCTCTTCAATGCCAGAACATTTTTTATTAGATAAGGGCCCAAAATTGCTCACAATACTCCAACAGTCATTTGACCAATATCCTATAAATTCTCAGCATAACAACCTTGTTTTAGTATTCCAGTCCTCTGTGCACTTGTACAGTCATTACCAACTCAAACTGCAAGTTAATCTTTAAAGAATCCTGCACAAGGACTCACAAGTCCCTTTGTCTCTCTATTTTTTTTATTTTCTCCCTGTTTAGAAAATAATCTATGCCTTATCTCTTCTACCAAAGTGCATGACCATACACTTCCAAACACTGTATTCAATCGACTACTTCTTTGCCTATTGTCCAAGTCCTTCTGCAGACTGTCTGCTTCTTCAACACGACCTACCCCTCCACCTATCTTTGTATTGTCTATAATCTTGCCCTCAAAGCCAGCATTGACATATAACATGAAAAGTGGTCCCAATGCAGACCCTGCAGAACACCACATGCCATTGCATCCATCCAGAAAGGTTCTTCTTTATTCCCACAATTTTTCCTCCTGCCAGTTAGCCAATCTTCTATCCATGCTAGTATCTTTCCTGTAATATCATGGGCTCTTACCTTGTTAAGCAGGCTCATGTGTGACACTTTGTCAAAGGCCTTCTGAAAATCTGTGAACAACATCCACTGACTCTCCTTTGTCAATCTTGCCTGTTGCCTTCTCAAAGAATTCCAATATATTTTGGCTTATTTCATCATGTGCTTCCGAGTACTCTGAATCTCTTGACCATGTTTAATAAGGGTAGAAGGCAGTAGAAGAAACAGTGCAGGCCAGTTAGTCTAACTTCAGTGGTTAGGAAAGTGTTGGAGTCCATTATTAAGGATGAGGTTTCAGAGTACTTGAAGCATTAAAAAGCAAATCAAAAACGTACAAGCACTAATCCCACCTACCTAGACCATGTCCGTACCCCTCCATCTTCCTTACATCCATGTGCCTATCCAAACGTCTTTTAAAAACCTCTAATGGATTTGCCTTGCCACCATACCAGGCATCTGTCTATGCCACTCCTATTCTTATAAACCTCCATCAGATCTCCCCTCAGCCTCCAGCAGTCCAGAGAAAACAACCCAAGTTTATCCAACCTCTCGTGAGAGCACATGCCCTCTAAACCAGGCAGCATCCCGGTAAACTTCTCCTGCACCCACTTCAAAGCCTCAATATTCTTCCAAAAGTGAGGTGACCAGAAATGTTTACAATACTCCAGATGTGGACTAACCAGAGTTTTATGAAGTTACAACATAACCTCCTGACTTTTGAACTCAGTGCCTTGACTAACAAAAGCAAGCATTCTTAACCACTTTATTGACCTGTGTAGCCTCTTTCAAGGAGCTATGAACTTGACTCCCAAGGTCTCTTTGCTTAGCAACACTGTTAAGGATCTTGCTCTTAACACCTTTACTGTCTCCTTGCATTTGCAGTACCAAGGTGAAGCACCTCACATTGATCTGGATTAAACTCCATCTAAAATTTCTCTGGGCATATCTTCACCTGTTTTATATCGCACTGTATTCCTTGTCAGTCTTCAACACTATCCACAACTCCACCTTTCTTGGTATCATCCACTAATTTACTAACCTACCCATCTACATTTTCATCCAGGTCATTTATATGTGTCACAAACAGCAGAGGTCCCAGCACAGAACACTGTAGAACATTACTAATGACAGACCTCCAGCTTGAATAAGTCCCTTCAGCCACCACCCTCTGTCTTCAATGTACAAACCAGTTCTGAATCCAAACAGCCACTGTTAGCCAAGTCTCGGTGAATTTGACCAGGCAAGGTGGTTTGAGTATCTCAGAAACTGCTGTTCTGCTGGGATTTTCATGCACAGCAGCATCTGTCTCAAGTTTACAGAGAATGGCTAAACTTCCATTCTTTTTATCTTTCTGGAGATGGACTTTATTCAGTCGAGTGCGTTTATTTTTCCATATGTAGGAGGCTAACATAGAGTCCAGAGAGTCAAAAAAAGATTTAGGAATAGAAACGAGTAATGCTTGAAAGAGGTATATAAATCTAGGTAAAACATTCATTTTAATGGAGGTTTAGCCTTACCAAATTTTAGGTTTTATTACTGGGCAGCTAATATATGGAATCTCACGTTTTGGTTATACTATATTAACCACGAGGACTGTCCTGGGTGGGTTTCTTTAGAAGCTAAGTCGGTTGATAAATTTTCTATTATCTCCCTATTGGGATCTTCACTTCCTTTATCCTTAAGTAAGATAACTGAAAATGTGGTAGTCCAACATACTTTAAGAATTTGGATACAATTTAGAAAGCACTTTGGTTTATTGAGATTCTCCCTTTCTAGTCCCATTTTTTTTATATTATTTTTTTAAGCCTTCTATGACTGATGTAGTCTTTAAGCATTGGGAAGGATTGGGCATTACATGTTTTCGGGATCTGTTTGGGGGAGGAAGTCTTTCTTCATTTGAACAATTGTCAACTAAATATAGTTTACCAAAAACCCTTTTTTTTCAGTATTTACAAATTAGAGATTTTCTGCGATCTCAATTATATGCATTTCCTAATAGACCTGATAAGAACATATTAGATGAAATTCTTAAAATGAAACCATTCTATAATGGTTCAATGTCCAACATTTATGATATGTTGTTGGGAATGAGAAATGATTCTTTAGACAAGATTAAAAATCTTTGGGAACGAGATTTACAGACTTCAATTTCAGAAAAAAACTTGGAATGAGATTTTTAAATTGGTTAATACTTCATCACTATGTGCTCATCATTCCCTCCTATAGTTTAAAGTGGTTCATAGGCCTTATATGACCAAGGATAAATTATCTCGTTTTTATAGAGATATATCTGTCTATTGTGATAGGTGTAACAATGGAGAAGCTTCACTTATTCATATGTTTTGGACTTGTCCAAGTCTTGGAAAATATTGGAAGGAAATATTTCAAACTTTTTCTGTACTCTTTAAAGTAAATATTAAGCCTAATCCTTTGACTGCTCTAGTTGGTATTGCTGGAAGGAAAGATATCATTTTGAAGACATCTGATCTGCACATTCTGGCTTTTATCTCTCTAATGGCTAGGAGGGCATTTTTGTTTAAATGGAAGGATGCTGTTCCGCCTAATCATGCTCAGTGGTTACGGGATGTTATGGCATGTCTAAATTTAGAAAAGATTCATTGTTCAATTTCTGAATCTAACCAAGATTTTCAAAATTTGTGGGGGCTGTTTTTAAATTATTTTCATAATCTTTCACTTCTTGTTAAAGCACAGAAGTTGGTTAATAGTATATTTTATTATCTGATAAGTTTCTTTTTTCTTTTTTTTTCCCAAACAGCTTCGGCTTTGGTAGTGAGTGTAGATCTTTTTTACCTTAATAGAATTGTTTATATTCTAATATACAAACTAATCTAATCCATATGAATATAGAGTAAGGAGTTCATTAATGTGATTCAATATACTGTATCTGGTATTATTATATTTTTTCTTTTATCTCATAATATGTGTTCTCTTAAACTTTGCATTCTTCTATATACAGAAATCAAAATCAATAAAAATATTGAAAAAGAGTTTACAGAGAATGATGTGAAAAACAAAAAAAAAACATCCAGGGAGCAGCAATTCTGTGGGCAAAAATGCCTTGTAAATGAGAGAGGTCAGAGGAGAATGCCCAGAATATTTCATGCTCACAGAAAAGCAACAGTAACTCAAACAACCACTTGTGGCAGAAGAATCTTTCTGTATGCATGACATGTTGAACCATCTTGAAGTGGATAGGCTACACAAGCAGAAGACCATGAATGTACATTTTTTAGATATAGGTAATAGTGGTTGTAATGGATGACAGCTATCTTTTTCCTGTTAATCTTCTGTATTCCATTTTATTTTTCTCAAAACTGTATGCTGCTTCTGCTAAGTTTTTATAATGTTTATCAGTTTCTCTTATTTTCTTCACCTTGGTGTGCAAGAGGTGGAAGGAATTGAAAAAAAAAACTGTTGATTTATTTCTAATTTTGCCAACATTTTATGCTCTGCCTACAATCTCTCCCTTCAGGCAATGCAAAACAAATAGAAAAGGCATGTCACTAAAAATGTTAACAAACTTCTATAGTTCAAAGTAAGATTATTACCAAAATACATATAGGTCAGTCAATGCTACATTGAGTTCAATGTTCAAAATGCATATATGTCGCTATATACTATCCTGAGAACTATTTTAAATTTTATTTATTTAGTTTTTTATTTATTGAGATACAGCACGGAGTAGGCCCTTCTGGCCCTTTGAGCCATGCCAACCAGCAATCCCCCAATTTAATCCTAGCCTATTCACGGACAATTTACAATGACCAATTAACCTACCAACTTGTACATCTTTGGACTGTGGGAGGAAACTGTAGCACCTGGAGGAAACCAACATTGCCACGGGAGAATGTAAAATCTCCTTATAGGCAGTGGTGGGAACTGAACCCGAGTTGCCGGTCGTGCAAAGCGTTCTGTTAACCATTACGCTACCAACCATGCAGGCATTCATCACAGAGCAGAGAAATACAACAGAGATACACACAAGTAAAGAATGACAAGCAGCCAACGTCAAACAGAAAAGAAACTGCAAATACAAAAAAAGCAAATGTTAAGTAAATAAATATACAAAACAAATAAGTAAACAAACCTGAGTTGTAGAATCCTTGAAAGTAGTCGATGGGTTGTGGAATCAGTTGAGTGTAGAAATAGTGAAGTTATCACATACTGATTCAGGAGCCTGATGGTTAAAAATAATAACTGCTCCTGAACAGTAAGACGTACCCAACTGGTTATATAATGGCCTGGTATGGAACAACAATGCCCAGGTTTAGAAAAGTCTACAGAAAGTGGTGGGTACAGCCCATTCAAACACAGGGCACTGGCAAGATGAGCCTTTCTACAGAACCTGTCCAACATTTGCTAAAAGGCAACCACAGGGAACAGATTTGCTTCTATATTGTTGATTCGCCTGCTGGTGTTTGATCTTCCCTGGCTCCCTTGACAGAACCGCAGATCAATGAGATGCCAAAGGCGCTCCCAGAGTGAGGACAGGCATTCCTACCTATTCATCTAGGTTCAGCTCATGCCCTTGTAAGCATATCCCTTCCTGTGCCAGCTGCTAACTTGGACCTGTCTTATGTTCTGTTTGAATATGCTGGCCTTCTTAAGATCTTCATTAAGAAGAAGGTCACCTCTCTGCCACCACACCAGCTACATTACTGTGCTATTGATCTCTTCCTCTGTACTAGTCCTCCCCGGGGTCTGTTTTTCCCTTCTCTCATCCCAAAACAGTGGCCATCAAGAAGGCATTGGCTTAGGATTTATTCATCCGTCAAACTTGCCAGCAAACTTTGTGAAAAGAAGGATGGCGTGTTCGGTCTCTGCATTGTATTGGCTCCTCAGCAACATCACAGTGAAGAACTGCTACCCTCTTACCCTGCTTGCCTCTGCATTTGAACATCACAAGGGAGCAACCATATTCTCCAAAATAGATCTACACAATGATTACAACCTGGTTTTTATCAGAGAAGGGGACAGGTAGAGGACAGCTTTGAGCACCTCCACGGCCACCATGAGTACCTCCCAGACTCAAGCCATAATCGTGGGCACCCGCATGGGCTCCGGCAATGCCTGCATTTTCATTGCCTATATAGAACAGTCCATGTTCCAAGCCTTCCAACTCTTCCTGTGCTATATTAACATAAGTGTTAAGAGAGGGTCCAGAGGCGGTTCACAAGGATGATTCAAGGAATGAAAAGGTTACCATATTGGGAACATTTGATGGCTCTGGGACTATACTCACTGGAATTTAGAAGGATGTTTAAGATCTCATTGAAACCTTTCGAATGTTGAAACGCCTAGACAGAATAGATGTGGAAAGAATGTTTCCCATGGTGGGGGAGTCTAGGACAAGAAGGCACAGCCTCAAGACACAGGGGCATCCTTTTAAAGAAGAGATATGGAGAAATTTCTTTAGCCAGAGAGTGGTGAACTTGTGAGTTTATTACTACAGGCAGCTGTGGAGGCCAGGTCATTGGGTGTATTTAAGGCCGAGATTGAGAGGTTTTTGATTGGACACAGCATCAAAGGTTATGGAGAGAAGGCCAAGAAATGGGGCTGAGGAGGGGAAGAAAGGATCGGCCATGATTAAATGGTGGAGCAGACTCGATGGGCCAAATGGCCTAATTCTGCTCCAGGTCTTATGGTCTTAACAACTGTATTGGCGCTGCTTCATGCACTCATGCTGAGCTTGTCAATTTCTTCAATTTTGCCTCCAACTTCCACACTGCCTTTTAATTCACTTCGTCCATTTCTGACACCTCAGTCTCTTTCTCTGGAGACAAACCACTTACATCATTTTTTATAAAACCACTGATTCCCATGGCTATTTAGACTATATCTCTTCCCATCTTGTCTCCTGTAAAAATCTATTCCCTTTTTTCAGTTCTTTTTACTCCACTCCATCTGTTCCCAGGATGCAGCTTTCTGTTCCAAGACATCAGTAATGTCCACTCTCTTCAAAGAATGGGTTTTCCTTTCCTTCACCATTGATGCTGCCCACACCTTCATCTCCACCATTCCCCAGACATCAGCACTCACCCTATCTTTTTGCCACCTTAACAGGGATAGAGTTCCTTTTGTCCTTATCTACCACTCCATGAATTTCAGTATTCAGCACATCACTCTCTACAACTTCAGCCATCTTACCACCAAGCACACCTTTATTTCTCCCCACTCCCACCCCCAACTCTTCACTTTCCGTATGGATTGCTCCTTCTGTGATTCCCTTGTCCATTCATCCCTCCCCACTAATCTCTCTCAGGATTGTCTATGTATCTGGTTCTTCTGATGTAGCTTCCTCAGTACTGGGGAAACTCAGTGTAAATTGGAGGAGCACTTTGTCCAGCACCTCCACTCCATTCACCAAGAGTGGAATTTCCCAGTATCCAACCATTTTAATTCTTATTCCCATTCCCATCCTGATATGTTGATCCATGGTCTCCTCTTCTGTCACAATGAGGCCACCCTAAAGGTGGAGGAGCAACACCTCGTATTCCATCTGGATAGCCTCCCACCCGATAGTATGAACATCGATTTCTCCATCAGTAAAAATTTCCCTTCCCCTTCCTTCTTCTTCTATTCTCCACTCTAGCCTCTTACCTCTTCTCCTCACTTGCTTAACCCCCTGGTTCCCCTCTTTCTTCCCTTTCTCCCATGGTCCTCTCTCCTCTTTTATCAGATTACTTCTTCTCCAGTCCTTTACCACCTCCACCTACCTGGCTTCATCTATCATCTTTTATCTAGTCTTCCTTTCCCTTCCCCTACCTTTTCATTCTGGTATCCTCCCTATTCTTCTCCAGTCCCGAGGAAGGGTTTCAGCCTGAAATATTGACTGTTTATTCATTTCCAAGGATGCTGCCTCAGCTGCTGAGTTCCTCCTGCATTTTGTGAGTGTTGCTCTGGATTTCCAGCATATGTAGAATCTCTTGCGTTAATGTGTACCTTTTGGTCTGGCCAATGCCCATGTGGTTTTTCAATTATGTGCTCTGGGACATGTTGAATTAGATAGTTTTCGTGTATTTGAACATTCTTATCTATACCTTCTCTCATCAGGAACACATCCAGCATGTCCAAAATGTTCTCAGACTGGCTCCTGGAGAACAATCTTTATGCCAAGCCAGACAAGTATGAGTTTCACAGAAGCCGGTGTCACTCTTGGGCTATATCCTCACCCTTTCTAATGTTCAAATCGAATCATGTAAATTTCAGGCAGTCATGGGGTGGCCAAATCGGTCAAACAGATGAAGATCTTCACAGGATTTGTAAACTTCTATCACCGCTTCATCAGAAACGTCAGTTCCATCATGGCCCCCACAAATGCACTCACTAAGAGGACCTCTGCAGAATTCCTATGGATAAGTGAAGCTGACCAAGCATTCTCAGAACCAGAGAAGATACTTTACCACTGCCCTGATGTTACAACATACAGACCTATCCCATCCATTCATTGTCGAGGTCTATGCATTAGATGTTGGAGGCAGATACGATAGCGTCTTTTAAGAAACCCCCGGACAGGTATATGGAGCTCAGAAAAACAGAGGGCTAAGGGTAACCTTAGGTAATTTCTCAGGTAAGGACATGTTTGTTACAGCTTTGTGGGCTGAAGGGCCTGTATTGTGCTGTAGGTTTTCTATGTTCCTATGTTGCCTTTGGAGCTGTACCCTCCCAGTGCTCTTCTGTGGATAATTAGTTGCACCGCTGTGCTTTGCTTTCTTGTTGCTCAACTCCTGCTGAATGGAGCTACGATTTCAGTAACTGAGAACTTCTGGCAGTTAAGGAGACCCTGGAGTCATAGCAACACTAGCTGGAGAGGATAGAGCATCCCTTTCTGGTACGGACAGATCACTAGATCCACTCTTACATTCAGGATGCCAAAAGACTCAATTCCTGTCAAGCACAACGGGCTTTCTTCTTCATCCGGTTTAATTTCATGCTCACCGACTGTCCTGGCAGCAAGAATACCAAGGCCAATGCTCTGTCCCATCAGTTTTACATCTCTGAGGAGAACGTTAGTAGAGAGCCCTTCCTCGCTCGTGCTTTGCTGCCCTAGTAATTTAGGGAAGAGAAGCAGAGGTGAGGGCTGTCCAAAAGTCGAATCCAGGCTCAGGTGGGGGGATCTCACAACCAGCAGTTTCTCCCTGCCACCTTGCACCCCATCATGTTGGAGTGCTGCCTTTCTTCCCATCTGGTTGGCCATCCAGGAATTCAGTGGACGCTGTAATTTTGTTGGCCATCTATGTCCCAGAATGTCCTCCAGTTCATCTCTGCCTGTCCCACTTATGTCCAAAACAAAATGTCATGTCAGTACCTTGCAGGTCTGCCTGTACTTCACTGTTCCTGGTCCCACTTCACAGGTCTGCCCCGTCAGATGGAAACACTACCTTTCTGGTAGTGGTGGACCAGTTGACCAAAACTGCCCACTTCATTGCTTTCGTCAAGCTCCCATCGGTTCATGTGAGCGCCACCCTCATGCTTCAGCAGACGTTCAGTCTGCAAGATTTCCCTCAGGACATAGTGTCTGATCGAGGACCATATTTCACGTTCTGCTTTTGGAAGGCTTTCTGTTCTCTTTTAGAAGCCACAGCCAGCCTCTCATCTGAATTCCAACCCCAAAGTAACAGCCAGACTGAGAGAGTGAATTAGGAGCTGGAGACAGTCCTGTGCTGCCGTGTCTCTTCCAACCCCACAACCTGGAGCTTCCAACTGGTTTGGGCAGAGATTACCCACAATGACCTCCACTAACATGTCCCTCTTTGAATGCCAAAAGGAATTCCAGCCACCACTCATCCCTGACCAAGAGGTTGACATGGGAGTTCCTTTTGCTGAACAGTTGATCCAACACTGCAAGCACATGAGGAGACAGGCCAATCCTTCATTGCTGCACAATCCGAAACAATATGCCCCACAGGCTGATCGGTTCCACTGACAAGTGAGGCCTTTCAAGCTAGGGGAGAAAGTATGGCTGGTGTCTAGAGAGCTTCCTTTGAAAGCTAAAAGCCGCACGTTGGCCCTACACTACAAGGGACAATTCAAAGTGGAGAATGCTAACAATAGAGCCTCATATGGCCTGTGCCTACCATCACTGATAAAGATTCACCCAGTGCTCCATGTTGCCCACTCAAGCCGGTGACTTCCTCCATCCCCCACCGCGCCCCTCCCACCAGTCACACTCCCGTCCTTCCCGCTTGGTGGATGGGTCCCTGGTGTATTCTGTGCAGCACCTCCTGGCATCTCGCTGAGTGAGGGGCAGGGGTCCAGAATCTCCTGAATTCAGAGACGTATGGCCCTGAGGAACATTCCCAGGCTCCAGCCCATGATATCCTGGACGTCTCTCAACCAGGACTTCTGGCACAGGTTTCTGGTACCTTAGATACTGCACCTAAGGAGGGGGGCCCTGTCACAATCACGGACCCTGCTGTACAGTCTGGTTGTCCTTGCAAGTGGATTCAGTGAGTATGCACATTTCAGCCAAGTAGTGTTTCATTGCGGTTGTACTTAATTCCCTGCTTTCAGTCTTGTCGAGACTTGACCAAAGCACATCAATGTCAACACTTCCTGTTCAACTTGCCTTTGGTCCGAGATAAAAAACTATTGTTTAGATTGATGCTGTAAAGGAGCGGTAATTATCTCATACTTAGTTACTGCTTCTGAGCGACAGTGTCGATATTAACTTTCAGTAAAGAGTTTTATTTAATGGCCCTGTTAGTCTAGCACTTATTATATTCCCTTTTGTTCTACACAGTTCTTATTAAAATTTAGTGAACAGTTCAGCCACTTCAGTGTCTCTTCCACTGCATTTGGGCCATCAGCAAACACCATGTCAGTGCTGCTCACCTGTGCAAAGTGACATTGTGCTGGCTGGATGTTTTTTATTGGGGTGTTTTGTTACAGAAAGTAAGATTTACATTTGTGCAGAACTTCCATGAACTAGGATATCACAAGCAATGCAACATTTTGAAGTACTGACGTAATAGTAATAAAGGAAATACACAACAAAACCACACACACCAACCTTCTCCGGACAGCTTCATGATTCACAGAATTTGTTGCTTGAGGGATTAATGTTGGTTAACAGGACAAGGATCTCGTAGGAGTTAGAGCACAACAATGGAGTCTTGTGTATGTCTCAGATAATGACAAATGGCAACAATGGTAGCACAGTGGTTAGTGTAACATTATTCCAGCGCCAGCCACCTAGGTTCTTCAATTCTGCCGCTGTCAGTAAGGAGTTTGTATGCTCTTCCCATTACCACATGGGTTTCTTCAGGGTGCTCCCATTTCCTCCCACATTCCAAACACAAACAGGTTAGTAGGTTCTTCGGTTATATGGGTGTAATTGGGTGGTGGGGGCACATTGGACCACAAGGGACTATTACTGTTCTGTATCTCTAAACAAAAAAAATTATAAAGTGTCAGTTTTCTAAATGTGTTCCTTCATGAGATGCTGAAATTGCTGAAAAGGCTGACATTTATTATATGTCCAGAGTTACTTCAAAGGGCAACTAAGAATCAAATGGATTTTTGTACCTGAAATCATGAGTACATCAGAACTGTTAAGGTAACAGGTTTATTTTCCTGATGGCCACTAATTATGGCATATTTATATCACAATGCAGTGATATGTTGCTAGTTTCAAATATACACTCAGTGGCCATTTTATTAGGTCAATTTGTACACCTGCTCATTAATGCAAATATCTAATCAGCCAATCATCTGGCAGCAACTCAATGCATAAAACTGTGCAGACATGGTCAAGAGGTTCAGTTGCTGTTCAGAGTGGGGGAAGAAATGTGATCTCAGTGACTTAGACATGGAATGGTTGTTGGTAACAGATGGGGAAGTTTGAGTATCTCAGAAACTGCTGGTCTCCTGGGATTTTCATGCACAACAGACTCTAGAGTTTACAGAAAATGGTGTGAAAATCATCCAATAAGCAGATGCTCTGTGGGCAAGAATGCCTTGTAATGGGAAAGGTCAGAGGAGAATGGCCAGACTGGTACAAGCTGACTGGAAAATCACAGTACTCAAATACTGACACATTACAACAGTGGCGTGCAGAAGAGCATTTCTGAACACACAACTCATTGAATCTTGAAATGGAAGGGCTACAGCAGCAGAAGACCGTACCGGGTTCCACTCCTGTACCTAATAAAGTGGCCACTAAGTCTATATTTCATTATTAAAGTTAAATCTTCAGTATAGCTTTGAATCAGTCCCTTGAATAACAGTAACTTACACATTATGTTACTATATTTGCAGTCAAGAAGTAATGAAGACGGGCAGATGTGAATCCTGTATTAATTTCCTGGTGGATGAGCTATGAATTAATGATTGCAGATAAAATTAATTGGCTTAATGTGGAAAAACGACATGGATTAGACAGAACCAGTAAGACATTAGAGTGCTGCAGAGTAAGCAAATGAACATTCAGTTGTTCCTTTGATGACTGCAACCTAAGGTTAAATAAACTCCAAACTATGTGAGAGTAGTGTCATAAATAGTCAACAATATATTGGTGTATTTTAATTGTAGTTTTTGTTTCTAATTTAAAAATGACATAAATTCTAAATAAATAGAGTTCCAACAGCATATTGATAATTGTTAAAGAACCTAAGCTTATTCTGTCATGTTGACAGGTTAATATTACGGTGCCTGAATATAAACCGTGCATGAATAGAGGAAACTTGTTATTCACCTGTCCAAATGATCACATCACCATCACTGACCAATCCAGGTAATTTAAGATCCTTCTGAACAGAGCATGGATACGACTAATTTTCCCCAGTCTGCTCCGCTTCCAGTCTGGTAATTACCATAATCAAGTAGGCAGAGTCTGGGTCAACAGTCAGCGGCCATTTGGCTGGAGATGAGGCTAGAACAAGGGGCCCATTGGATCAGGAGAGAGGCCAGTGGACAACACTAATCACCATGGTGACAGGAATGTCTGTCACAGGACAGCAGAAGCATACAGCTTTGATGACAGACATGGTACGAACAATTGTTGCTATAATTTTTCTCTCTCTCAGAAAAATTGTTCGCTTTGCCATTTGTCAGCGTCAGGATTAACTCTTGAAATTATAGATGCAAATGCATATTTATTTCCATTGTCCATGAATAATACAGAGTTTAACAGAGGAGCACTTTAAACATGGGGGCACTGAGTCTGGCACTGTGGCTCAGAAGGGAAATGGAGGGGACAAGAGGACTGCGGTCGTGATAGGAGATTCCATAGTTAGAGGAGTAGACACGAGATTCTGTGGATGTGATAGAGACACCCTGATGGTATGTTGCCTCCCAGGTGCCAGGGTCAGGAACATTTCGCATGGGGTCCACAGCAGTCTAAAGGGGGAGGGTGAGCAGCCAGAAGTCTTGGTACATATTGGCACCAATAGCATAGGTAGAAAAAGGGATGCAATCCTGAAGAGAGAATTCAGAGAGTGAGGAAGAAAGCT